>NC_136619.1:9936851-10259915 GCF_933228915.1 Telmatherina bonti | reverse complement strand
ACTGGACATGTGTGGCAAGAATCTAAAGCCTCTATTCATTCTGGTAAATAACAAACACAAGATAATAATAGTAATAATAATAATAATAATAATATTCTACAACATGTTAGTTACATAATTTATTTAAAAAAGGTAAGCTGTCATACAGAAGCTGTCTGAATTAAATAAAAGTCTACAAAATGAAATTCAGTTCTGCTTAAACAAACATTACGATATAAAGTTGCAGCAGGGTGCTGCTACAGTTTGCCAAAAAAATTGTAAAAAAATACCAAAAAAAATACACAGACAAAACAATACAAGCTCATCTTAGGTTTGCAAAGTTGCATCTAATCACTAGACTTGTAGAATAATATATAGATAGAAGATTTGAGCATCATGTACAGGGCTTCTTTTGGTGAAAATCAACTTGAACACCTCAAGGTAACTCAAGATGGGATGCGTTTGACTGTAGTCACGTGTCTTCCATCAATGAGCCGGTTCTTTGAGTTTATTCTTTGTGGAGAACCAGAAGAACTGATTCCTGTGAAGAGATGAATCGTTGGAAGAGACAGGACTTTATTTTGACAGATGCAGCATGCAGCGTATTCCATGCGAGGAGAAACTACGATCATATAAATAAATAAAGAAGGAAGGACCTCTGAGAAGACAGTCTAGTGGATGATTCCAAGCAGTTATACATTTATAACAGAGTGAGTGAAAAAGAAAATACAGGTCCTGTAATGGTCAAGTTAAAGTCCAGAACTCGACAGAATGGAAATGGCATCAGGAGACCTAAGCATTTCCACATCATCGCAAATGAAACAAAGCCGTGCTTTAAAGATGACTGGGCCACAAAAGCTGCATTTTCCTTACATGCATAACAGCAAGCTGTACTATGTCATGTAGTGGCGTTCATCTCAAGTTGTATTACATCATTTTAAGACCTGATAAGAATAACTCAGAAATAATGAACTTTAAAACTTGACCCTACTGAAAAAACAAAGAAAAGAAAAAAACAAACAAAAAAACTTGCAGTTAAGGTGCCTGCACCTCAGTGTCACTGTTGTGTCATTGCTCTTCCCATCAGCTGGTGTCCTACCAGAGCAGCTTTCCATTTTCAAAGCTAAGTTAGAAACATTTAGCTCACTCTAATGTTGGATCAAAAGAAACCCCAGGGAAGGAGCTGAATCAATCGTCTGGCCTTGACTCAAATTCATATATCACATTTTCATATAAGTGAGATGCAATAATACACTCTAAGGACAGAAAGATGCATGTCAAAAAGGAGTTTAAGTTTAAAAGGAAAGCCAAAGTCAAAAACACTTTTGAACAATTCATCTGTGCATCCCAAGTGCTCCTGCCACAAGCCAAACATCCAGATGATTCTGCCCACAGGGTACTCTTGATCTCCCCCATCAAACAAGTGTTTGTTCACTGAAGATTGGAAAGTCAAATAGTTTCACATCTCTTTAGCTCGAAGGACTACATAAAGGTGAGCTCCAAAGGCTGTTTTCAATTAATGCCACACCTTTGGGAATCTGTGTCTGTGCTGCACTATTAGCTCCATCTGTTTTGATCTTGGATTTATTCATTTGTTTAATAGTTCTCCCAAGATGCACAAAAGGTATTTCTACTTTGACATTTTGTCAGTGCATTTTAATCTTTTCAGTTTGTGTAGTGGTTGTTTGTCATCTCCTTCTTGTCCTTCACATTTAAGAAGAGTCTTTTGACCACTTTAGAAACATACAGATGGCAGTAGACGGTCTTACAGGATGAGTCGGCTTAGTTGGTGTGAACGGTAAAGCAACCGTACAGCAGTCAGCTCAGTTATAGTCAACACAAATAATGTATTTCCTGTCCGACTGAAGATGCCAAGAAGCCTGACTGCAAAGTGAAACTCTGGTCAGATGTTATTTCTCTGGTCTAAAATTATTTTAATCATCTATAAGAAAAATGATAAATATCACAAAAAATTTTGTTACTTACAGTTTATCACAGATCGAGTTTACACTGAGAAGTGTGTTAGTGTTGACAATAGTAATCCTTTGGACGATCACTGTCACTTTTTCAATCAGTGAATTGGTTCAGTTTGATTCTCTGTCATCTGTCCTTATGATAGTGAGTTTGCCGGCCAATGTCCAGAGAAGTTTGTCATAACTAATTAAAAGAGTTGCATAAACTCTTATGATATTATAATATAATGACATATCAAAAGTACATATAATACTATTTTTTCTTTTTTTTCTTTTTTTCTTTTTTTTTTTTTTTTTTTTTTGTCTTGTCCAGCATTTAAGCAAGCAGACTGATGTTCTGGATGCTGTGTTCTGCTGAGCAAATTTATTTTGCCAAGGGGAACTTTTGTAGATGTAATGATCCCCTTGTATTTCTTGATTCTTATTTTACTTTTCAATTTGTTTTGGATAATAGCTTGTATTACAGAGTTTATGCTGCTGGACCCGACCGGAAAGGACAGGAAAGGGGCAGAAAGAGAACAGAAAAGAGAACATAAAAAAAACAAAAAAAAAACAAAAGAAAGAGATCAATGCATACATGTATATGCACATACATACCCACCTACATATATATGTATATACACTCGCACATACATTATATATATACATATATACATACATACATACATATACACATACATACACATGCATACACACACATGTACACATACATGCATACATAAAGATAGATATACATACATACATATACACATACATACACACATATATATATATATATATATATATATATATATATATATATATACATATATACACATATACATACTCACATACATACACATACATATACACATACACATACACACACATACACATACATACACATACACTCACACATATGCATACATATATACATATCCATACACATACATACATACACATACACATAAGTACACACACATACCCACCCACACACATAAATATATACACCCACACAAGCCAACTCTAGATTCGTGGAGAACAAAACCGTTGACAATCATGAGGACCAGAAACTAGCAAGTTAAGTCAAAAAGACAGAAAGAGAGGTACCTGCTGTTAGTGAATAAACTTGCTGGATGACTCAGTGACTGTGACACATGCAGAACATTCATGCAGAACATTCAGAGTGGAACGTGTTTAGAGAAGAGTGATCATGCCAATGTGACCCCGCCCGCCTACAGCTAGAGGAAGGCCAGGAGAACCCAGAGACCCGGGTAACCGACAGTCACCCCCAGGTACAGATCCCAACCCCCCACTCCAGAGCCAGCCATGCATCTGCCCAGGAGGTGGCGAAGGAGGTGCCCAACCAGAGTCCCCCGCAGTCAGGGGGAACAGGCCCCAGCAGGCCCAGGCCGGCAAGGGCCGATCCCGCCGGGCACCGGCCACCTAGGGCAGACAGAGCGCAGGCCCCAGGGCCCCAAGAGCCCGTGAGCAGCCCCCCGCCCCCGCAGGCAGAGGGCACAGCCCACACCGACGGAGGACCAGGATCCCCAGACCGCCACCCAGCGGCAGCCAGGTCGCACCCCAGCGCACCAGCTGCGCCCCCGGGTACAGGACACCACCCCCCCACCACCAAACCACACACACATATACATGCATACCCCCCCCCCCCCCCCCCCCAACACGCACTCCCCTCACACATATACATGCATACCCCCCCCCAAACACGCACTCCCCTCTCAACCCCCATCCACACAACCCTCTGCAATCCATGCACATCATCCATCACATATACAACCCCACCCCACCTCTACTCACTCACCCATACCAAGTCACACGAACCCCAATCGCCCCCGCCCCCACACACGCTCACCCCCCCCCCCCCACACACACGCTCACACCCCGCCACCCCATCCCTCTACTTCTACCCAACCACACATGCCCCACCAAACACCCCTCCACCACCCATAGCCCCCCTCCAAACTTCACCCTCACTCACACATCCCATTCCGCATATACACCCCCCCCTACACACACACACACACACACACATACCCTCACTCCTCCAACACAGGCACACCCCAATACAACCCACGCGCCAACATACCCCTCCACACACACATCTACTCATCCTCACACATCCCTATCCCCTACCCACCTATATCCCCAACCCTAATCCCCCCCCAGCCATCCCACCATCCATCTGTAACCCCATACACCCACTCCCACACATCCTCACCTCACCCCTCCATCATGTCCCATGTGAGATACCTCAGAGGGGGCAGAGGACAGGATGGCCCCGATCAGGGCCCCCATAATTACCGCCCACCACTCCCAGCGTCCCCCCCACCACCCCACAGATGCAGCCGACCCAGCACCCCCCCAGGGCCGGCGACAACCCTCCTACAGCCAGGCCAGCCCAGACTTAGGCCTAATGGATGGCACTCTTCCCCCACCCGTACCCCCCCCCAGTAAAGCCCCGAGAGCAGGGGCATGAGAGGACCCTATCGTCCCTGCCTCCCCCCCGCTTATGACTGATTGTGAAGTATATATTAGTTGCAATTAAAATTGAGGGAAGTGCCACGCGGTGTTGGGAGAGGGACCACCTAAGCAGCCCCGCCCACCATACACCGCATGCTCTTCCCCCTAATCATGTGAGTCGTCAGTGTTTTGGTGTTTGGTGTCTAAGTGTAATTAAAACTGGGAGGTGAGCCGAGGCTGGGTGCAGCGATCAAGACCACCTTGATGGCCTTTCTCACCACCCAGCGCCACGTGCACACCTCCCAATACCCTGCCTGTGTGTGATGGGGAGCGGGGAGGAAGAGGGGTTGAGGGATTTAAGTCTGGAGGAAAGTGAGCTTTCCTCCAGAAGGTGAGCCGCCCACAGCACTGGGCATGCCCCCTACTCCCAGGGCCCCCCAAGGACCAGGACAAGCCGGGGACAGCCATCCCCGTAACCAGAGCCTTCGGCGACTCTAACCAGAAAGTCATCACCGACCCAAGAGGGGACCAACTCACCACATGCAGAAGGGGGGCACGAGGACAAAGAGGAGGCGGGGCGGCAGAAGGGGAATCCCAGACCGATTGTCCACCGCCCCCTCACTCACAGAGGACACCCCCACCTGGGGACATGAAGTCCCCCCTTGTCCACACATCGGCACTTCACACTGTCTCAGCACACACCTACAGCCACACACACACACACTTCCGGACACATTCAGGTCCACCCAGCCACCCGTTCAGCCCACCCTTAAAACCATCCTCCTGACCCCCACGTCACATCCAAATCTCCCCCACTCCCATCCATCATATCTACACTTATCCACCAACCTACCACACACATGCACCACCCACTCCCCCATACATACACCCCTGCCCCCCCCCCACACACACACACAGACAGCACGCCCCCCCTCCCCCCTCCCCCCCCCCCCCCGCCCACACACACCCGTATACATGCACCACCGCCACTCCCCACATACACGCATCACCCCACTCCCCTACACACACGGCACTACCCCCCCCACAGACACCACGACACCCCCCCCACACACGCATCATCACACTTCCCCACCCACACACATCCACATACCTATGTACCGCCACCAGTCCTCAACGCACACCCCCTACACACATCCCTCCATACACACTCACATCCCATCCACACTATCAAACACCCCCCACTCAACAAGTCCCAGGGTCGCAACCAGGCACCAGAGCACGTACCTGCCCGCCGCCGCAGCGGCAGGTCCAGGTCAGCCCAGCCCCCCCCCCCCCGGCACAAGCCGACCCCCCACCCCCAAGAGACAGGGGACAACCCCGGGCACCGGAGCCCGGGACCCCGCCCAGCCCACCCCACGGCGGCACAGGCGCCCGTTACGGAGTCACGCCCGCCAACCCATCCCCCGCCAGCGACCTCGCCCCGCCGCTGCGCGGCAACTCCAGCCGCTGGCCCATCCAGGTCCACAGTAGGGCTAGAAACCTTGCCACTCCAGCAATGGAGCAGTCAAAATCCCCCCCCAGGAGCCCACCGCAGACCCACAGCCCCCAGAGAACCCCAACCGGCCACCAACCCCGAGCGCAATAAGGTCACATTCTCCCCCCCATACTAAGTGATGGAGCTGATCACAGGGGACCAGAGGGAATAAAGTTCAGCTGACTGATCTCTTGAGGAGGCAGACATCATCTCGACACTGATGTGATCTAATAAGAGATTTCTGAACTGCTGGATACACAGACTTTGTTTGCTTTTCCAGTTTAGAAGGATAGTTTTCTTTGCGATACATAAACTGGTGAGGATTAAGTTTGCAGAATTAAATTCTATGTTAATTTCACCCAAGTAACCCAGTAGGCCCAGTTTGGGGTTTGTAGGGATGTTACATTTGAAGCAATTTGACAGATCTTTACATACCTGAAACCAGAATTCCTGGACAGGTGGGCAAGACCACAAAGCATGGTAGTAGCTGTCAGTCGTGTTGCCAGTGCAGTGTGGACAGATGTTTGATTGTGACAGACCCATCCTGAACATCCTGTGTCCTGTATAATGAGTTCTATGCAGAATTTTAAATTGTATTAGTTGCATGTTTGAATTCTTAGTCATTGTAAATGTATTTGAACAGATTTTTGACCATTCATTTTGGTCAAAGTTACTGGATAAGTCTGCTTCCCATTTAGAAGTTGGGAGACATATACTATATTATAAACGGTCTAAAATCTGTAAGTAATAAAATCTGGCTTGCTACTTTGTTATGTATGCAAATATATCTAAACACTTGTGATTCACTCAACAACAGGAAAAGCAGTCACCTTTTCAGAGAAAATCAATTACCTTGTCCACCACTGTCCGCGTGTTGGAAACAACATGCTGATATTTCTGTAGGACTTTGCATCATGTGCACTGTAACCACATGCTGCTCGAAAACATTCTCGAAGGTAAGGTACTTTTTTTTTTGTTTGTTTGTTTTGTTTTATACACTGCTCAAAAAAAATAAATAAATAAAGGGAACACTTAAACAACACAATATAACTCCAAGTCAACCACACTTCTGTGAAATGGAATTGTCCACTTAGGAAGCAACTCTGATTGACAATCAATTTCACATGCTGTTCAAATGGAATAGACAACAGGTGGAAATTACAGGCACTTCAGCGTCAGTGTAGTGTCCAGAGCATGGAGGTGCCACCAGGAGACAGGCCAGTACATCAGGAGACGTGGAGGAGGCCATGGGAAGGCAACAACCCAGATACAGGACTGCTACCTCCTTTGTGCCAGGAGGAACAGGAGGAGCACTGCCAGAGCCCTGCAAAATGAGCTCCAGCACCCTCCATGAGGGTGGTATGAGGCCCCGACGTCCACGGGTGGGGGTTGTGCTTACAGCCCAACACCGTGCAGGACGTTTGGCATTTGCCAGAGAACACCAAGATTGGCAAATTCGCCGCTGGTGCCCTGTGCTCTTCACAGATGAAAGCAGGTTCACACTGAGCACATGTGACAGAGTCTGGAGATGCTGTGGAGAACGTTCTGCTGCCTGCAACATCCTCCAGCATGACCGGTTTGGTAGTGGGTCAGTAATGGTGTGGGGGGGGCATTTCTTTTGTTGGGCCGCACAGCCCTCCATGTGCTCGCCAGAGGTAGCCGATACCAATGTCCACAATTCCTTCCAGATTACTCCCCAAATTTATTGGAGTCTAAGGTAGACCTCGACTCTTTCTCAGAAAAATATAACTAAAATGACAAAAGTCTGTTCAGTAGTGTTATTTGCATAAAGTTGCAGGCAACCAGACAGACAGACTAATGTAGACCTGGAAAAAAGGAGATAACAAGAACTGTTTGGGCAAAGAAACACAAGAAATTGCTGTTAGACGTGAAAGGGTCCACATTTGATGTGATGGGCTCCACCTGCATGTCTTTGTGAAACACAGAAAAAGTGATCAGATGGTTTTTAAATGGGGTGAAATATGTAGGAGAAGATGTGATTTTATTTGGGTGCATTAGACACTTAGTGTTAATGATTTATTCCAAATCCAAGGCACACTTAACCTGCATGGTTACTCCAGCATTCTGCAGCAATTTGCCATCCCATCTGGGTTGCACTCACTGGGACCATCATTTGTTTTTTTTTAACTGGACAATGACCCTGAATGCACCTCCAGGCTCTGTACAGGCTACTGAGCAAGAAAGAGATTGATGGAGTCTTGCATCAGATGACCTGACCTAAACCCAACTCAGATGGCTTGGGATGAGTTGGATCACAGAGTAAAAGCAAAGCAGTAAACAAGCACAGAGCACCTCAAGAATCTCCAAGACCCAATCATTCCAGGTGACTACCTCATGAACCGAACTCACCAAATGCCGGGAGCAAGCAGAGCTGTCATCAAAGCCAAAGATGGCAAATTTAAAGACTATAAAGGACAAAAAAAAATTGGTTTGTTTAACAGTTTATTTTTTTTTACATTTTTGTTTCAGAATTTGGGTATCTTCAGTATTGTGTAGCTATTTTATTCTTCAGCAGGTTGGGCTTCCTAGAATGGCTTCCCAATTAAATAAAAGAATTACATCTGTTCTGTTAACCTAATTTATGTGCTCGACTAAGTTTGCTCATTTTACACATGCAGCGTTGCATTTAATGTCATTTTAATAGTTTCACCCTGTTGGCTCATTATGGGATCTGATTCATGAAAGTCAAAAAGTTTGGCATTTTGTTTTCTGAAAACACGTGAGAGCAGCTCTGCAAGATGGCTTTGGTGGTCCACTGTATTTATTTTTGTAAATATCAACATTGAGTTATTATTTAGATTAAGCTCATGTTGATATATCTGGACATTATGCATGGAGCCTTCAGTTGCATGCTACATTGTGGTACTACATTACTACATTTGTCATAATTCTTACATAATTTTAGTAAATAGTAAATAAAGAAGTGATGGGTTTTTTTTGCATCACAATGGTATTTTGTGTTGTAATTGTGGCCTCGTTCCTTCTTCATATCTTTGTCTTTAAAGGCCTGACCCATGTAAAACTGATTAGAAAAGTTGTTTTTTTTATTCCTTTTTTAAACATGAGGTCTTTATTTTCACAAAATAAAAAATATATATTTTAAAATTTTTTGGAATAATTTTTACTGTTTAGTACCATGTGATGTGTCAGAATTATTTAAGTGAAACATTCTGCTTCCTGCTATCTATTAGGGGGCAAATATCAGGTTGTGTTCAACAGTATTTTGGGTAAATTTTTACAATAAAGAGTGCAAAATAGCTCTAAAACTGTCCCAAATCTTACTCGTTTTGTCTTCATCTTTTGTTCCCATTTGTGGCTTGGAGTTCCTGATGGGCATGATGTTAATGGTTGTGATGGGAGATTCAGCTCACCTGCTGCTGTTTAACTCATCCTGCTTACTGGAGATGCAGTCTGTAGTTCACTTGTCAACAGATCGTTCCCTTACTCAACAGTACAACACTGGCCATTTGTGCTAAAAATCAGTTTTTTATGTTAATGTTTCTGCTTTATGTGGGAGCTTTCTTTTCCAGGAGTACTTGGGATTCTTGTTTTTCTAAATAAACATATTTATTTCCTTCACCAACCTGATGTTTGCTGCCTCGGTCCAGCCTGTCTTCCTGTAGCCCTAAAAGGATGTATGTAAACTGTCACGTTGGGCTTTATGGGGTGAAAAAGGTTTGCATTAGAACAAAAGGCATCACAACTTTTTTAAATTTCAGACACTAAAAATAAAAGTCAGTGTTTATGGTAAGATAAGAGGCAATAACATACACAATCATATGTATGTAATATGTATGTTGTATGTTAATAATAACATACAACAGTTTAATGGTCAGAACTTTAAATGGTAATGGGATAAAAAACATTGACTTCTGGCATTAAACTCCTAAACCGAGTGTTGGAGATCCGTCAGGCAGGTCTATTTCAACAAATCTTTAAACAATTTGATTCCAGTTACAGATAAATTGACTCTACTAAACAGTGGTGTCGGTAGTTAAAGTGTTAAATCCTCCAGGTAGATGAGCTCTAGCTAGCTAGCTGAGCCCTTGATTAAAAATCAAGGTCTGGTGGGAAATACAACATAATTTCAAAATTTCAATGAAAGTATAACCTAAAATTACATGTAACCGTTCTTTGAGCCAATGGCAAACAAGAACCACTTCCCAGAAGCTAGACTGGGGGAAATTTTGAAGGGTCTGGGAAATTCATTACTGTACTGAAACTAATTTTCAATGACAATAACAAGCCATCACATTAAAACCACTGACAGCTAAAGGCAGAAGTTCTGGTAGGAAAACCTGCATCCTCATACTGGACTCCATTTAAACATTCTTACAGACCAGTCACAGCCCCATTAGGCAACAGCACCATCCTTCAGTAGCACCTCCCTTGGGGCCTAAAGAACTCAACAAATAACAAAACATCCCAAAATCAAAAACTGACCAATAAAGCATCTTCAGGAGCCATAAAAAGGATATACTTAGTAAAAAGCCCTTGGTTGTAATATTATGACTGATCAGCGTACTCGAAACCAATAGAGTTTCTGATATATTTCTGTCAAAACTATCCTTTGTCTTCTGTCCTGTGTTTTGAACTCAACCATGACCTCAAGGTACATACCACACCGAACAAATGCTTTTGGTCCTTTTAGAAAATTTTGTTCCAATTTTCAGAAACTGTGCAAGACAAGGATAGATGGAAGTAATCTTCATTAAATGCTCTACATATTTCTTTCATCTATAATTGGACCATTCTGCAAATCACTTCATTTATTAGTTCCTTCACTGGTCAGGGTAAGAAATTTTGTTAAGGGGGTGCCTATACTTTTGCACACTGCTGCATTACAAAAGCGGATAACATTTTCGTAACACGCCTAAGGGCAACATTTCTAAGAAGCTGCCATTTAAAATGTATAATTTTATTAGCCGTATTGATGTCTTGTACTAATTAAGCGTGCATAATGAAGAATGAAATAAAAGTAGGAGATAAATCATGCATGGTCGTATTACTGCACCACATGGTACAAAGTACCATTGATTAAAATGGAATTCCACACACTACAAGTTGTCAGTATTTTTTAATCACAAAAGGTGAAGGACATCTTTAGTTGCCAAGGTCATAAAGTGTACGTGTGAAGACAATGTTAATGAGTCCTTGAGATTAATTCTTAAAATGTTATGAAAGAAATGAATAAATGTGCCTCCAACCATGTTGCCTTACACCCATAATGTGGAACCACTATTAACATGGCTCTTTGTCTTTCACTCCTGATGACACCTTGGAAGAAAGGTGAATGCAACGTTAGGAATGATACGGCAGGAAGGGCAAAGTGATGGACAAAGACGCAAATATCAGAGAAGGGGAGAAGCATTGTGGGACAAAGACTCCTTCCTTCCAGAATATGATTTATATGCATAGCAGCTGGTGAGGAAGTCATCAAACCTCAGCTACAAATTCTCCCACATTTGTTCACATTTATGGTCCGACAGGGTACATTTCCATGCAGATTAAACAGTCAAGGTGTGCATGGGAAACCAGCTTTGGCCAAAAAAACGGAAAACAGCTGTCATGTATAAATAGGGCCAAGAAAAAATAAAGAAAGAAATAACAGAAAGCTTAACTTCTCTTGAGGATTTCAGAATACAGCAGACACTATACAGTCGTGGAAGAAAATGTTCTTTGGTTTTCTATATCAGGAGGAAAAAAAATCACCATGTTCTTACAGGATAATGACATTAAAGTGTGTCTATTATGCACATATCAGTCTAATTCATTTTAATATGCAAGACCAGCAGGGCAAGAAATAATCAAGCTTTTTTCACAAACCTCTTCAATCATTTTGTATTGATCCTTTTAAATCAGCCTCTGCCAGAAACAAGCCAGCAGAGAAAGATCCGCCCTAAGTCCTGCCTGCGGGCTGTACCTGATTGGTCAACTGCTAGGAGTAGTGATACTGAACAGTGAATGTGGGTGTGGCTTTTCTACTGAGTCCCTCCCTTCCCTCAGGACGTCGCTAAAATTTCGAAGTAGAAAAACCTTCTAAACCCAATCGTTACCAAATGTAGAGAGTGCCGGAAAAATCAAACATGGGTTTAGGGGATAAAAAAAAAGGCGCTGCTCATATGTCTCATGAGTATTCAACATTGTAACACTGTAGAAAACTAGAAACGGCATAATAGAGGAAGTCTCTTGTTTCTACAAGCACAGTCTTGTATGAAAACCTGCATATGTCATATTAGACCTCATAGTAAAATAAACAAAATCAAGAACAAAAAACTTAGTAAAAAAGCTAAGCGCACCCCATGATCCACCAGGGGTGTTCTGCTCCCGTCCTCAAAGCCTCCAATCCTGCAGGTTTTAACAGTCTCACAAACACACAAGAATAACTTTTTCATAGTCTAAATAACTTATTATAGTAATAATAACCATTATGATGAGAATATAATATAGATTTGTATAATTTGATCATATAAATATCGAGGATATACATATTGATTGACGCCAGAAGCCGCTTGAAGACGAGTGAAGCCACTTTATGCAACTCTTATTTTCTTAACATGTTAGCGTACTCAGTCAGTCCGCACTCTGTACACTTTCACCGTGCATTGTCCACACACACTTCACATTGGCCCTTTGTACAGCTTTTTGTTGCTTTGCTTTGTTTGCATTTGCGCTTCACACCACAAACGCACCTCATCTTCTCCTTGTTTTAGGTTGCTGGTCTCTTTGCAGGTTTTGAAATGTGCTTGTTGCAGAGCTCCAGGATGAAATTTCTTTGGGGAATGTTTGCACAACAGCAGCTCCAGTACAGAACCCACACATCCACAGTGCCTATGTCCAGTATATCGTAAAGAAAAACTGCAACTGGCCATCTTCTGGTTCCAGCTCAGGTGGAGTACTGCCTTGGCATCTGGACCAGCACATCAGCTCCTACTTTGGTCTTGTTGTAATAGTGGGCCATCTCTGGTGTCCTCTTTGAATTGTTGTGGATGTCCACAGAAGTGAGCACGGTGCTGAGGATGCACACATTCTTCCTCTCTTTTGCCTGGTAGATCACTGCATCATCACTCTGCATTAATTTGGTGTCTTTCACTGCAGGCCGTGGGCTACCAGGGGCGGAATATGTGTGGTGGGTGACTCCTCAGTTGTGACCAAAATCTGGAACCTTCTCATTGGTCTGCAATCTGTCATCAAGTCTTCATCCTCAGGAGATGACTCGTTACCGGGTGAAAATGACAGATTATCATTTTCTCCCCCAACGTCTTGTCAGATTCTTCCTCACCAACATCCAGAGCTACTTCTCCTCCCTCCGACCCGCCATCGCTCAGGTCTTGGAATAATAAACAAGCTTCTTCGGCATTCATTCATCTCTTGCATTTATCCATTTGTCAAATTTAGCACTAGAGTAGCCGAAACGATTATATAACCCTGTTACTCACTGTCTGACAGCTGTCGATCTCACATGCGTCACTGGAAGTGGTGCAAATGTGCATGGCGCCAAACACAGTACTTTAAATTAGGTGGTAAGATTCAACCCCTTGGCGGTTCTAGGTATCCATGCTCAGACTTCTTTTGGTTGGGATCACACACTCACCAAAATTTCCTATAGGTTTTCTGGACCCGTCTGAGGAAAAGTCATGAGTTCAGAGAAATGGAATTTTTTTAAACAGAGATATAAGTGTTTGAAAAAGCAAGGAGGTAAAAATGACCCCCTTGTTGGCTCTAGTCTACTGAGAAGGGGCTGTTCCTGTATCTGAAACTTTAAATGTTCATGAGTGATCATTGTCCACATGTACTCTACATCCCTCTTGGTAAGAGGATGCAGCTTTCTTGCAGGCCCATTGAGTCAGGATGGTGAGTCAATGGCAGTATCCACGAAGGGCAGAGGATCTCAGATTCCTCATATTGAGCACGCATTCACAAAAAAGTGGCGCAAGCTAGAGATGAGGGACTTCACCTTTTTTGGGCCTTATACACAGGTCATGGGGACACATAAGACTGCCGGAAAACCTTTAAAAAGTGAATTTTGCATAATTTGGGACCTTAAAATAAAACATGGAAACATCTTAGATTTTTTTTTAGTTTCCTCTTCTGGTAGATTTTTACTTCAGATCATGTTTTATTTGAGCCAGAAGGACAATGTTTTGCTCTTATTTTAGTGAGCATTCTAGAGACAACTATCACCAGAAAACACAGGGACAGTGTTTAGTTGTAAATCTGACACACAACCAACAAAAGGAACTAACCAGAGAAAAAGAAGAAGAAGCAGAAACAGAACGAGGACAGCAGAGGGAACGTCGAATAAAAAGCACCTGAAGACAAGGAGGCAGGAGAAATGGGGGAGAACAGCCAAAAACTTCCTGGCTTGATTCTTCTATTTCTTCTGGTGGTGAATTACTGCTACCAACCAGTGTCAAAACACGGAAGTGAAGTATAAACTTGTCACTGCCCACTAGTGGATGGACAAACTTACCAACAATGACAATGTAAAAGATGGCTGGAAGAACCTTTTTGACAACGTGTGAAAGGGATGTCCCCACATTTACGTATCTAAAGGAGCATAAATGGGTCTTTGTCTTTCATTTTGCTGCCTGTTGTCTGAAAATTTCTGAACGTTTATTTGACAATGTGAAGGAACCGGCATAATCGTATCAACAGAACTCAGCGTCCTTTTTCTCTTTATCCGAAACCAACATATTTTCACAGTACCTAGCAGATCCATATTGTCCAACTTCTCTTTGGACCCCGGGAAACCCATCATGGCACACTGCTATTTTTGAGCATTTGCGATAAGGTTTAAATTTCCACCAACCCAGTTGCTTCTACAACGTGAATGAGCCAGAGAAAAGAGAAGGACTGTTTTAATCTTGCCCATGGAACTTATTTGCACAGCAAATCAATGGCCACACATTCCAACGGGCATTATCGCTAAGTAAATATTGAAACATACAGAAAGTCTGCAGGCAGACTTTCAGCTGTGAACATACAATCCCACAAACCGAGGAATAATTAGCTTACTGTGATGTTTGTCTTCAGATTTATAGCAAGCCAGACAGTACCACCTGTCACGTCAGCTAGGAAAGAAATGCTGGGAATGTTTGCTTATTATCTGGATAAGATAATTCAGCAGTTGGGTCTTTCATGAGATATATCACATTTCTTCATGGATTTTTAAAGCTGCACTGGGACAAAACATCAATGGTTTCAGTTAAGCAAAGAAGAAAGCCCAGACATGCAATTCTAAGAAAGTTAAAAGGCAACTTTACAGGAGAATCAAGCCTTTTTAGAGGTATCAGTCTGAGCCCGCAGGAGACTTTGCTGATTGTCACCATTCAGCATTCAAGGCCCTTCATGTGATTGGTGCTAAGTGCCCCAAGTTTGTGATGGAGGGCAGCATGTGATGAATGTCCTTAAAAATATTCACAGGCTTCTAGATTGGCTCCTACTTTGAGTGGACTTGCAGGGGTAAAGGCGTGGGATTGATTACAATTGTTAATCAAGAATGAGTTCCATACACTCAAAAAAAGAGCTCTTAATCCAAGAGCCAATGCTCCATCAGCTCCTGGACCTCATCCACTGTGAGGGGAAAAGATAGTCACTCCGAGTACTTCTCGCTTAACTATTTATAGCTTCAGTAAAGGCAGCTAATAAGATGTCACAAGGAAATCTACACTGAGGTTCCTAGGTGTACTGAAAGCCTAAGCCAGTCGTTATTAAACATACTTGCAATTCCTTTTTTGTCTTTTACTGAGTTTTATTTAAAATTATCTGCCTCAGACACACACCTCTCCTGATAATTGTTTGCACATAAGGGATAAACAAAATTCTGTCTTCTATAGCGTCAGAACCAGTGTACCCTGCATCTTTATTATCCAACACCAGTCATGTTTTTTTTTTTAATATCAGCAGCGTAGCTGGCGGGAAAGAAAAGTATGAGATCCATCTGGCCAGACATTCTCAGGAAATATGGCAATTTACTAACAAAGACCATGTCCTGATATAATAAGGTAATCTTCTGATTAATAAATTGAGGAGAGGGGATATGAGTTATGTGGAGAGAAAGAGAATGTTTCAGGAACGGATTGGAAATCCATTGTCTTTACTTCATGATATTGTTTGTACTAGCACATTTAATAATATTGTGGTACCGTATTTTGGTTTTTTTTCTTTTTTGCGTTTTTTACAAAATATATGTATTCATTCTTTGTTTGTAATTGTGCTCTAAAAAGGGTGATATAAGCTATCAAAATTCTTTTTTGAATTTTATGACAAGCAAAATGGTTCATTTCTGCTTCTTATTTACTTTTAAACTTAAGATGTGTGTGTTAGTGTGGGTAGGTGGGGGAGCGGTGTTTAGAGGTGCCTATAGGGTAACAATAAAGGTGAGGTATTTTTAATCAATCAGAATTTTATGTACATATAGCACTTTTCATACAAAAAGCAGCACAAAGTGATTTACATAACAAAAATAAAAAGTAAATGTTGACAACATTTAACAAGAAGCCCTTACATACCAAAAGATATGACTCACTTGAAATCCTAGTCTCCATAGTTGTGAGGTCACAAAGGGAAATAACGGTTCCCCTCTGTAGTGGATACTGCGACTGACCATTCCCCCAGCTACCTGAGACTGCCCTCCAAAATCACTGAGTCAGCAAAAGTCGCATACTCTCCCCATGATGTGTGTGGAGTGGGCGTGGAAAGGCACAACTCATAAACACTTAAGGGTCCAGACACAGAAACCCCCTTCTCAGTAGAGTGGCTTTTGGAATGGTGGAAAAGAATAAATTTGTGGTAAAACACTTGCTGGTGCTGAATCTGTGACACCCATGCGAAATATTTGATAACTTGTATAATATGGGACCTTTAATGTATTAATTCTGACAATCCTGATGATAAATCCCAAATTCATTTGATAAATGTGTGTTTGGCCCTGTGATGGACTGGTGAGCTGTTCAGGGTGTACGATGCCTTTCCCCCAAAAACTGCTGGGATAGGCTCCAGCTTCCCCCCGACCTTTCATTGGACAAAGTGGTTAGGAAAAGGAATGAATGAATGAATGTGTGTTTGTTTGTTTTTTCTAGTGATCTGTGGGCCCCTAGAAATGATCCTGGATCCACAGTTTCAGAAAAGCTGTATATGGATGTTCCCAGAAACAGAAGCTGCTTTTTGGATGAATGGTGGTCCTTCAGCAAGACAGACCGTTGGGTGTTGAGATGAGCTCTCTAATGCAGCTGCAACCCTAAACCTAACCCTAAACCCAGTGTTTCGCAATTCCGGTCCTTCTGCCCCCCTGCCCTGCATGTTTTATTGGCAACCCTACCTAAACACACCTGAATGCAGCCTGTTAACGAGCCCTTTGTTTAAAAAAACTTGTTGAGGAAGTTCAGTAGTCTGACTCGGGTGCTTTGGAGGAGGAACATGTCTGAAACATGCAGGGCAGGGGGGTCTCAAGACTGGATTGGAGAAACACTGCCTAAACCTAACCTGGAATCCAGTTGTCATCGATATGGCGACTACAGATCTTACTTACTTTTGATTTGACCTTTTATTTGAATTTGAATATAAAATGAATGACATACAGAGACCATTATGTGTAGGCAACATTATGTAGTTGATCAGACACAAAACAACAATTCCTAATTTTTATATATCTGCACCCAGACAAACTTATTTTTCAAAATATTCACCAAAATTTACAGAAGCTAATTAGCTAATCTTCAATACAAATATTTTCTGGTGCTCATCAGTGTAATCACACCAAGGGCTGACTTCTACACAGCAAAAACAACTTGTTTCAATAAACAAAACTTGAGCAGCTGACCTTTATTTAATTAGCACCTGAGAGTAAGTGGCTCATCCTGAGCCCTCATGAATTTTTAATCAAAATACTGACTCCCCTTCTGTTTCACAACAGCCTGCTTCCTCTCGGCATACAGGGTACAGTAGATGCAAATCCCTGCAACACAGCTCCTTGCAGGAATAAACTATCTTCTGTTTTGCATTGTCAAGCAGATCTGAACTACTAGAGAAACTGTAACTAGTGTTACATGCCACTGGTGAAGCCGTGCACAAACAATTACCAAGCTTACCTTAGAGCTGGTCAACACATCTGGCTGCTTCACCCACATGTGAGAGATGAATAAACATGAAGGCATGGGGGAAAAAGAAACAACATATGATGGCGGAACCAGCAGAAATCTACCAGCAGACTTTCATAATGAATGCTTGTGTATTTTTATCATACACACACATTCACTAAATAAGCTGCTTTGAAAAGTTAACAACTTTAGCACTTATGTAGTTCTTACACTTCTTATCCAAAAGGTAGAAACAACTCACCTTCAAGGTGATCCTGCTTTGTGTAGGTACTGCATTCTGGCAGACTTACTGAATGTTCAGCGAATACCTTTCTCTTTTATTAACCTGGAAAGTCACACTGAGTTACAGGATTTATTCTTACAGCAAGTACAGGACAAAAAGACTTCATTCTGCTTAAAGAAACAACCTGCCATTCATCCAGTTTAGTGAATATCTCAGTTTTTCCTTTTGGAAATGAATAAAGTTTGGATTTAAAGATCTATTAAGCTCTTTTCTGACTGGTCTGTTTACTCCAGAATAGATTAAAGCTCAGTTTAAGAAGCTTTTTCAGAAAGACCTGATCACTCCAAGGTCTTCTTTCTCAGGTTTATCTTTAGACAGATATTTACTCTACCTTAAGGGCATTATTCCTTTATAAAGGGTATATGGCAGAGGTGTCTTTAGTCGATTCTTGAGGGCCCCTATGCAGGCTTTTGATACAATCCTGCTTTAACACATTAGACCCAAATTTAATTGGTCTAACAGCCTATAAAGGTCTGAATAATGACTCATTAATTCGAGTCAACTGTGTTGGAGCAGGGATTCATGGAAAATGTGCAGGATTGGGTCCCTTGAGGACCGGAGCTGGACACCCCTGGTACACAGTAAATACCCTGACAGTTAATACCACCAATACTACCAAACTCAGACAGGCTCCCACCATACTATTAGAAAAGTACAGACCTTGCTTGACAAACTCATTCTTAAGTATTTAATATTGCTTTTGTCAGAAGTTTGATGCATTGAAGTGCCAAAGATTCAGCATTGTGCATAAACGCTTTTATTGAATATGGTTCTCTGTGAATGCTGAACTGAACGCAACACATTTGTAAATAAAGAACTTGATTAAATAAAGAATTTGCCGTGCTCACCGAATGTGAATTCGTTCAGACTATGTGAGGTCCTGTAACAGTCACTGCCTACATGTACATTTGTGCTACAGCAACTTCACACTGCTTTACCCACCATGCATTGCTTCCTCAAGCACAACAAACTGGCAACTGCCCTGCTCTGAAATGGCAAGTGGATGTGAAAGAAGAGAAGAGCATCTCCTGCTTTGTGGGCTCATGATTTCTTACTGGGATTATATAACGTCTGTCTGCAGAAAGCTACAACAGTAAAAAACTAAAAATTCAATGTAAGTGGTGTCGTCCTGCACTTAAAAAGCAAGTTAGAAAGTCATCCTAGTAGACTTCTGTTTGAAGAGTTGAGGAGGACATTTGCAAGTTATCGTCATAAATAGAAGCAAGGGAAGGGCATGACCCCTGCCAGCAGCCAAATGACCGTAATCACACTGCCTTTAGTCTGCAGGGTTCCCAGTGACATGTTGGATGGTCACTGGTTTCAGAAGTTAAGTCTTTCATTCTTAGTTCTAACTTAAAACAACTAAAATGAACGAAAAGCATGAACCTGTCACACAACACTGTCAAGACTGTGGGAATGCAGGGGGGGGTCAGGTAATCTGGGATCATCCTACTACGGTTGATCCTGTTGTCATGGAACATGTTCACGTGTCAGCAGGCATAGTTTGAATCACCCTGTCCAGGTTGTCCTCACCTGCTCAGTTCTGGTTGAAGTCCAGGACGATGGCTCGCTTTCTGTCTGCCCAGTCACTGGTCAGAAATAACAAATTTCTGCTCTTCTCTGGAAGTAGCTGGAGTGGTGGTGGACTGTTGGAAAGTCCTTCCCCTTGTTGTGAGGAGTGTAGCGGGGGAATTTATAAGCTTGTTCTGTGTAACTGTGCCAACTGCATTAATGTTACTGTTTATAAGCTGGATGAGTCCATATGAGGTGAATTTAGTGTCATGTGTGACACTGTGCCTCCTCAGTCCATCTGTCATACCAAGCACAGCCCACATCCCCAGTTCCTCTCTGAGCTTTGACTCCTTGGCTTGTCTACATACATTTACATCTCGTGTGTCTGTGTCTTTGAGGATTTATTTGTGAGTAACCAACTTTGACGTTAACAGTTGGTCAAACATTATTTTTAGACCACATCTAAACCTGATGGTGGACGGCTTTGATGGAATATGAGTAATTTTCTCATGTCAGGGACATTGCTGTATATATATATTTTTTTTTAAATTCTAAAGAAAGAAAGAGATTTGTGTTTTTTTTTAATCTTTTGCTAAACTAGATTTTGACAAGAAGAAAACACTAAAGGTTAAGAGGCTGTGATCTGCACCGTCAAGTGGCAAAGTGTATAGCACTAAAGGACCCAGGCTTTACCAAAGTCTATCCTGTGGCCATAAGTGCTTTTATTAAAGAAAACTGTAATCTATCGAACTTTGGCTTTTTAAGTTTCTGAAGAACTGAATTGAAGCTCGGTGGGCGGTTCCTACCATCTCCATTTTGGCAGGGGCGTGCGTGTCATCTCGCCCGGAAAATACAAATACGGGCAAAGATGTGGAGCTGAGAGGGGAGCTGTGAGCGTCATGGTGGATGATTGACATCGTGCGAACTCCAAGCTACCTGTCACTAAGAGCTTACCGAGCTAACCCAGAGATAACAGGAGCTAACCATCTAACGGAGGTAAGCGGGCTAAAGCTAAGTCACGTTGTTAACCGGCTAAAAACCGCGGTTGTTCTACGTCCTTCTTACTTGAAGAGGGAGATCGAGTACCTGTCAATCAAAAAGACACACCCCTAAATGTGCCGAATTCCGAGATTAAATTACTTTTAAACAGGCGAGTTAGAAAAAAATTCACTCCCCCCACAGTTGTCATGAAGGTAAACCTGACCTATTAAACCTAAAATAGATTTTTGAACCAGGCTGTAAACATGTTTATTTCTGCTGTGAAGTTGGTCTTTCTAACATGGGAGTCTATGGGGATTTGCTCTGTTTTGGAGCCCCTAGTGGATGAATGGAGAACTGCAGTTTTATGCACTTCGGCATAGGCTTTACTTTTAACCGCCGGAGGCTCCGTCCATCTTTCATACACGCTCTATGCTTTAATTCCACACTGAACTGCATTTTTTGTGTGTATGAGAAATGCTTCACTGTTAAAGTAAAGAGGCTATAGACTATAAACTACACTGTTATTGTCACATTTCCCTTAAAACCTTTGGAATAAGAAGCAGCACAGGTGAAATTTTCAAGTTACATATATAAACAGGTGCATACTTACTACTGAAACAGTTTTCGTGTTAAAAGTAATGTAATCTCTACAATCACTAATAATAATTTCTCTCATAAGAAGCTGAATTACTTCAATTCAGTGATGTTAAATACAAGTTTAAAGACTTAGATGATGTTTCACTTTAGCAAGTTTTTCTTTTACTAACATCACAAACTTTACAAGGATTTTATATTCAGTCTTATTATCATATCTAATCTAATCATTCTTAGTGTACTGATATAATTGCATCTGAAGGGTGATTACATTACTGACACAGTCTTACACAATTTTTTTTTCTTTTTTATTCTTATAGTGTCTGCACCCCTACATCATGGATTTACATTGCTGTGCAGTTCCTTCTTCACAGGTCAAGGCAACGTACCCTGCCATCTTTCTTTGATCTGTTGACATTCCTCGTCAAGGTCAATAAGAGAGAGCTTACAAAAACACTACATAGCAGAGAGCAATTCCTCGTTTTTGCTGTTTGACTTTACTCTCCAGGACTGCTTTACTCTTTTTATCTTGCATTATTTATACAGTTATAAGACGAACTGGATTTGGTTTGGTGAGGGACAGCAGAGTTTGTTTTTTCAGTTCATGGCGATTGGGTCTCAGTAATCAGATATTTCGGTATTTGTCAATGTACTTGGGGACACTGTTTTTTTTTTTTAGGAACAGGCTTGTTTGTTTTCTACATAAGAGTCTAAATTTTTAATTTAGCTTTGGTAATATCTGCAGCATCATGCAGCTGCTGAACATTAGGAGCTCCTTTAACTTCAAGTTGATGAGTACATTCATGCACATGGAACAGCTGTAGTAACTTTACTAGGATGAGGCAGGAAATCAGGCTCTTTTCAACAGGTCAGCTGTTAAAGTCTAGTCCAGGGTTGCATAATAATTTAATCCTTCCACGGATGAAGCAGAACTGTCAAAAATGTCAAATCTTTCATACTTATCTTCAGATATCTTGATAATTCACCTCATTGTCTTAAAACATAATGACAATGACGTAATTAGATGTTTTCTGGAGGTAATGAGATGATAAAGTGCGGCCCAAAAGCAAACAGTTTTACACTTGATAACATTGCTAAAAATGTACCCCACATGTGCGATTCTGTGAGTAGCTGTAAAACTTATTAGTGAGACACACTGTAATTACAGTTTTTTTTCAGACTTCATTGAAGCAAAATTGGTTGTATTGATCAGTGAGGAATGTTCGTCCATCGTAACTCCAGCTGAAGCTTAACTGGTCTGAGGCAGCCCAGTCCAGAATAGCCATGGTCTACTCCTTGGACCCACCATTTGAGGTGTTGGGAGAAGAGACGATAACGGCTGAGCTCTTATCCATGTTGAAGGACCGTCCCCCTCCCCACTGCCCCACACCCCTCCTGCACACTGACAGCCCAAAAGGTCTCCTTCACAGACAGATTGCTGCACCCAAAGCATGACGGAGTTGTTGCACATCTTTGATTCTTGCAGCAGTTCGACTGGAAACCACCACTGCTCCCAGTATAGACACCAAAAACTTAATCCACTTATCCAGTTAGTGATTTTTCTGATATTTATCATTCTTACATGGCTGCCGCGTGGTTTTCTTCCTCACCGTCCAAAGACATGATCTCCAGCTGATTTCAGTGTCTTAATTCTCGAGTGAGTTTACGTCTGATCGAAAGTCTGTCTGAAGTTGATCCTGTGATGGAACAACTCGCGCCTTCACTCATCTGCATTTGAATAATCCAAAAACCTAAAGAAGTTTTTTCTCAGGATAATGATATAAATAATCCCATTATCACAGAGTTATAGCATTAAAAAACAAGTGCGCAGATACCCCTTTCTATCTTCAGTACAGAATGATATTTTGATGTTTTCATTTTATTTGACTGCAATTTTTTTTTAACTCAAAGGCAACCTGTTCATCCTTCCTTCCATCACATTTATCCTTTCCTCGCCTCATTTTTCCTCTAAAGCTACTTCCCGTTATTTTTAAGGATTTTCCTTAATTGTTTGAGGGCCTTAATCCTGCAGGTTTTCCATGTATCCCTGCTACAAAGCACTTAGCTCAAATGAATCATTCATCATGCAGAGCCTCATTGGCTGTTGGATCCATTTAACAGGAACCAGGTGTGTTGAAACAGGGATACACTGAAAACCTGCAGGACAGCAGCCCTTGAGGACCAACTAATGACACCCTTGGTCTAGACCTTAAAACAGGTTGCAGTGAAAAGAGCTGTAGAAGCAGCTTTCCCTTACGGTCCGATCACAACTCAACTCACATTTCCTCTAATCTAAATGTGTTTAGGGGCTTAAACATTTTAAGTAAGAGGATTCTTTCCAGCTATTAAGAAAAAAAAAAGTTGATTAGTTTTTGCTGCAATGATGTGATTACATACAGTTATCAAAGTGTGTGTGTTTTGTGGGATTTCTATTCCATGTTGTAATTTTCCCAAGCTCCTTGTCGCCATATGCTTTACCTGTATATGGCCAAACAGCCAAACAGACGCGCTGGTGGGCACAGGGACAGATCCTCCTTGTGGGGGTAAAAGGAACCACCTAAGAAAGGAATTTGCTTTGTTTGTGAAGTCATTAAATGACTTTAACTCCTAATGATTCTAATTCGCTCTCTCACTGGTCCAGCAGCAGGTGTGTGCATTCCAGCAGCGCCATATGTTTTTCCTGGCACACGGCTCGCCTCCTCCACACTCTCACACCACGCCGTCATAAACAAACCAAAAACTGGCCAAGGTCTCCGAAGAGAAGCAACATG
Source organism: Telmatherina bonti (assembly GCF_933228915.1). Classification (NCBI taxonomy): domain Eukaryota; kingdom Metazoa; phylum Chordata; class Actinopteri; order Atheriniformes; family Telmatherinidae; genus Telmatherina; species Telmatherina bonti. The sequence continues at coordinate 10,235,745 of NC_136619.1, read as the reverse complement.
GGGAGAAGCTGCAAGGGATGTTCACACATTCACGCATCTGCTCCACTGCACACACACGGACCCTGCAGGACTGGTTTTAAGGAGAGAATGCAGACTGGGGGAAGAGCCTTTCACAGGGCGCAGGTGGGCCTTGGAGTGTGTGAACATCATTAAAAGATGGATTGGGTCGTAGGTGATTGAACCATTCCCTTGGGAAGCAGCAGGGACAGTGATGGAGAGAAGAGCAGGGAGACTGATGGAGGGTCTGCCACGGGTGGAGGCGGAAGAGGAGGGATGTGAGGTCCTGCTGACCAGTTTGAGGAAGGACACAGCAGAGGCTGAGACTGGAATGGAGCTTAAAGGGCAAGTGGTCAGAGAGCGAGGAGATGGGCTCAGCAGGTAAAACACAGTGAGCGAACACTCTGGGCCTCCAGTTTGGAGACCACAGGTGCTACTTTCTTTTCCCAGCATCTCATAAAGGATTTCATTTTATTCTTTTTCCCCAGACAGATGTTTGCTTTATGTAACTACCGTATATATTCTCTCTGATTCACATGAAAGCCCTGCAGCTAAACTGCGTCTTAATAACAAATCATATCGAAGAATTTTCAGTCACTCTCTTTAATCCTATAAACACAATCTGAATTTGGTTTACAAGGATGTTCCTTTACTTTGCAAAATATATGAAGAATAACAATAAAATGCAACTTAAACTGTGAATGCCAAAACCAGCTTGCATTTGTGGATGTAGTGATGACCTGTCTGTACTAAATGGATGTTTAAACTACAAACTGCTTTTCTTGCTGTATAAAAGACAGAAGATCAGAGTCACTTAGTACTGCCACTCATACTTGTACCTTGCAGAATTTTTTAATAGAAAGATCTAATTTAATTCAAATTCTTATAAGATGCTCTACCAAGGTTAATTTTCATTCTTTATTACATTTTCCCAGTTTTTCAGAAATATGCTGCCAGCAATATGTGTATAATTAGGAGGCACGTTTTACTGATTTGAAGATTTTTCAGTTTCTATGTTTATTAAATTGTCCTTGTAATTTTTCTGTAAAATACAGGGTGTAAAGGATTTACAAGACATTATATTGTTGCTAATTTTAGTGATAGTTTTACTCAGCATTCCCACTTTTTTGGAAATTACATTTTAAAAGACAAACTGCCTTTTTTGTGAGCTTTATTTGCATAGCAACAGTTGTCAAAGGTGCAGATGTGTAATTTAGCAAAAATGGGCTTTTCAGGTGGCCGATTTATGTGTTTAATTTAGGCAAGATTAGAAAATGATTCGAACGAATATCACATTTTTGTGAAATGACCACTCACGGCTGTCTCTACTTTATTTGCTGTGCAGAACATTTTCGGGAGTCTGTGCTTATCTAAATGTCTCCAGCAGAAATGATGAGTGCAAAGCATAAAAAACTCATTTGCCAATGGCATTACATATCATTTAAGATTATTGTGCATTTCCCTTTTATTTAATTTATATTCCCTTGTATATTTCAGGGGTTTTGCATTAAGTTGCACCATTATCAGTTAAATATACATTTTACAAGTTTATTCACTATAATTAACATACTTAAGAAAAGCAATCAAAACTTAATGTAACTGTGCAGCAGGTGCAAATTGAGCTGAATTTGCCAAATTCGCAAATAATCTTTGTGCTGTAATATCCTCATAACCTAAGGAGCAATGCACAGACCTACTAAAGACCGTGTAGAACTAGTGTTAATCCTTATTGTATGTGTTACCTTGAAGTGCTGCACTTACACATTATTCAAGGTCATGAGACATGAGGTTTTACATCTAAGTTATAACTACCGTTCTTTTCTTAAAACAATGAAGTAGCTACAAACGTTTGGCTTTTATCTTTTTCTTTAATCTGGGTTTAATTTTGTCAGTGGCTTTCTCACTAAGAAAGAGTGTGTAATTTACTCCAGTCTGAAAAAAAAGCCTTACGCCACAAGAATAATAATGACCAAAATCCCAACAATATTCATGTAAACTGATTTGAAGGGGAAAATGCCGATTGGTTGATATCCAAATTTGAAATATCCAAATCTGATCGGAATCCCCAAAAGTTGGATCTGCACATCGTTACTATTTAATAACCCGGATCTGCACGTCACGATGAGTCAAGACTGGAAGAGTTCATCTCCAAGCCTTCGCATATGGATAGAGCCTTCTATCCATTCCCCATGTTCAGTGCATTGTCAGAAAGCTTGCAGATGTATATCCAACACAACCTACAGAGCAGCACTACCAGCTCTTGTGGAGGCAGAATTGCATAGTATACCTCAAACACAATCAATGGAAGGAACTAAGAAAAGCAGCAGAAACATTAATTAATGAATTAATTCATTCATTCATTTTCTGAATCGCTTAATCCAATTCAGGGTCGCGGGGAAACTGGAGCCTATCCCAGCAGTCTTTGGGCGAAAGGCAGGGTACACCCTGGACAGCTCGCCAGTCCATCGCAGGGCCACAGCAGAAACATATTCATATTTTATCTCTGCATTAATGCTTTAATGCTTACAGTACTAGTAAAAATTCCAAATTTACTTGATAAATGCATACTATATTTCTGACAATAGTACCTGATGAATCCCTGAAATGATCTAGTGACACCCAATGGGGCTCCCAACCCACAGTTTTAAAACCACCTATGTAATTTCTTCCACCATCACTAGGTTTGCTGAACTGCTATTAAAACCAACATTGTAAGTTGGGAGGGGCTCTGTATCGCCCTGTGGTGGATATACTGACAACAACTATCCAAGCGTCCAGCATGTCTGGGGGAGGGTGTGAGCAGTGATGTCTGACAGTGACTGAAATGGACATAATCATTGACAGAAGCAACATGAGCATAGATGAACCCTGAAACTGCTGTTTCTTTGGTGACCAATAAGTCACAAATTTGTCACCAAACTGAGCATTATAAACATTTGTTTTTACTGCATCTGCATATTGCAAAGACTGAGAGGAATAATATTTCTTGCTTTTTTACAAACCAAAGGCATCATGGAAATGCATTTGTAACTAATGTTAAGAAGAGCTGAAGGTTGCAGAACATGCATACTTATTCATCTAGTTCCCGCTTTAATTAACATTCAATCTCAGGAGTCGCCAACCTTAAAGCTTCTCTTCAGAACCATTTAACTCAAACTGTAAACGTTACACTGAGCTGAAAAAATGCTAAAGGTCAAAGTAAAATAAATGTGACATAAAATCTACTTTATACTTTCATTTCTAATATTTACAGCAAAGTATGAATGATCCTCAGCAAACATCGCTTGGAATGATGATATGAGTATAAAGCTCCAAGGAACATATTTTCTCTGTTTTTCCAAGTAGCACATTTCAGAAATGTAAGTAAAATGCACAAATCCAGCCTGCAAACCAAACTTGCTGCAACTCCCTGAAGCAAACATAGACAAAGTGCTGCATGAGGTTGTAGTTGTGAACTTTGGATGAAATAGTTCATGATCCACATCTGCCTAATGTGTTACTCTACTGTCGGTGACTGACAGCCAGACAAAGTACGAGAAAGAACAAATGAAATGGAGTACACATCAAAGGAGAGAAAAATGAGATGGCAAAAGAGGGAAAACATCCATAAAGTTGTTCTCAAACTCTTTATTGAGGTTGTATTAGTGCAATCTATCAGTGATGTACTGGAAAATCTATAACCCTACAGTGGAATTTCACCCTTGTGTGCTGTTCCCCTTTATGAAGTGCAATCTCATAGCAGGACTGCATGCCTCCACGGAGCTCATTTTTCAAGCAGTGTGACGTGGAACGGTCATGTCAGAAACATAGAGGCGTTGACTAGAGGGGGGCCCATTCTGATGCCATTTATCCATCAGACTGTCTCCTGACACAGTTGAATTGCCCCAACACTGTTAAATAAGAATCTGTACCGTCACAAATTCAATTTGTGATTGATTAGGTGCATCTGCTTGGAGGCAAAGCCTGTTTATCACACACATTTTACAGTGAGAAAAACCCAAGCTAAGTTTGGATCCTGAATACCTGCTAACAGATGCTGTGTCAGCACCGTTTTCAGAGTCTCCAATATAAGTTTCTGCCTTCTCACAGAGTTATATTCTGCAACTGCACTACTTTACTGCAGAGCTTGGCTCAGAAAACTGGAGGGAAGTATATGACTGTCTTTCTGTAAAATACAGAAGGAAAATCCACCTGAAACAACATTTTAATCTGATTTTTATGGATAATAGTTGGAACAAACATCAGATAGGATCTGTTCATTCTTAACAACGTTATACTCAGATGTTGGGAAACTGGAACAAAGATTAATGGACTGATTGGCATCCCAGGTTGCAAATTTATCTAATATGAGAGTTTACTGTATGTGGTACAGAAACTGATAATTCATTGCCATTTTTTTTTTTTTTTATAAATCTATGTAGATTTGATTCAAATATCTGAATGGTCATCTAGTCCAGGCTTGATGCTGTGAGACAGAAAAAAGACTTAAACAACAGCAACAATGTCAGAAATAGGTTACTAAAAATCAAATCAAACTTTATCAAGCAACTAAAAACTGACAACCTAAAACAGAAGGAGGGTTGCACAATGGCTGAGTTTACAGAACTGGAAGCATTCATCAATCAGTCCTGCAGCCAAACAGAACTGTGCAAACACAACCGATGTTGTGCATTAAAAACATTACATGAAAAAATTCAATTCAATTCAATTCAACTTTATTTATATGGTGTCAAATCATGGCAACGCTATCTTGAGACGCTTTACAGACAAAAAAACAAAACAAAAAACATCCCTTTAAAAATTCCTGGTCCACAGTTCCTTCCAGATCATTCCCAAAATTTGATTGAGTCCAAGTCTGACCAAGCCCCAAATCTTACAAATTGCCCCAGGTGTTAACAGATGAACGCAGGTGAAAACACAACCTCCTTGCAGGATGTAATAATATTGATCTGAACAACCATAAACAGAAGAAATATTATCTTTTTAAAAATAATCTCAATCTACCTGGAATCAGCCATGTAGCCAAGAGACCGCCTCCGACCAGCTAACCAGCTAACCAGAAAGAAAGGCTTCAGTTTGTTAGGGAGCATAAAGATTTGGGTCTAGAGCTGAAAGAAGGTCATGTGGTCTGAAGAGTCTAGATTTACCCTTTACTAGAATGATGGGAGTATCAGGTTGAGAAGAGAAGCAGATGAAGTGATTCCGGACATACCTAGTGTCTACTGTACAAGCCCATGGGGGCGGTCTGTGGTCTGGGGTAGCTGCAGGTGGTCAGGTCTGTGTTCATGTCGAGATTCAACAACACAACAATGTGTCCAAAGAATGAGGTCAACTGACTAGCTGACAATACTGCATTAGCAGATTGTTTCATCTTCCCTGATGTCACAAACATATTCTGTGATGCTAACAGCAGGATTCACGGGGCTCAGATTGTAAAGGGGTGGTTCAGGGAGCATGACACATCATTTTCACACATGCATCAGCCACAGAGTCCAGACCTGAATCCCATAGAGAATCTTTGGGATGCACAGAGATCAGACTCTCCCATCATCAATACAAGATGTTGGTAATAGATGAATGGAACTCTGGATGGAAATAAACCTTGCGATATTGCCAAAGCTTATCGAAGCAATGCCACAGCAAAAAACATCTAAAAAGATATTAGCATGTGTGATATTGTTTTTGTTTTGGTGATAACTTGGTCTTTGGCCTGTTGGTGCACATGCTCCTGAATTATAGAAACACCAAAAATCTAACGATACAGTTTTTCTCTTCCTGAAGGTGAGTCCTGTAGCATTGAGCGGTATTTCAGTGTTGTTCTGCAGAGAAGCTTTTGTGTCTTTTCTCCGTCTGTTTTCATAAATTTCACTTTTTACCATAAGACTTAGCTGAACATACATACATTCAGACATACATATAAAGAGATATTAGCAGATAGCTTCAGAGAAAAGCAGTGGCCAATGAGATGTCTGTGGGGAAATCTCTGCGGTATTCCCTGCTGTTTCTAGCCTGGATTCCAAGTTAATCACTTCCTGGCTCTGTGTCTTTGAAATCAACTTTATCATCTGACTCCCACAGTGCTAGTGAATAAGCATATTACCTAAAGTAATCCTTTAACCTGCTTCCAGAGGCAGATGGGTGGAGTTTACCCATAAGTAAATCAAGCTTATAGCGCCATAGCACGGGCAACTCCACATCCGAGTCGTACTCAACACAAAAGTTGTGACTGTGTCATTTTCACGTTAAAGAGCATTCCTCCGTTCAGACAAATTAGGCTCTTACCTGGGGCGCTAATTTCGCTTTAGAGAAACTTACCTGCCTCATCTCTTCTTCCACGTCTCGCATGTCTCCCCAGCTTCAAAGCTCCTGATGTGTGCTCCTCTTAGCAGGGATGGGCTGGCTTTGAAGCCCCCGTACAAGACAAGAAGAGCTTTCTGAAGAAATAATGGCTGTTTATATGGAGTGCGATGTGAGGAGCTGTCAGGCCCTGCCTTTAAGCTGATTTGCAGGAGTGTCAGAGAAAAGTGGGGGACTTGAGAAGGTGAATCATGGATTGTCAGAAATCAATTCCCTGGGCTGCTCCCTGGGGAGTGCTCCAGTCATAGTCAACAATAGGCAAGATGAATAAAGCAAATCTCCTGGAGAACATCTAATAACCTGCTATATAATGGCATTGCCATATAGGATAATTCAATCTAAGCCTGAAAAAGGCAACTGTTGATCAGTGCTAAATTGAATATTTCAGACATGTGCTTTTGTGAAATTCCCCGAGCTTCTCTCCACCTGGTACCTCGTCTCTTCTCTGAGTCACCGTTCTGCCCCCGTCCAACCCGCTCCACTCGTCAATCAGCTTTTTCCTTTCAGCTCAGAGGAGCTGTTAGAAATCCACGAGGACGAACAGCTGATGGATCACACAGTCTGTTTCATCTCTCCCCCCCTACTTTACATTTTCTCCAGGCTCATCACTGTGCCAGCACCGGCTCCCAGCTCCTGGTTGGCAGGAGAACTCATTTGCCTCATATGCATGGTGCGGCACCTCTGTGTCAACAAGCTCAGCAGCTAAACACTTCAAACAATGCAAGTTTAATGAGCAACAAAGCAACAGTGTACCTGAGGGGATGGCATTTTTCCCTATTCCCTTCATCTCTACCGGCACTCTAATACTCTTGTCTGAGAGTTGATCCTCTAGTCTTGCTGCTGTAATGTGACATTGTATGTCTTTGCATATTTTGTCAAAGTCATAATTTCTAAATCTATTGGCATGGAGCCCTGCAGGGATTTCAAAGCCTCGCCGCACAGCCAGGATACTGGGCAAAAATAAAACAGAAAGCTCCCTTGTTAATTTCATTAGCAGTTGTTGTTCAGCTGTTACTGTCACACAGGAAACGTCAGACTAATGCACGGCGGGTTCACCGCAAATATCTGTTTGAATATAATTATGTTAACAATATGATTCTATCATTTTTTAATAATAAAGTGGTCTGGTGTTACTTTATGAACCCGGGGCTGTTTTTCTTCAGCTGCGACTCCTTTTACAGGCGCGAGTTGTGATTGTAGGTCTAATTTTCGGAGCATATTATTCTGCTTCACATGTCTGACCAACAGTCGTGTGAAAACTTATCATCATTCTCCTTCCGTTCATTTCAGATGCTGCTAATTAAATGCTGTGGATTTATTGCTAATCAGAAAGTGTGATCATCTCTCCCAATACAAGTTTTTGTTTTCGCAGCTTGTTGTTTTGTAAAATTCAATTGTGTTAACACGACGCCAGGAGGGAAACACATCAGCACTGAATCTGAGAGAAGCAATTGTTGCTGCCTTTCCATCTGGGAAGGGCTGAAAGGCCATTTTGAAAGAAAATGGAGTCTTGTTATTTTACAGAAAGATTATTCACAAGTGGGCAATGCAGGAGACAGTTGCCAATCTCTCCAGGTGGATGTTTACCCCAAAGGTCAGGCAGTCCAATGATCAAAGACACTTACATCTCTGTGTCAGTTCGTATGATGAATTCTGAAATTCATGATAACTCAACATAAAGCAGCAGTGGCCTGCTTGTTAGAGAACTGGACTTTGTGCTGGAGGACCCAAATTTTAAAGTAACAATTCAACTTTTAAACTTTTAAAACCTGTTTTGATGGCGCCCCGAATTTCACTCATTTCCGGAGCTGTCACCGGCGATCGGCGTCCTGCTGCTGAAGAACCGCACCATACAACTTTCCGAACTGTGACGTTTGGCTTCACGGCATCATAGGGAACTGGCTGTTTTGAACACGCAACATCGCTGATTCAGCAAAGAAATACAAAAGAGCGAAAGGGACAAAACAAGAGTCATTATAAGATTGTCTTTTGCTGCTGGGGAGAGCTAACAGGTCAGATAGGCTCTCTGATCAAGGCCCTGAAAACCTAAATGGTTTCCAGGCACTGGAACGTGGCACCCCACTGCTCTTAGGTAGGCGCTTCCTTCTGTATCCAACAACGTTCCAGCTTTTGCTTCCAGGGCTCCTTGTGACGTTGCAGCTGTGATTCACTTTACACACCACACCAGACTAGGGTGGCCAGATGTCACGCTTTGTGCGGGATCGTCCCGCATTTCTATTACTTTTCACACGTCCCACAAAACAGGACGCTGTCTCGCATTGTTACGACCAGTCTTTACTTTTGTGAAGGAAAAACAAAACAAAACTGGCTTTTACTAATTGTGTGTAGCAAAAGATATGATGGCTGTCACATCACACCGTCTGCTGATTTGATTGACTCATGTCAATCAAACTAGGAGGCGGGACTTAATGCACATCTAGGAGGCAACGGTGCACCCACTGACAAAAGTTAATAAATAAATACACCGATTAATCCTGGAGGACAGGGAGACGACCGCAGAGAAGAAGAAAAGAAAGTGTTGTTACAACAAAGCATTTATTCCTGGGTTAAACCAGTTCGAGGAGACTGTGAGAGGGTTTGTCAAAGTCGTTTTTCCGTGTCAAACAGCGGGGAATATGACGTGACATGGCACAAAAATCCAACGCGCAACTCAGAGGGAGGTTTTATAATCACAGATTTGTCATGTTTGGTTAGTAATTTTTATTACCAAAGAGCAGAATAGAAAGTTTATGTTTAAAAACTTTGTCATGGAATCTCACATTGTCCCACATTTTCAGTCTTTGTCAAACATTTGGGGAGAGAAGATCTGGTCACCCTACGCCAGACACTAGCAAGGAGATACCAACACACCCGCCATTTTGAAATCAAACAGCGGCTGATTGAGCAACGAAACACAAGAAGACATCAGAGGAGGAGGAGAGGAAAAGAGATAGAGAAGGACAGACTGAGAGAAGAGAGAAAAGTCAACATAGAACTGAGTTTTACGGTCTGGAGAGAGCTCACAGTGCAGGTAGGATGCAGAATGGATAAGCCGCCGTAAGGGGGGCGTGTCCACGGTGTCTCCTTGTCAATCATCGTTCAACGTAGCATGTGTCTGGACAGCAGGAAGAAGCCAGAGGACCCAGATGCAGACACACAGACAACACAGGCTTATTTCTACATGGGCTTTTTCTGGGTACTCTGGCTTTGTCCAGTTCAGTATGTGGTGCAACAATTTTCCCTCCCAGTACAACAGACAAACTGCTTCCAGGCTTCCAGTCTTTATTTAAAAGCAGTAGATGTTAAGGGATTGATTTTGCGGCTAGCCAGAACTCACACACATCTGCAGATTACAGTTCTGTACACCTGAACACGCATCGATCCTGGAACACGGTCCATTTGGAATCATTGCAAAATGATCCTGACAAGATTGTAAATTATGGGTAAAAATGTGTTACTGGGGGCTGAGAGTCTCACAGACAGTTGCTCTTCATTTGATTCTTCACGGGTAGGTTAAAAAAAAGTTGTTTTTTTTTCCAGCACTGATGCTTTTGTGCTGCACAGCTGCGAGAGGTTTCTGACAGCTTCTTTTTGCTGACGGAGTTTGTCTGGCGAGGAAGTGTCTCAAATGATAGACACTCAGATGTGGAGGATCCTGTTTGCTCCCCACCAGGGCTTCCTCGCTGAACTGTAGATTCTCAGCTTGCCTCTGAGATTTCCCCTACCTCTGCCTCTTGAGCTCCCCTGTGGATGCTGAGCTGAGGGTGGGATGACTTGTCTTACTAAATCTACTGCAACCTACACACTCAAACATGCAGAGTGAATCTGGTCCCAACTTCATCAGGTGTAGCTTTTACCCCACACAACATATTTAGCTTACCGCCGCTGCTGGGAATATTTGCAGCCATCCATAAGTGCTATACCTCTTTTATTGACTATAAAGTCGTTTTAATGCTGCAGTTGAAATAACTTTGCTTTCCTGTCTGCGGGTTCCAGGTCACTGCAGAGATTTGAGTCACACCAGGCATTTTAATGAATTACAGATCATATTTGGTTTATTTCCGTTCTGATACTAAATGCCAAAAACAAAGATTGTATACATGAGCTACATGACTAGCAGGGCAATGGTGAGCTTTATTCAGAATTTATTAAGCTGTCTCTTGCACTGAAAGTCAAATGCTTTGCCACATGTCTGTAGAAATGAGACACTTTACTGCTAAAAAGGAAAATAAAACCCATTGTCTTCAGAAATCTAAGAAATCAATAAGCAAAAGATCATCAGTCAACGGATTGAGTCACTCATTTGGTGCAAAAATAAAAACTAGATATAAAATGTCCGTTTGTTCAACAAACACTTCTGTTCTTCTCTTCTGCTTTGGGGAAATTAAGTTTCAACAAAGAAGGAAGGACAGTCCTGTTAATTAGTAATGCACACACACACACCCTTCCCCACCTTCTTACATGCACATGGCACACAAACACACACACACACACACACACACACACGCTGTATAGTCAGCCTTCAGCAGCGCTGCAGGCGATGAATGGCACTCCAGTTGGTGATCAAAGCGGGGGAATTGGAGCTGGGAAGCAGAGAGGTGGTTCCCTCCACTGTAACACTGCGACACAATGCTGCCTCTGCAGCCGTGTGGCTCCAGCTTGGCTGCTCCAGGTACAGCTCAGCCTTGTCATCATCTTCCTCTCTGTTATTTACCTGTGTCACAGCGGCGTTGCTCACTCAGGCACAGACACCAACCCGCTGCATCCTCATTACCGCCCCCGCCTCCCCCGCACTGTGATGTTAAGTCAGTCGATAATGCAAAAGTACATTCCTAACACTTGAAAAGACTCTTCATTGTGTCTTTTCTGCTTTTTGTGCTTCTGATTCCCATTTGTTGTAATTGCCTTGGGCTGAGAAAGGGGTCATGACTATAGGAGCTGGAGGCAAGCTGCTTACACGCCTGTAGTAGAGCTCAATATTTCAAGCTCTGAGCCGACGTCTCCTTCTCCCCTGTGGTCTAAGAGTGGCTGTGACATATTCAGGCAACACAGCCTTTATTACTTGTGGTTTACTTGCATACATGTGTGGCCATACACCTGCACACATTTCACACAAAAGCACACACGGAGAGGCAGCTATCATAAAGTTCTCTTTCACATATTGATCCAGCCTTCACTGGCTGCTGGTGCACTTTTGTCCCTCAGTTTTATTTTAATGTTTCAAAAGAAGAAGTGAGCTATAAAATCAACCTTTTTTCCATATTAAGCAGCCTGTCACAATCAACATATTTCTGCTAACTCAGTTAAACCTAACTCAATTTCTTTCAGTAACACAGATCAAGGTTTTGTTCGTATTACAGCTAGGCCTCTGTCAGATGTGCATGTGTGTGTGTGGACACTTAGAAGAATGGAAATCTCTCAAGCTTGAGGCTGTGTTTAGCATAAAACACTGAATTTACTTATTCAGCCTTTTAAGTGCTGATATTTTTACTCTTTAAACCATTTTTCCAGCTCGCCACTAAATTTCCTGATAAATGAATTCAGAATCTTAAGGTTATTGTATGTCATATAGGACCAGGGGTGGAATTAGTTTTATATTCTTGCCAGTAATATTGCCAAAACCTTCATCTCTCTCTCCTCATACATTTTAAAATAAGAAAGTCAAAATCCCAAACAAATAATAACATTTCAATATTTCCCTGTGGGCTTCCTGTCGGCCTGTTGACTAAAAACCGTCATAAACATCCAGAAAACAAGTCACTAAGAACAGATCATGAGCAAAACCTCAAGGTGGAACTACCCCTCATCTCTTGACAGTTGTAGAAAACGTCCCATTGCATTAAATCAAACACACTGATCTCCATAGCAACACATCAAAGAAGATGCGCATGCGCGGCAGTGAAATCACCGGCTGTTAGCCCAGTTTTCCTCCGAGCTGTTCTGTGTCATTAAAATCATAAAAAAAATATAATTAAATAAATAATTTGAAAATAATGTAAAGACTTTAAACATATAGGACACATTTTGAAGGTTGGGGGCAGAGGAGACCCCCGGACTCTCTCCGAGGGGAGAGGCGGCAGGGGGAACTGGGAAAGAGCCTTGAGAGGGAAATGCCCGGCCACGGCTCCGTCCAGCATGAACCGAAACAGCACTGATAGCTGGAACACAATTCAGAATGAATTTAAATGAATATTAAAAAATAAAGTTTTGTTTTTGTGACCTAGATTGCAGCCTGGTCCTGATGTCTTCCTGGTAATACATACCGCCACTGAGTCTATTCGTGGTGCGCAATCCCAGAACGCACCGGCTTCCTTCCACCCCTATAGAAACTTGGATACCACACTGATCAGGTTTCACATTTCATCCCATTGCTTTATAGTGCAGCATCATTATTGACTAATTACTAATGAATTAATTATGATAAATTATTCACATGCCTATTTTTGATCCCACTTAGTCCAGTTCAGGGTAAGCTGTTGAGAGGCTTGAGCTTATCGCAGCCATTGGCAGGCTAGATGTGCACCATGAACAGGCCACCAGTCCATCACAGAGCTATAATAAATTCATTGCAAAAGAATTTACATGTTAACAAACAATGAACAAATTCAATCACAGTTTGCTTTCCAAACAACACAGAATGATTTCCTCATACCCTAGTTACACTGATGTATGCTAGATGTTAAAGATCAAGCTAAAGCCGCCTGGCCAACTTTGCAACTTGGGCATTAGTTTTAGCAGCTTTTCATACTAATTGTCAAAAAAAACAACAAAGGGACAAATCTAGACTCTTCCCCTGGTGTTACTGGAGACTTGTTGTGACTCATGTGAAAGTACGTATAGTTTACTCTCATCGCTGGGCCAGCGTGTTACCAAAAGCCCTGACCCAGAGATGGTCGCCACTGATGGAGGGGTGTGACGGTGTGTTCAGACCAAGCGGCAACCTCCGGCGGTTAATAGTGAAGCCTATGCGGAAGTGCATAAAACTGCAGTTCCCCCTTCATCCACTAGGGGCTGGCTCCAAAACAGAGCAAATCCCCATAGCCTCCCATGTTAAAAAGACCAACTTCACGGCAAAAATAAACATGTTTACAGCCTGGTTCAAAAATCCATTTTAGGTTTAATAGGTCAGGTTTACCTTCATGACAACTGTGGGGGGAGTGAATTTTTTTCTAACTCGCCCATTTAAAAGTAATTTAATCTCGAAGTTCGGCAAATTTCGGGGCGGGTCCTTTTGATTGACAGGTACCAATCTCTGGCTTCAAGTCAGAAGAACGTAGAACAACCGCGGTTTTTAGCTGGTTAACAGCGTGACTTAGCTTTAGCTACCTCCGTTAGCTGGTTAGCTCCAGTTGTATCCGGGTTAGCTCGGTTATCTCTTATCCACCATGACGCTCACGGCTGCCCTCTCAGCTCCACCTATTTGCCCATATTTGTATTTTCCGGGCGAGACGACGCGCATGACGCTGCCAACATGGCGATGGTAGGAACCGCCCACCGAGCTTCAATTCAGCTCTTCAGAAACCTACGGGTGACGTCACAGAGGCTCCGCCCATCTTTTATATACAGTGTATCATTCAGACCAAACGCGCCGTCAGACTGGATGATCCCACTCTGACATGCTGTAAGATATTACTGCCCAGTAATTAAGAGTGTACATGAAATTATTTGAAAAGTTGAAAGTATATTGACGTTGAAGACAGCTGGAAGTGTTATTTGCAGTACTTAAAACTTCAGGTCTGGTAAAATTTCACCATTTTTTCTTTTTCTACTCTTTAGAACTGGTATATTATTAAATGCATTAATTTTTAGACATTAATAAAAACTTGACTTTATGAGAGCAACGCCTGTGTCTTATGTGATTCAATCATTCACTAAAATACATTTTAATTAAAAACTGTTGCTTTTAGTGGGAAATATTGTTATGGGATTAAAATATGATTAATCATGATTAATAAATTACAGAAGCTGTTTTTAATGTCGACTTTAACATGTAGACCTTGTAAAGATCTGCCTTGTGATCCTCACTGTCTGAACAAATTTAGAATTCTATGTTGTCCCGGGTGCTTTCTGATGCCAATAAAGAAGCTCTGCACATGGCTACAGGGATCATTTCTTTTCCATGTATCAGCGCTAACCTTCTCTTGCTCATTCAGAGTGTGGGAAGCTGGTGGGCGTAACGCTTCGTTCTTGCAGGCGGATGCCGGTATGTGTGGATAAAAATGTGTTGTCAGCTGGTTTAGTCATGGCAACTGGGAGTATTAATCACAGGGTATCAAGAGTTGTGTAAACAGCTTAACCTGCATGAGTCAGAGCTAGGGCTTCAGAATTTGCTGATTTCTTGGTCAAATCATCTTTATCATGTTAGCAAAAGAGTATTAGCAAAGTTCAATACTTCTGTTTAGATTCTGGCAAAGAAAACACAATATCTGACAGACTGGATACACTTTATGTTTCTTTAATCCTTAGATCTGAATACAATGAATGCAGTGTAAATCCAGATTAAAGCACATCCTGTGAAAAAAGAAAGTGAAGAACTGTTAGAACAGACATTATTGTGCTTTTTCTTTACACTGTAAATGTGTTAAAGTACCAAATATTTCATCTCTAATGATAAAAAATGTATTTTAGAGATAAGGTTGATATCTACTGTCGAAAAAAATGGGAGAAGAGACGTTTACCATGGGGATTAGAAATAT
Source organism: Telmatherina bonti (assembly GCF_933228915.1). Taxonomy (NCBI): domain Eukaryota; kingdom Metazoa; phylum Chordata; class Actinopteri; order Atheriniformes; family Telmatherinidae; genus Telmatherina; species Telmatherina bonti. Next base: position 10,220,695 of record NC_136619.1, on the reverse strand, counting down.
TGTTTTGCTCATCGCCAATGAAGATGTCTAAAGATGCATCAAAGATTTTTCTAAAATACAGAAGTTGAAAAAAAGTTTCTTAGCCAACACAACAACACACACACAGAGGCGGTCATCATGAAGTTCTCTTTCACATATTGATCCAACCTCGACTGCCTGGTTTTCCAAATGTTTTCAAAGCCTGCGCTTTGTATTATTTCTGCTTTTATTAAAGGGGTGTTATTATGGTATTTTAAGTTTTCTGAACTTTCTACAGTGTTACAGGGTTGAATCCTCATCAGACATGTGAACGGCACTGTTTTTTATCACCTAAATGCATACTGGAGTTTGAGTTTGAGTTCCAGCACTCTCTCCGTTCGGTTTCCATGGCGATGAAAAACCCGTCGTTTTAGAGAGTTTTTTCTACTTGGAAATCCTTGTGACGTCCCGGGGGATAAGGTTCGGTGATTGGTTACCTTCTACTGGTTAACAAGGGCATGTACAAATACATCAGGCGGGTGGAAAACATGGGATAAAGTTATTTCCAACGATAGCTGGTGAGTTTACCAAAGAGAGACATGTACCAACATGCCCCCGATGTAGTGGAGTGGCGGGAGGCGGGGCTTAATGCGGAAGAGTCTCAATCCACTCATTTTGTCCACAGGCTGATCTGACAGCCTACGGAGAGGGTCGGTCTGAAGTAAATAAAGCGATTTGTGACAATAACTCGATCATCCCAGCCCTTCTGGTCTCAGAAATAAAAATAAATTAGCCTGAAATGCACCTAATAGTTCCACTTTAAACATTCTTCAGCCTTTCTCAGTCCCCAACCTGTTTCCATGTAGAACACAGAAAGCTGTACAGGACCCGTCACAGGCGTGTTTGTGAAAACTCAGAAGGATGGAAGTCTTCACTGCTTGATGCTGTTTAACATGAAAAGCACAAAAAAATGACCTATTCAGTTTTTAAAGTGCTGATATTTTCACTCCTTAAACCAACATTCTGGCACATCACCAGTAGATGAGTAATGAATTGTACTCAGGAAGTAACTTGTTACCGTCTGTTATGATTTGTTTTCCTATTTTAACTATTATAAACATCCATTCATTATCTGAACCGCTTTATCCGATCAAGGGTCATGGGGGAGCTGAAGTCTAACCCAGTGGCCTGTGGGCGAGAGGCGGGGAACATCCTGGAGAGGTCGCCAGTCCATCGCAGGACCACACAGAAACAAACAACCACTCACACTCACTCCCATGGACTATTGTAAACATTTTCCTTTTTTTTCATTTTACAGTTTTACAAGACTAACTACATGATCTTGATGAATACATTTACAGGGTTAACACAGAGTGCAGTAATGACATTCAGGGCACATCGTTTTGTTGCTGTTTGTTTTCATATGTTTGATTTCATCCTTTTTTAGTTTGATAGAAAAATTAACACCTGGTTGGAGTATAAAACATTTCACCCAATTTTCAACCTTTTGGTTAAAGTTAATACCTGGAATCTGAACAGTCTAGACCAAGGATCCATTGCTCTATATCCATCAGACTTCCAATGTTTACCTGCTACAACACACCTGATTCACACATGATGTATTAAAAAATAAATATGCATATTTAGGTAGTAAAATATTAAATCACTTTCTCTTATGACGTAATATATACTGTGTTTTTCTTCAATGTCCAACAGAGAGGGTAAAACTTGGGTGATCTATAACTCCATAATGTAAAAATGGATTGTTGTTTCAGCTGTTCGGTTCTTGACCCCTGATAGATGAAGAAATGTGTTATGTATACTCATTGCCAGGAGTTGATGCCGTCAAATACCGTACAAATCTACAAACTTGTTATTGTCCATGTAACCCACCTTATATGTAAGAGTGTAGAGACTATTGATCTGGGCAATTAAATCAGAAGTCTAGGTAACTACAGTAGGAGGTGGGGATACAGTGAACAGCGACAAAGGTTATAAGTTTGGATAACAGGTGGATTATTATTAACAGTGACATGGCACAATGTACAATATTTACAGCTGTTCAGATTATTCAAAAGGTTGCAACAAATAAGATCTCATTCAATCCAGCCAGTTTCGCTGTCTTCGCTCCCAGTTATCCAAGTCAAGGTTTGTGGTTCAAAGGGATGAGAATTGTCCATATGTATAAATATATATATATATCAGTTCTTTTTGAGTCCATGAGTGCTGAAAGTCCAAATGCGCATTGTGTGTTTGAGTGGACAACGGTGGGAGCAGCTGGCTGCAACAATCTCCTACCAGACTGTAGAGGAGACAATCCGGGTAGCGGTTCAGGCTCTTGTTTTAGCTCACCATCCAATTCCTTGTACCCCACAGGGCACACCTGGCCAATCCAAGGTAGGGGTCCGCCTGCAATGACGTTCACAGCGCCCACGGCGGGCATAGACGTGTCTGTTGCAGCCTCCTCTGACGTTTCTCACACACCTACTGGGAAAGACGCCAGCAGCGTGTAAGAAGAATTGCCGCAACTCGGATTGGCCGGACGGGCTCAGACGTCACCGTGCGTGCATACGTAAAGTGTCACGTGAACAAACGGTGCGTTCAAGGACAATCCGGCACTATAGCGACACATACTCGTAGCACTATGTGGGTTACATCCAGGTACGACAAGTTATGATAAGATAAAAGCATGTCTATAAAATCATTTTTCATTGCCTCTTTTTGAAATGTTACTGATGGTGGGGGCGGATAGAGAACTGTGCAATGGAGAAAGTCACCCTGATTTCTTTGGGGATTCTAAATCAGAAAACCCATTTTTCCTTGATATGCTGTTATATGACATGTCTTCAGTTCTGTTACACAGTGTAGAAAACTGGAGAAACCTGAATGTACTTGGAAAAAACAAAGACAGAAAACTATTCACATAGAAATTTGACTAATTTAAATAAAAATAGCCCAAAACACAGGTTATATCACATGTATAGCACAGTGTACAAAGAGTGTACTCAAGTAGGATTTCTATCACAAGCTTATTATGTTTATCCTTTTTTATGCATTAGCAGGGTCTGTTCCACAAATGAAGTTTGGGTGACAGAAGTGGTGTTAGGTAATGCCCTCGTGGCTGTAGTCCATGGTGATTTCATATGGCTGCTGAAAAACATCGGGGAGATTAGCAAAGTGTCCAGGTGATAACCCAACTGTTTGAGACGAGCTTCCTCTTTAATACCAATTACCCCATACCTCATGCAGTACCTCACAGGAATGTGCCTACATGTATTCCCACTGCATCCACAGCTGCTGCATCGCCTTGATTTAACTATTTTTCATGTCAGGCCTGGATGGTTTGGGCTGCGTGACCCGCTGATTCTGCCAGGTTTCAAGTTAATCCCTTAGGTTTCCTCCAAAGATGCATCCGGCCCCTTCAATGGTGGGCAGAGGATCTCTACACAATTACCTCAAAGCCCTTCTCTATCTCACAGAGTAAGCCTCTATTTACATATGTCCAAGGAGCAAGCGCTCTGACACTGCCTCATGCTGTTTATGCCAGCGTCTAAGAGCTGCCCCTGAAGCCTCCATCTGCTGCCTTTCCTTCAACTTACCTGCTAGGGTCTTTCTTTTTCATTAATGTCCAGATGAATTGTACTGAACATGGTAAAACCATGCTTTTTTTCTGTCGCTGTACATGCTTAGGTTTCTCTTTTTGGAGATGCTGCATCCATGAGCAAAATCACAATATAAACCTCAGACAGTGAAAGGGATGACCAGAGGAAATGAAAGGGGAGCTACTCTGACAGAGTTATTGTGCAGTGGAAAGTGTCAGTAACCTAATTAACGCCACATCGTAGCTTTTGCAGCATTCACAACCTGGCTGGATATGTTTTCTGATGGCATTGTGTTTTAGTGGCATCATTTCCCAGCGCATTGTGGTATAAGCAATGTAATTGCACTTAGGGTTCAGAGTTATTGCATTATGTAAATGACTTCAGAGTCATGCAGGGGATAAGTTAATGACGCACCTAACCAGATGTAGGTAACATCTAGGTAAGTTTTATTTATTCTGTGCAGAAAGTTTACAAAAATGAAAGCAAGATTTTTTTAAATAATATTTTTAAGCGAGATATGCACATATGTATCCCAAAATGAAAAACAATAGTAATGAAATCTCATTAGAATTTATTAACTATAAAGTTTCTCTTTTTTTTTCTTTTTTATTCTGGGTCTTTTCACTAGTTTGATACACCATCAACCAAAACTTATTGGTATTTAAATAAAAATGCAATGTCATTTTCTGGATCATATAATGCCAGCTACTCCATTCATTTTTCCACACGTTGATGAATTAGAAATTATCAATACAATGGAGCTATAATCAACATTTTTTGTTAAAAAAAAATTACATATATTTTAAAATTCACTGAGACACTTGAAATTCCAAAGAAACATGGGAGCAGGGAAACAATGAAAACCTGCAGGATTGTGGCCTGGATCTAGACACCCCTGGTCTACTGTCTAGTGAGAGAGAGTCAACTCATACCGCTCACCTTTGTATGTATAAATCTTCAGAATTATTTTTAAATAATACAAATAAATGTTGACTAGAATGTGAAATGTGTTTGCCATAGAGCCGATGAAGTGTGTGGGGTTCCTGGGGTTCACCGAAGGTTCAAACATGGCAGAGGGCTTTTCGTGGGGCAAATGTGTCCAGATGGGATGATTAAATTCGACCATACAGGAGGACTGACCGGCCATCAGCTGCTGAGTTGTGCTGGATTGGGGGGGCGACGCATGGAGAAAACTCCCCTTCGTTTGTAAAAACATCTGAGTATTTTGCTTCTGCTGTTCAAGCATCAAATGAAAACACCTTTCCTCTGCCTGTTGTTGCGTTTTTAAAAATTTTTTTCAAAACAGTGTGATTTGTGCTTCATCCTATCATACTGAATGCTTCCATTTTTCACTTTTCTTCAAGGTAAATCTATCATTTTTTTTTAACTGTGCCACTTCTTTTCCTCTTCCTTTTGTGTGCTTCTGGTATAACCGACTTCAGTTGTCCGTCTTCTCTCGAATGAGAACTTGGTGTGGCTAAATAGACAAAATTAGAATTTGAATTAGAATTAAGATGAAATTACAAGTGGTTTTATCAGTAGCTAAAAACAAACACACATAACACACACGATAAAACATAGGCTGTAAACATCAGTTATACAACAACACAGCTCAAATATTTAGTTCTAGTACAGTCAACAACTTACCATATGATGAGTCTTGCTCCTGTTCCGTGGAGTCGGACTCACTGCACGGTCCCAGCAATGATGGCATCTCAAGTACCTCCTCTTCAATCAATTCCACAATATATTTTGGGCTACTAGTGGGTCATGTTCCAAGAATGGTGTCTATTTTATCAAACCACAGGAACTTATTTTTTTCATCACCAGAACTACCACTTCTGTGAAGCATCTCCTGCACCTTGATATATTGTTGTCGTTGCTTCTTCAGCTTTGTGCGGAACTACTTTTCCGTGTGGGTGTACTCCAAAGCCTCCATTTTACAGTTTATTACTTTGGAAACTTGGTTGTTCTTGTGTGTACGTACAAGCAGCTGTGATATATTTTCCTCTGACCATATATCTAATAGGACTTTTACTTCTTTATCACTCCATGTTTGACCACGAACCATGTCTTGAGATTTTGGTGTATTTGTTGTGGTAGTGTTTGTCCATGTCCCACATTTACCCACAATCCAACTCTACCTCAAATAATGGAACTGATTTTTTTTTTTTGTCTGTTTGTATTTGATCCACTAAAACGGGCCGAGACCTGCATTTTCAGGCGGACCGGGTCCACTTCTTTGGTTCAAACCAGAATTTGTTTGTTACGTTCACATTTCCCCAAACGAAGCGGACTTTACGAGCAAATGGACGAGGATTTGAATAAAAAAACGCTTATGTGAATGTGCCCTGAGACCTGGACTTTAAGCGAACTGAGCCAACGTCTGTGATCTGAATTAGCATTTGTTTGCACATCCACAATACCTCAAATGAAGCAGACTTTCTGAGGAAATGGACCAGGATTCAAAATGAAAAAGGCTGGTGTGAACGTGCCCTTAGATTTCAGCTTTTTGTCATAAACCTTTTTTAATACTCATTAAGCTGGTGACTGATTTCTTTTTACCTCCACAGTACTTTTCCACATTACGTGCATCAAGGAATACACATCATTATTGTCACTTAATCTGAATAAGGCTGTAAATACCATTTAATCCTTTATTTCAAAGAGTTGCATTTTTCTGGCTCATAAAGATGTTTAAGCATCTAATGTCTACTGCATGAGACGTGTTCACAAAGTTATATAAGCTTTATTCTTAACCTGATTTGATTTGCAAGTAACTACTTCCAACTTTCAGTCTTTGTGGTTAAAATTGGAAGTGAATGTTAAAGTGAAACAGTGGGTTAGCTGTTTCTGTAGGAAAACATCAACAAAAGCTTCGGAAGGTTTCCTATGCTGTGATCTATTACTTTTCACTTGTCAGGTGTATAACTTCCATATCACATGTTGGACACACATTTCCTATGACAAACTGGTATTTCATATGTCCCTTTGAAAGTATTCATTACCTCAATTTACAAAATTCTTTCAAACTGTACAAATTTAAATGACTTCCAAGTTAAATTTGATCAAATATCCTAAAAAGGTCACAGTGAATTTAAATCTTTGAAATCTACATCATCCTTCTTCCTTTTTCCTAATTCCACTGGATGGGATAAGAGAGCTCTGCTGTGTTACCTGATAGGCTATGCTGATGAACTTTGGCATTTCAGACATACATAATAGAAGTGAAGTATGCCTTACCTCTAGTCTTGGTCCATGGCTTTTACAGCTGCTCTATAGTGGGCCCTCAGTCTGAATTTACATCAGAATCTTTGTGATCAGAGCAGCTGCTCTCAGCAATGGTCAATTCAAGGTTTTGTGTGTGTCTGCTGGGGTCCTTATGCTGGCTGGCAGATGTTCATTAGCTTGCTAGCCTTTCATCTCAGTATGGAGAACAATGGTCTGGCACTCTGTCCTGCTCTTTCATGAGCTAATAAGGCATCATTTCTGACCTCAAACCAGGCATTAATCCATTTGACGCTGAACACCTGGGATCGAGCTGGAGTTTAACGCTCCAGTTTCCAGTGAACTTGAAAACTTTTGCTCTGCGAGAGGGCTGTTTGTTTATTTCATCTTTGTCGTCTTTGTAATCAAATTCATGAGCGGTCTCTTCCTCCGGTGTGTCTGCTGCAGTTTTTGATAGAAGCACATGAAAAATATTGGTCGTGACTTAATATATGCTGACATGACAACGGTTATTTCCATGTCCAAAAAAAGTGAAATGTAGTCATCTTGAAAGTGCATCCCACAATCATTACATGTTTTTTTCTCTGTGCTCACTTCTATCTAATAAAGTCTGTCCCGAGCAGATGCTCATCCAGAAAATGTTTCCACCCTGAATCACCAACATATGTCAAGGGACAGAAGCAGTGATATCATTTCAAACACACTTACACACACCTCAGTGTCCAGTGTTATTTCCACAGCAGCCTGTGCAGCCAGCAGTTTTACGGATCGAGCCAGCTTAAGGGTTGCAGGGTAACTGGACTCATAAGCCTGTCACCAGCAGGGACGTATGATGTGACAATGATATGTGGTGTGAAACATTAATGTGTCATCTTTGAGTAGGGCATGGGATGTCTTGGCATTGTAGCCTGAGTTTGTGCCACAGCTGTGTGTGTGTTTGTGTGTGTGTGTGTGTGTGTCCTCTGGAGGGGAAGAGTAGCTGGTAGCATGGGAAGACTTGTTTACCATAGTCAACCCCAAGGATCGCCCCTGTCCACTTATACATATGCATGTCCTCTGCAATGACACAACAAACTCTATTTGGGAAGACATGCTATTGAAAGTGAATCCCTAACATGAAAAAGATTTGAGTTTGCTAACCTAAAAGAGTGCCTCCCTTCCAGCTAAATTTTCTTCGCAGACTGTGTATAAAAAATATTAAATATATCGAACAGGTAACTCAAGAACAGATTCGGTTTGTAAAACTTACTGTATATTTGGTGACAAAGTTTCTACCACCTGAGCCACTGCCCCCTTTTGATTATAAAATTGGTCAATTTGGGAGTAAAATGGGAGGATTTCTTCTGAAGATCGATTAAAATTCACTCAGCTTCTGATGCTTTTTTCTATTCAGTGCATCAATAAAAAAACGGGGCTGCTGAAACAATTGAGTTTCCAACATTTATATCTAAAAATGAACAACATTGAAAAAAACAAAAAAAAACATTAAATATTTAGATCAGTTCACCTCTATAAATGTCTTACATAAACATGATATTTCAATAATTTCACACAAGGTTGGAAATAATAAAAAAATGGCATCAAAGAAAATCTGCTTTCCTTAAGTTTGTCATTCTTACACTCTGGATCTGAATCCACTGGATAATAAAGAAATATATGATGGAGATATAATCTTCTTACACAGTCAGACCAATATTACTTTGCCAATATCAGATTATACATCTTCAGCTCTGACATTGTCTCTTAGTTAAACAGGTTAGTTAGTTAAACTGGAATGTACCAAAAACCACACATCATCCGGATGTCTAAACTAGGAAAGAAATAAAAGTGATGACATCTGAGGAGAAAATGGATTTGAAGAGCAGCAGGGTGAGTCTGCTACTTCCTCTGACTGCATGGTAATCTTTTATTTCTGTCATAAACTAGTATGAAAAAAAAAATGAAAATACCAGTCACATTCCTTCATTTATCAAATATTTCACACCAGTACCAGTGTCAGCTTGTCTTTCCATGCTACCCACGTGGTTAAAACAATTTCTTTCCCTGCATCATTTCTACGAAAGAACAACGTGATCGTTTTTAAATGGCAAAAGCTCAGAGCGACATTTTTGTTGCCCTGAGGTGACTACAGAGTGTGATTGAAAGGCTGCGATTCCTCTTAAGAGGACTGAAGGGTGTACTATTGCAAATCCATACTAAGCTACGAGCTGATTGATTCCAAAAATTACAAAGTAGAACATAAGGGTCAGACTTAATTGATTTTTCTGAGACAATTTGCTGAACAAAATTTCAACCGCCTGGCCAAGCAAGCCTGATGAGAGATGGGAAAACAAAGGACACGTCGTCTGATCAAGGCTAGGGGATGAAATGGCTTCTGTTTCCTTAAATTGCAAACGATCATTTTGTGCGAAAGAAGCTCATAATTTCTATGATGTTTTAGATATTTACATATAAAGTGGTGAAACAAACAAAGTGCCTCATCTTTTCTGCAACTGCCTTTAATGACGAAGCACCACAGCTAAAAACAAATAAAACCCAGAGTATTGTGGTGCTTTAAGAGTGCCTGATGTGAATCGTAATGTCTGTTCCCTTTCTATATTTAAATTCATATATTTGAAGTCTTGCTGCATGCCCCTCTGCAACATCCCTTTGACAGACACCTGAAAAAGCTGTATCTGTAAGCGGGCATCCATGGGAATAAGCTTTGAAGCGATTACATTTGATAGCAATCTTCAATGGGACCTTGAATGACAGCTATGCATCTGTTTGGAGACAAATGCAAAACAAAATGCTGCCACTCAACTAGTGCTTTCACTTTCCCCCCTGTCTATAGGTATCAACCAGAAAATTTCAGCTAGAAAACAGTGGAACAGAAACACATCTCTAAACGCCTGGGCTGTCGCTCAATGCCCAGTAGACACAGTGTGAATTAAGAAACATTACACAGTCACACATCTACATCCGGCCGCTCACTCCTCACAGACAAAATATGGGTCCCTTTGAAAAAAAAAAAAATCTAATGGTTCAGAAGCAAAACAGTTCTTCATAAGGCTGTTCTTTGAAAAATGACTAAATGTCATCCACAACTTTATCAGATGACTTTGACACATTGCCCAGACATTTATGGCTGAAACAGTCTTATTCATGTCAAGCACTGTTGAGTCTTGGTGTTTTATGAGTTCTGAAATGCAAGCTATGATGCATGGAGACACGGTTGCTTCAGTATGCCATTCATTCCTCCCAACTATCATAAAAAAAAGAAAAAGAAAATCCAACTATGGGTGACATGTCTTTGATACCCTTCATTTATTCTGTCTCTGGACAGAGCATTTCAAAGAGGGCCAAGATGTCTGCATTGCCAAATGTGTCCCAGATAAATAATACACCGGCCAGAATGGGAGCTCCTTGGAGAATTTCCTCGCCAAAGGCGGTAAATCAATGGGCCTGCGCCAGCATCCCAGCAGCCTCCGTGCAGGAACCCACAGTAGGGGACCAGTGGCCTCAGCTGACTTGGCAGCTCAAAGGGCCTCTGACTGTGAGCCAGCAGGCTCCTCGGGGAACTAGCAACAACTCTTAGGCAACTACAGCAACTGAGGGAAGAGTGAAACTAAGCAAGGGAAGAATTCCAATGAAGCCTGCGAGAGGCAGACAAAGGAAGGAGGTGGGAAGTAGAGGGGGAGGGGGGTTAACAGGAAAAATACTGTCTCTTTGAAAGAAAAACCACCTGATCACTTTGAAATCTCTGCCTCTACTTGTTTCTGCGTTTGACAGATAGGTGGAAGAAGACGTCCTTGAGATGTTTCTTTGAGTGTGTAAGCGGACATGATATGCCAGCTTTTAGTCAGAGAAAAACAAAGAGACAAGATAAACCTGTTCAGGTTCATCTCTGGTCCCTTACATCCTCTTGCCTCCGCATCTCACAGCTCTCAGCACCAATTAATGTGTGTGGCTCTTAAAAGTAATCTCTATCATTTAAATGAATCTAAAGCCCCTCAGCAGAATGCAGGAAGCCCCATATCAACTCACCAGCTGCCACCTTTAAAGTCCCTGATCGTTTGAGTCAGGCTCTAGTGGCTAGTTGGGATATTGATGTGGCGCCGTCTGCCAGTGCGCCTCTTCCCACTGGCCTCTAGCCAGACTTTAGCAAAGACATTAGCGAGAGAAGTCATAACCCACCGGCAGCTCTGTTACTGTCTGTTCAAACAACAAGGCGAGGCAGCCATTTTCAGGGGTTTACACTCCGAGCAGTGTTTGCATACATCAACACCCATCCAGGCAATGTGCTACATCACACACACACCTGCATCAACAGCCGTAACCTGCAGCCACGTTAGTCATTTCCCCATGCTAATGTGTCTCTCATCTGCATTATGCAGGAGCTTTACCTCCATGTCAAACAAAGGCAAATATTTAGAATTCACAAATAGCACCTGATTGGCCCAATGAGGGATGAAAATAAGCCTGCATGTATTACTCATGGCTGATGGTGCCGTAGGATGCAGCTCTCAGGTAGTAACATAGGCTTTTTCAGTTTTAATATAGTTACAGATAAAGATGTTTGATAGTTTATATTTATAAAATGAATTTCCGTTTGTGTTTTTCATTGACAGCACCTGTAAAGATGAACCCAATCAGAGGAATACAGAACTGTGGGTTAAATGCTACGGAAGGCTATACACTGTCTACACTGGCCAAAGAATAAGGTACTAGCTTGCAATATAACAGGCAGACTGATTAGTGGACTTACCTGAAAATAGCAGTACTACATTATCAAAAGTATTGAGACACTGCTTTAAACCACTTTTGGTGTTCCAAGAAACGTCTATAAAGGCACAAATGAGCAAATTTGATGAGGAGGATCTTGATCGGCATGAAAAGTTTCTGGTATGAATTAAGAGAGGAGAAAGAACACTAATGTTTCTCGTCCAAGCGGCAACCTCCAGCGGTTAAAAGTGAAGCCATATGCTGAAGTGTATAAAACTGCAGTTCTCCCTTCATCTGCCAAAACAGAACGAATCCCCATAGACTCCCATGTTAAAAAGACCAACTTCACAGATGAAATAAACATGTTGATAGCCTGGTTCAAAAATCCATTTTTGGTTTAATAAGTCAGGTTTACCTTCATGACAACTGTGGGGGGAGTGATTTTTTTGTCTAACTCGGCCGTTTAAAAGTAATTTAATCTCGAAATTCGGCATATTTAGGGGGCGTGTCCATTTGCCATAGTCAACCCGATCTTCTGCTTCAAATAAGAATAACATAAAACAACCGCAGTTTTTAGCTGGATAACAACGTGACTTAGCTTTAGCCCGCTTACCTCTATTAGCTGGTTATCTCCTGTTATCTCCTGGTTAGCTCGGTTTGCTCTTGGCTACAGGCAGCTTGAGATTCGCTCAATGTCAATCATCCACCATGACTGACATTGACATCATCTGTGATTGACATCACAGCCCCCCTCTCAGCTCCACCTCTTTGCCCATATTTGTATTTTTAGGGCAAGATGACACGAATGCCCCTGCCAAGATGGCGATGGTAGGAACCGCCCACAGTGCTTCAATTCAGCTCTTCAGAAACCTATGGGTGACATCACAGAGGCTACATCCATCCATAAGGCACTAATATGTCATTATTGTAATTATTGATCTGTGTCAGAAAAATCCCCATAAACACCCACATTCAGATTACAGTAGTAGCAGGGACAGCATTCCGGTCTGTAAAATAATCTCAGGACGCGTTTGCACACATTTTTCATTAGAAAGGCTGTTCCACACAGAGGTCATAGAGTTTCAAAGACTTATGCATTCATCTTCAGAAGGGGTTGTCAAAGACGGCATTGAGTTTCAATGTGGATATTTCAGGCTTTGCTGCAGTTTTGAATGTTATTATTATCATTATGAGGAGTCTCCTGTATATATTTACAACTCTGTACTTTACAGCAGTACAATACTAAATTACTAGCAGCTTCTTTCAGACGAGTGCTAAAGACGATAAATAACTGCTGTCTGTAGCACTACGACACATTTTAAACAGACCTACAATGCCTTTTCATTGTGGTACACCACTGATTAGAAAATGGGTTCATATTCTTTACTGTAGATTTGGCTGCTATGTGTTATTATGAGGTCTATTTTGGACTATTAAAGTACTTTATTAACAATTTATCTTGCGTCTAAGGGAATGTGCTGTATCTCATGGCTTTGCAGCATTTTCAACCTTATAGTTGGAGGAGTAAGCTTGTGAAACAGCCTGAAATGGACAATACTTCCAGTACTTAGCAGGCTATAGGTTTAACTGGGTTGGCAGTTTGAAGCTTTTATTTTCATACATCCAACACTATGAACACACTACATTTGAAAAAGCTCGGGAAATATCTGTCTTCTGAAAGCTTAGAAACAGCACATGCAGTATGTGCAGATGATCAGATAACTAAAACGGGCCATTGTAGCTCAGCTTACATAGGTGGTGAACAAATACACTTTCAAAGGAGTATTTCTGGACACGTGAATTAATCCCTTCGACCCCTTTTCATTTCCCAGCACTTTAAGACCACATCTTGTCCTACAAAGTGTTTGCTAATGTGTGCTTCTGTGTGCATGCATGCAATGTGTGTATTTCATATGTGTGTTGCTATTTTAAATGCTATAAAACCCAGCATAGGAAAATTGCTATGACTAGCATTGAATTACAATGAGAGCAGCGATCAATCTTTGCTTTTTTACTTCCATCCTACCACAAAGTTCATTTCACTTTGTTAAAACACAGCAAAAACCACACACTGGATAACAAAGGGCCATTTAGACAGCAATTTCAGAAAGGAACACAGGAGCAGGGATGTATAGGGCCAATGATGGAGTATTGCCTCTTAATTATACCATGTAACCAACTAAGTTTTATTATCTATATAAACAATGCAAATAAATTTCATATGATGCAGCTGTTCAGCACAGGTGGTAAAAAAAGATGATAAAATATTGGTTCTGATGGGGCCCTGCCATGGACTGGCGAGCTGTCCAGGGTGTACCCTGCCTGTCGCCCAAAGCCAGCTGGGATAGGCTCCAGCTTCCCCGCAACCCTGAATTGGATTGGGCGGTTTAGAAAATGAATGAATGAATGAATGAATGAATGGTTCTGATGGGCAAATTTAGACTTCAGATACATCTGAGCCACATTTACAGAGACGGAAATAAGGATAGGATTTAATCATCCGATAACGGTACAGTTTAGATTGTATGTAATTTATGTTGCAACAAAGGTAACTGGAAGGCAATTCTGGCATTTCTTCAATGTATTCTTTTAAATGGTATTTTTTTCTTTTTATTTCCAACCCACCATATTATACTTCTTTTAAAGACACAAATTGATGTGAAGAAATTTGTCCTTGTACTTGTGTGTTTACATGCTGATACTGTCAAAAATCAGTATATCTTTCATGCCTCGTACCATAACTTCCAGAGAAATACATTTGTGTTTGACGTGTGTTTTGTGTACATTCATGTGAGGGAGAATGGAGGGGATGTAGAGTCATTCAGGAAGAAATATTTAGATGTGATGCATTGCTGGGTAAGTTGTAATGCAAGCCATGATGTTTTTTTTTTTTTTTTTTAACCTTAACCATGTTAGAATTAATACTACCAAGTACATTATAATACCAAACTGTCAGTGTGGTGGAGGTGTGGATCTAAATGTAGGAGCAGGAGCCAGGGATGCAGAATTTAAGAAGTTTTAATACAAGGACTGAACAACGATCCAGCAACTGGGAACAGATACCAAGAGCTATAAATACTGAGAAACAGAACAGGACACAGAAATGGATGGAACTAACAAGACCAGGTGAATCTATCTAACAGGAACAAAGGCTACACAGGAAACAAGACAAGGGAACTAAACAGGAAAAAAAAACTACAAACTAAAACAGGAAACCAGAACTAAAGATACAAAACACACATCATGACACCCAACTGTAAAATTGTCGTTTCATTGCTGACCAGGTTCAGCGATGTAAATGCAAGTTGAAACACATTGAAACACATTGGAAAAACAAGATTTCACAGTAAAGACAGATAAAAAAATAAAGGTAGTTTTTTCATTAAACAAACAGAATACAAGCAGAATGCAAATTTCAAATCTACATAGTGGTGGAGTGGGTGAGTGAAAGATATCACTAGTCTGATCACAGTTTTTTAGTTTGCAGGAACTCTTGGGAAAACACCGAGTACATTTCGGCTACCTCGCTAACGGCTAGCATTTTCATCTTTAATGTACAGACAAGTAAATGGTGTTTGTCTCATCTAAATTTAAAAGGATCTATAAGTGAGATGTAGACTACATTCAGAGAAAGAACTTTTAACTGGGTCAAACTCTGTTTGGACAGACAAGACTAATTAATGATGTCATTGTTGTACAAACTGCTACTTTGCTGCGGTCATGAGAAAGAACATTTCAGGTACCTTCATAAATTCTGAAAATACTAGCCAGTATTGTGCGTTCATGTAGTGTCAAAGTTCAAACTCATGTTTATACAACTAATTCCCAGCAGGTAGAAAAAAATCCTACTCAATATCCAGGTCATGACTCACCTGCTTACCACTTGAAGCTTATTTGCACTTAAGATGCTGCTGATGAGGATAAACAGACAACACTCCATCTCTCTGCATTTCAAAAACTATTCAGGGAGTTGTGCTTCATTAATTTTAGTTGCTCTCTTTCCAGGTCAAGGAAGCCATATGCAACTGTCGGGCATACGCCAACAAAATGCTAAAAATCAGGCTGTATTCTGACTTAAACTCTGATCATCTGCTCTGAATAGCTCTGCCTTTCACATTTGTTTTTAACAAACGTGCTGCGTGTCCGCGCACATCCATGTCACATGGGCATTTCCGAAAATGAAGTGAATCAGGAGCCTCCCACGAAGAGGAAATACTCTCAATCTGCTTTAGTCCTAACACTGAATTTAATTTTAATTAAATGGTTAATGAGCCGTGGGATTAATGCCAATGACTTTTTAAAGCAAACATCTATAAATCATTAAGTTCCCATTTGAAAGGGAGAGCAAGCAGAGCTAACGAGTGTACGTGCCTCCAGCTGCCCACTACCAATGCCCCTGTCACCCCCCCGTTTTCTCTTTAATCTGCTCTGGGGTCATATCAGCCTTCTGATTGGTTAAATAAACTGTTATTTGCAATGAATTACCTTCCTCCTACAGTTAAATGAAACCCATGTGCTCAAGTAGCCTCCGATGCTCCTCATACCTTATACCTGCCTTGTTTGGATAAAACCAGCGAATGCAAAGTCAAAGTTGTACAACTATCTGATCAGAAGAAAATATAATAATCAATGATAAGCAGAGTGGAAGAATAGATTGAATAAGTGAAAAGGCAGAGCTTTTTATTTAAAATTATCAATGCTGAATGAAGCCAGGATGAACTATTGTCATAAGTTATATTTGTCTATGATGGTGAACCAACTTTATGAAACTTTTTAGAACTTGGCGTGACAATTTTAAACCATGTTTAAAAAATATCACAAGCTAACGCAGTGCATTAAAGCACCTTTCTCTGCTTTTGGACCTTATGGGTGTCACAACCTTTTAAATATGCTCTGCTGTGCAGGAGTGAGGTGAAAGCGCTGAGTGATGTGGAAATCTCACACAGACACACAATCACTCAGATCTCATTAACTTTGCTCCACTTGCACTTTCCCAACTCTTTGATATTTAAGGTTTTTATTTTAAGGTTTATTTGCATTATGTCCTTAATTGTGTGTGTGTGTGTGTGTGTGTGTGTGTGTGTGTGTGTGTGTGTGTTACGATAAAACATGGAACACAAAAGGTTTAAAAGTTGAAACAGGATTTTGAATTTGGTTTGGTCTCCACACAACCAGAGAAAGGAATAACCCAGAGAAGAAGAGGAACAAGAAGATGACAATGCAGAAACAGACAAATGAAAAAGCACCTGAAGAAGACGCAAAAGAAACTGAAGAGCAAAAGTTGTTGAAGTTATATTCTTCTACTTTTTATGATGGTTTTGCATGGTTTTAAACACTATTGCATTGTATTATGACTACCAATCAGTGTCAAAACATGGAAGTGAACACTGAACTCAACTTCGCCCTCTGCGTGTTTTTATTTATTTATTTAGGTCCGACACTTCAACAAAACATAGAATTCCCTGTCAAAAAATTAGAGGCACAATGCTTGAAATGGACATTGCCATTTATGTACATTAAGTATAAATAGGCCTTAGCATAAGTCAAACTGAGCCAGTACTCACCTCAGCCTGATTTCCTAGGCTGTGATCTAGTATCAGTGGTAATAATGCAGGAAAACCTAACAAACAATATTATAAACCTAATGTTTTTTAATTCAATTTAAAAATCAGCTTTGTCCCATTTCCATGTCTCAAAATAAAATGAATCTACTTATTTTATTGCTTAACATCTCTGGGTAAGACGTGAAGGCTTTTCACAGCCACAAACAGGACATGTTAAGTCTGCAAATCACACGTACTGGCTTTTCGCATTAGTTTCTCATTTCACTGGCTCCGCTTCACACATGCAAATTATCTGTAAAACCCTGTTTAGCAAGTAGTCATATTGGTTCCAGACTTTCTCTATAATGAAAAACGTCATGAGCTCAACTTTCTGAGACAGTTGGTGATGCTCTGCACATTCAAAAATCAAACATTGATTTAACGTAACAAAACAATATCAGGAAATATCTTGAAAACAGAGGTTTAAGCATTGATTTTCATCAGAGGGAGACTTATCTGCACTCTGGTGCTAGATTAAGAGGTATAATGGTTAAAGTCGATGTGGTTAGATGTTACTGCTGGTGGTAGAAAAGAAACAAACAAAGCAAACAGAGCTTTTATTGCACTGGCTTCTATTTATTTATTGAATTGACCATAAAATAGACCAACAAGTGGCTAAATGGCACAGCCCAAAGTACAAATCTAATGCTCAGTGGTTACAGGTCTGTTGGTCATTGAGCAGTGCTGGGAAATAAAGCGTAACACAACAAAATTACATTTAATCGCTTTGCTTTAATTGAGAATCTTTGTTTTTTCCTTTCTTACCTAGGTCCTTTAAATTACAAGTTACATTCCTCTCGTTTTACTAATCATGTAAAACACTTTGAATAGCATTTTATGTATCATCCACCGCTTTTTTATATCACCTCCCACAGAAACATGGCATAAGCCAACACGAGTCCTCCCTTTGGCTCTGTGTATCACCTCC
Source organism: Telmatherina bonti (assembly GCF_933228915.1). Taxonomy (NCBI): domain Eukaryota; kingdom Metazoa; phylum Chordata; class Actinopteri; order Atheriniformes; family Telmatherinidae; genus Telmatherina; species Telmatherina bonti. The sequence continues at coordinate 10,202,672 of NC_136619.1, read as the reverse complement.
TAGTCGTTTGCTCTCATGCATCCAAATGTCTTATTTTGCTTGAGCTATGGTGAGATGAGCAACTTTTGAATCCTAATTATTGGATGTGAAAAAGTCAGTGACTGAGGACCCCAACAGCCACCTGTAGGTGATTTATTTGGCTTTCCCTTACACTTCAATATCTAATGTATAACAAAAAAAATAGAATTTGAAGTAAAATACCCAGCAGCCTGTGCTAAATTTACTTTAAAGTGAATCAGTGAAGCCTACTGGTGCTTGACAGTCGGGGCAGGTGTGCAGACTTCTCAGCAATATCCAAAGGAGACCCGCAAGCACTGCTTACCCTTTACACACTATTATTTATTAATCTAACTCTTTTTTTTTTTGTTTGTTTGCTGAAGACTGAAGCATTTGAAAGTCAAACAATGAACTTCCAAACCACCTTTTGCCTCTTCTTTTTCCTGTCTGGCATTGCATGATTGCAGACATTATTATTGGAAATGCTCATGCTATGCCTCGGTTTGGTTGCGCTGTGAAAGTGAGACTTATGTAACAGCACAACAAGTGCAAAGTGGAAAGTGCATGCATTAGCTGGACTTCACAGGCTAGAAAGTGTGGCATATCCCTGCATTTCTTCATGTAGAGTCAGCTTATGCAAAATCACTGCATGAGCTGTCTTACCAACAGCTCTGTCCACTGAAGTGTTAACTGCCTCTGACAGAGCTAGCTTCACTCTGTGCTTTCACGTGTCTTCCTGCTAGCTGACACACGAGTGCACTATTTTTTTTTGTTAAATAAATAAAAGAAAACATATTTAATTCCTTTCTTCCCTCTTTTTTTTCTGCAATAGTAAACTATTGGTGGCGTGCTGCCTGTAAAATGTTAGCATCTCCACTCTATAACTACTATTGTTGGGTTTGTCAAGGTTATGAGCGAGGCATAAAAAATAAATAAGTTACAACAAGCTGAGAGCAATACAGTGAGTAGTAGTGAGAGTATTACTGCATGCCTTTGTGTTAAGCTTCAAGTACATTTCACAACATACCTGGTTTTAACTTTTTTTCAGGCAGAGAAACCAATTAAAAATGATCAGCTACTATCGCTTTATAGCTTGGTTTTGAGCACACACTTATTAGCAAGAAAAATTATTTATTATTTATTTATCTATTATTTATGTTGTGGTGGCAGTGGAGATGTGGACCCAAACGCAGATATGATGGAAGCAGGGATGTAGGTTCCAGAAGGTTTAATTCAAGCCAAGGCACTCAGGGGACTAACCGAGTACAAGTGATGCAACAAAATTATCCAGCTACCAAAGAATGAAACTGAGGGGTATAAATACACAGAAAGCCAAACAAGAAACAGGTGAACGGAATGAATTGAAACAAGACCAGGTGAACTCAATGAACAGGAAATCAATAAAGTTAAACAACAAACAAGGAAACCAAACAGGAAATACTACAAAATAAAACAGGAAACCTGAACCAAGGAGAAAACACAAACAACCACATCATAACAATTTAGGTGTATTTTACTGTACAAGATTAACAGAATCAACATGATTCAGTGAAAATGAACAACCTAACAGAAGCATGTTACAGGAAAAAGCCTTTACTGAACTGGCAGGATAACTTTCTGTCATGCTCAGACTGTGATGCTGTTTGCTGCTCTCACTGGCCTGTAGCACTTAGCGCTGATATTTATCTACCATGTCGATAAATCCCTTTTTAAAACAGATATTGATTAAGCTTATATAATTCATACTGTTTGAAAAATGGTGGTGGATGCAGTTGGCAGTAGCATTATGCTAGCAGCTACAAACACGCTAATAGACATCATGCTCTGTAAACTTCTAGCTTTGTTAGCAAGAAAGTCACTTGGACATGAAGCCTGAAGCTCCTTTGCTTTCACTGTTGTATTAAATGGTTCTTTCATCATGAGACTACCATCCATCAGGGAATGTACATACTCAGGAAGAACACAGGAATGTGTTCTTAAAAGGCAGAGTATGTAAGATTTCAAGGCAATTCTTTCCATCACCAGGTGGCAAACACCAGGTCGTGAGCAAAACCACAAAACTGCTACCTCCACAAATGACCACAGGTTGGCAGTAATGAGCAAAACTCAGCCCTCACCCCTCCTCCTTGCCAGCTCCAATGAGGGCAGGAATCGCTTGTGAGCTGTAGCTCAGAGCCGCTCTGCAATAAATGGGCTTATACTCACCCTACCGGTGGAAAAAAAAAAGTACTTTTTATTTTACTGGTCAGAAAACATTCAAGAAGGGTTTTTGTCATTAATTAAACTTGTAATTTAATAACACATCAAATATGGACAGACTGGAACCTACATGTTTAAAAAAAACTATCTAATTATGATTGTAGTTATTTTTTTAGTTAATTTATTTTGAAAATATTGAAAATCTTATAAACTCTACCTTTAAGGTGGCAAAATAAAAAATCATTCTGACTAAGACTTTCGTTTCACAAGAAATGTAGTCTGTGGCACATTGTCAAGTTGGTCCTTGTACTGTAAAGGGTATGATGTCTATGTCCATATAAGCTTCATTATGTTGGGTTTTATAGATTTTTGTCTGTCCTCGCTGCCTCAGTCTTCTGTTTTCAGTCCATTTCATCTTGTTGAACCTATATCGGCAGGGGAAAAGCCAAAAGCAGGTAACTTCTCACTTATAGTTCCTCACTATTAACCATGCCTGCTTCAAATGTGACCGATCACACAGTTACAGAACACACACACTCACACTAAAAGGTTCAGCTTGGATGATAACCTGTATTTAAAAAAAAAGCTGCAAGAACTCCAAATCTGGATTTCAAGAAAAAAATTACATCCTCCTTTCTCCTATTCTCCCTTAAAAAAAAGTTAGATTTGTAACCAAATATGATTTTTGAGAAAAAAAAAGTGAGGATTCAAAATTTTTTGCAGAGATATAAACAAATTAGGTTCCAATTAAAAAAATATATATTTCAGAAAGCATACTTCTCTAACGTCAATCAAAACTAATGTTTTCAATCAAAACTACAGTTTTCTTCAATCAAAACTAATGTTTGTAAGTCAAAAATTACAACCATTGTGCATAAAAATAAATCCTCTTCTCTTTTAATATTAAAAACATTTGGTTACAAGTTGTAAAGTTTTGTTTGCAAATCAGTCCTCTTTGCTTGCAACTTCTAAAGTTTTGTTTGCGAATTTAACTGCATTTGATGGGCGGGGCCTGCACTGGTTAATGAGAGCAGAGTTTCTATTGGTTAGTTTCATCTGGCTCCGGCGCCAGCTACGTCTTCTAATGAAACACCTTAATTTCATAAAACCTCTCAATTATTACTAAAATGTTTTTACTTTATTATGGTGGTTTTTCATACGTGTTCATTTAAGTATATCATTAATATGTAATAGCAACACTTTATTTGGATTAACACATAGGCAGAAATGATGCAGAGCATCACGTGGCCAGTTCATTTCCAGGAAAGATGGTGTTGCTCATTTGGATGGAGGAATACACAGAAATCTTTTCAAACATCTTTTGAGAAAATACAGCTATCATCGACAGCAAAACAAAGAGTTTTACAAGAAAATGACAAAGAAGGGATTCAAAAGGGATTTCTTAATGCTGATGACAGTTTACAAGAATTACTGCTTATGCGCCAAACACCATTCAGTGGAAACACTTGCAATATGCAATTTTTTTTTTCTGAAACTTTAGAAATATCATTTTTATTTTGCAACAAACTTTAATGGAAACGGAGCTACTGTTAAGGTATAACATTGTCACAGTATGAAAGGGTTAAATCATGCTAAATAAACGGCAACACAAAGGCTGCAGGCTATTTGTGTGGACATCTCCAGCATGAAGAAGGTGAAGAGGTCTGAAAGCAGAGATGAATACTTAAATAATAATGATGCCCTTTTTGAGCTTGAGGTTATTTGTGCATGGCTTTCTAAGAAATTTTGTGTACATTAAAAAAATGTGTAATTCAGGTTGAGATGTGTTAGGCTGTATGTGTGACATGGTGTTTGTTTGCATTCAAGTACGATAGATTCGAATAAGTGCAGATAGAGAAGAAACATGTTGAGCTTTGGGAGCAGATGGGGGGGGGGGCAGTTAGCCCTTATTTTACATCAAAAGGCAAAAACGCAGCACAGTGGTTTCACTCAGCTGTCAAAAACTGAGTGGCACCCCGTTACAAGCATGATTACTAATAATTCCCATGCTGAAAAGCAGACAACGGTGTAATTACAGTCCCCTTTGGCAAACTACTTTGTCATAAAACACAATAATGATATGCTCTTTTGATACCAAATCAGTGGCCCTAGATTAGTTTGTAATGGCTCCAAATCAAAAATACTACTGTTATAGACTCAAACTTGGATTTCAGGTTCAGTCCATTTGACTCAGTCCTGACAATGGCACAGCACGTCAGCTTTCTGGCTGCCTGCACCATGATCAGCGTGCGATTTGTGACAGCTGTAGATTATTACGGTGGGGCAAATGCAACTAATGAGTTGAAGTGATACACAGCTGCTATATTTTAATGATTACACAGCACACATGCTAAGACAGCATTTAGCAAGATTTTTAATAAACCATTCACATAATATAACCAAGCGGTTGACTGATGTCCTGATTGGTTCAAATGACTTCCAGATTCTTTGGCCTATTCTTGAGGATTTTATGCTCCGAAACTGTCTGATCTACTCATTGTTGGGAGTCCCTGAAGACCTGTAGGAAGTGTTTTACCAGGTTGGAGGACAACAGCAACTGTCATGCTTTTTGATGAAGGACTTGTGTTGCACGGTGGCATAATGGTTAGCACTTTGGCATCACAGCAAGAAGGTCGCTGTCAGAAAGTCTTTGTAAGTTTATCAGTTATCTTAATTTGAAAGTCTCTGTTAGTGACATAGTTTCCTTTCTGAGCGTTTTTTGTACCGACAGCATATTCCAAGAGCTGGACACCTGCCGTGTGCGTGCATAATTGAAAACCACACACGCATCTACATAATGTCCTCACCTGCGTTTCTTCAAAAACCTCTGCAATAAAGTGTGCTTGAGAACTATCTCTCTGTGCCCCTCCCTCTGTGGAAAGAGACTCTCAACCCAGCAATATCCCTCCAGAGTGTCCCACTTTATCACAGTTGCTACATTGCATTTGGTTTGATACTTGGATGAGGCGAGGCTTGGACAGTGGCCTTTCTGTGTGAAATTTGCATGGGTTCTCTCCAGGTACTCCGGCTTCCACCGTCCAAAGACATGCATGTTAGGTTAATTGATTACAGAGGTGCATAAAGTAGAAGTAAAAGTAAAATAAAAGTAGAATTCCTGCCATATTTTCAAAGTTACTAATGCATTCCAAACAGGTATTTACACTAACAGGCTCATCTATCTTGCTGTGGAATTGAGCTAATTAAATTCACCTGGCTTAGTGATTGGTTGGGAAGAGCTGCCGGACAGGAATTCTACTTTCTATTTCTACTTTATATACCTCTGATTGGTTACTCTAAACTGGCTGTAGGTGTAAGTGTAAGTGGTTGTTTGTCTCCGTGTGGCCGTGTGATGTAGTGGTGAGCTGTCCAGGGTGTACCCTGCCGTTTGCCCGAAGACTGCAGGGATAGGCTCCAGCTTTCTTGTGACCCTTCTTTGGACTAAGCGGTTGGGATAATGAATAAAGGATTTCTGCTGCAGAAAATCCGAGCAATCCAAAGGTTTTTATTAGCCAAACAAGATTTAGGAAGGAATCGGGAACAAAGTTTGATGATGGACAAGTGACTGCTGTGGAGGAGTGAACTAGCTTTAAGGAGATGATGGTGATTGTGGGTAGGTGTGTGTTCCTCTGGTTGATCAGCTGCAGCTGTGGTTGGAGAGGAAGGATTAACTGGATGAAAGCAAGTGGAGCCAGGAAGGCAGGGCATGACGGCATCATTCAGAGCTTAAATCGAAGCATGTGCAAGTGCTGGAGCACCTGATTTTTTAAAATTTTCATTTTAGTTTTTATTACTATTTTCTTTTAAGTTTAGCTTGGTTTAGTTTTTTAATTATCTGGGGCTATTTTCCCCATTCATGATTAGAGTTAAATAAACCTTGCTTTTTTCATATCCAGTTAAGTTTAACTTCCAAGCTTTGCTATGTTAGTTCTGCTTTTTTAAATGGCACATAATTGGTTTCTAAGGCAATGAAATGGACCTTTAAATTTGTGCTTTATCAGCAGTGGCTACCTAAAGCACTTTGAAGTAACAATTTTTATCATATATCTGTTAGATTCCAAGATTTAGCAGGCTGTCAGAATTTCCTCTCACCATGTTCTTGTTTAGGGAAAATAAACCAGATACACACATTTAACCAGAATTCCTAATTTAAATGGTTTTTAACACCATCTTTCCCATAACACTGCCAACCAACAACAGCATTTACCTAGGTCTTTTACAGCCAGGAATCTTTGCCTTTAACATATTTGGAATGAGTTAGTTTCGTAGATTTTTCCCCCAATATCGCTCAAATGTTCAAGTTGTCTCACCTCTTGTTCCATCCTTGACGTTCACCCCACCTCCTGACGTTTCTTGTAACCTGTCTTTTTATTTAAACTGTCCAACCACCACATTGGTTTTCCTTCCACACTTTGTTTAAATTTCCTCATTCAGTAGCACATTGTTCAGGAAGTGGCTCATAAACACCACCACATATAGTGCTGGAAGCATCCAACCAATGGATGCATGTGATAAGTCATAGAAAAGCATTCAGGAAAATGTAGTGAAAGTACTGCCAGGGTAAAGTAACCAAAATATTTCCCTCATTCTGTGGCAAGATAACATATAAGCATGGGAGAATTAGACCATTTGCAGCCTTGAGGTATTAGAATATCACTTTTTCATTTATTGTGACATGAAACACTCCACAATTGCCAAGTTCCCCTGTGAAGACCGAATTGTCTGCTAGGCGGCACCTCCTATACAGTATAAACCATGAAGCACCACCTTCTTAATTCAACAGGCCAATCACAACAGATTTCTAAAAAATAACATGCTTATATTGAAATAACAATTTACACAGGTTGGTGATAACATTTTTACAATCTTTAATATTAAACTTTCTATCCCGGATCAACTCCACTCTATTCCACACTGCACACACACTCTGCAGTATAACTGATTGTAGGCCTTCTCATTAAAAATCTTCTTTCTCAGACGAGACTGTGGAGGGGAATGGTGCACATTATTAAAAGTATAAACATAAATGGGATGACTGGTAAACATGAGTCAAATTAATACACAAGAGGTACGACAAACCAAAAGGATCTAGTGCCTTCTAACAAATTCATCACCTGACAAACTGTACACACGTTTTCATTTATACCTGCCAAAATCAATCTGAACCCGCATTTAATTTCAGTCCAAAAACCAGTGCATGGAAGCATCGTGGCACTGGCCTTTTGTTGTTGTTGACCTTTTGGCTTGTCCCTCTGAAGGGGTTGCCTCAGCTAATCATCGCAGGTGATCACCGGCGCACATGTTTTACGCCATATGACCTTCATGATGCACCCATCTGCATTAATCAGGGATTGGGAGCAAATTGTAGCAGCATAAGGGGTGCAGAACTCAAACCGCCAACCGTCAGCTCACAAGACATGCTGCTCTACCACCCAAGCCACTGCCACTCCAGTCACCATAACCCTGAATATTGGGGGCTGAATGTCCAGACCGAGTTCATTGGGAAATGTTGTATATTTCATTGTAAACATTCCAAGCTAGCCATTGATTTAATCAACTCTATAAACTTGCTATTAAGCATTTTTCATGGAGGCCCAAAGAGAAACCAGTTACTACGTCTTTTCTCCAGGAGACAAAAGCTGAGAAATGTTAAGTTCCCTCACTTTAAGGCCAACATTCATTTTGAGGAATTCTTTATACTCGATTGAATGAATGTTTCTATGAAAATTTCCATTTTCAACGTCAAAGTGAAGCAGTGCACAGGCTGTTTGTCATAGATTAAATAAAAATAAGTCTGGTAGAAGAGGAAGGTAAAAGCAGGTTGTCTGCATGTTTCGACAGAGTTGGTATCAGTTGTGTCAGTCCACCAGACCTAAATGTCATCTGGAAGTACACCCTTTGGTATAAATTAATCAGCACTGAGTGAGAGCTTTAGTTTGTAGTAGATACAGTAAAACTAGATTTCTTGATCATTATACAATAATTCATAAATAAAAAATGTTTTCTTTGATCATTCCCTAACTGTGACTGGCAGGTGAACCAAACAACAAAACTGTTAGTAAATAGATCAAGCATTATCTTTACACACTGATAGAAAATTAAAAAGGTAAAAAAAAACCTGAAAAGTCTTCACTTTCCCCCTCTTACCCCTCCAGCTTTGTAAGGACTTTCTGATTCAATAACACATCAAAACAATCCACTGTTATGCTGCCTGATATCTGAAGTGATCAATGTTATCTCACATCCTCTTTCCCTTTAAATCAAATCAGTATTTTTTTTTTTGTTTTTTTTGTAAGAATGTAAATAAAAAGAGAGGTACAAATTTGCAGCTCTGAAACTGCCCTCATCAAAGTCTGAGACGTCCATCTAAGCACAGATAAAAGTTCTGTTTCAGTTCTATTACCTCTCAGTGCTGCTACTGACACAGTCAACCACAACGTCCTGTTAGACTGATTAAAAACTGGACTTCTGGCCAAGTTCTGAGTTGGTTTGAACCCTACTTTACAGGCAACTACTGGCTCATTGCAACTGATGACTACAGATCTGCTCAAACAACAGAGAGTTCTCCAAGGCTCTGTTTTGGGCCCCCTTTTGTTCTCCATCTACTAGCTTCGACTTGCTTGAATCAGGGCAGTAAATATGTTGCCTTTCTTATTTCGATAGCACTCAGCTCTGTATTGCTGTCTCTGCTCCATCCAAAGCTTAACTGAGCGTCTTCGTCAAACCACCTGAAGAGCAATGCTAGACTGATGGCGAGGCAGGATTTAGATAACATGTTCATGCTTTTGTTTTCAGCAGGTCCAACTGCTGTAATGGAGTCTTTACATATTCCTCTAAAATAAAATCATAGACAACTTCTAGAACTACCAAAGACTACTTGTGTCCTCACAAAGACAAAAAAAAAAAGAAAAAAGGGGAAGCCATGACTGGTTTTCAGAACTCTAGTCTGTTTTTATGCGCCTGACTTTAAAATTCTGCTTCTCGGGTAAAATATGTGATCTGCTGACGCCACATAGGGAAAACTACTCACATATCCACATAGTGTTGTTTGGAAATGTATTGATGTTGTTTTACTTTTGAAATAAAAAAGAAAGATCCTTTACAAGGCTGTTTTAAATAAATATTTGACTGGTAATATGATTGCTATTCAAAATGCTAAACGTGTGTTTTGATCATCAATTAATCTAATAGTGTATAGAGTACATATAAAATGAATATAGGACCATAATGTAAGGGTGGAAATCACAGTAATGGTGGAAATGAGGAAATGAGAGGTATTTTCTGCTCAATTTCTATTTAAAATTAAAGACATGTTTCTGAGAATATCATTGATGTCAGTAATAACAGCAGTCTGTAGCTTTACTTTCCCTTTGAGTTTATTCAGCAATGAAATGTTTTATCCTTTCCAACTTTCCCTTTTTTTGATCTGATCTCTGGAAGTCATTGATTGCTCTCTGAAATGGAGGTGATGTAGGCTTGTGTTTGTCTGTCTGTGGCATTTCTGTTATTTAGTAAAGTGCATTTCCAGCCCTGTAGCTACTATCATTATTACTTCCTAGTTCTCCAAAATGACTGCACGCAGTCAATACAAGTTTATGTGTTGTCATTATTACTCACATGCTGCCATGTTTTGTGAAAGCATAAATTAGTGGGTGCACTAATGGCGATGGGAGCTTCATAAGCTCTTTTTCTTTCCTTCTTTCTTTCCACCCCTGTCTCTCTCGTATTGCGGACAGCAGAAGCAGAATTGTGCACCAAGGTACCATCTATTGTGTTGAGATAATTGCCCATGAATAGAAGCTCATCAAGAGGAGAAATTAAAATTATTTCCTCGTGCACTTGGACGGTGAACCGTGACGTATAAAAGATGATGAATCTTTATATTCCAATGGGATCTGCATACTGCAGAGGTAGGCTTGATTAGGTTGGATGGCAACTAAATTTCATACCGGAAATCTCCCCATGAGCTTCTTTCTCAAGCAGCTTTCTACTTCACCTCTGCTCCATTTAAGAGTTATAGGTTAGGCTACACAGTGCAAATAAATACAGATTAGTTTCCTCTAATCAATCAACCACCAGAGCCTCTTCCCACAACTATGCACCACATCTCTAGCTGCCAGTGGATTCAATTTCCCCAACACAAAATTAAACATCTTGTAAATTATGTTTATTGTCCCATGCATTTTCCTCCTGCAATCAAATGCTAGCAGTCATTGCTCATGTGCTAATTAAAGTTGTTTTTTCCGTTGTGTAAATTTCTAGAATGCTTAATTGGGGTATATATCACAGTTAGTATGCATTATTCTACTGGTTTTCTCTGTTCTCAGTGTAAACCCACTGCACTGTGGGGCTGTCTGACGTATGTTTGCTGTTGGGTACATGATGCAGACTTAATCTAATGAATGCAGAAGGAGTAAGCCCTGCTGCTTGTGCTACAGATTCACAGTTATCATTCACACTATATGCAGACATACAATTTAATTTCATCTTTGTTGTATTTACTCAGAGCCTTTTCAGGACATAGAGCAACCCGACAAATCCCTTTAAGCAAGTACTTTGCAGAATGATTTTTATGCATAGAAATACATAAAGATGAAGCCGAACTCTGTGCAGAGAATGTTGCAGCTTTCTGAGGCTGCTAGAAGTCAACTTAACAATATTTCAACCTCTTACATTGTTATCTAACACAAATTGCAATATTAAATGTTTTCTGCACAAAGTCACTGCTTCACATTATTCCTATCAAACATCACCCTGAAGGCCCGTTTATGCTGGAAGAAGCAGACAAACAAATGGTCAATTTAGTCCCTCTCCTGCACTGGCTACTGGCATAATTTGGGCTGTTTTCAAGCGGCTTAGCTATCTGTCTCTTGACGCCGAAAATGAAGCAATACCACTGGAAATTAAGAGCTCAGTGATGAGTTATACAGCTGACATGCAAACAGGAAAATGAACAAACCACAGAAAAACAAAATGAATGGAAAGAAAACAATGGAGAAACTGACAAATAAAAGACACCCAAAGAAGAAGCAGCAGAAGTTGAGAACAGCAAAAAACTTGGTGTGGTTTTATTCTTCTTCTTCTGGTCTTTTTAGAGGGTTGTAAACTACATTATAGTAGTGCATTACCACTACCAACCAGTGTCAAACACGGATATGAACTCTAAATTTAGCACTACCCACTAGTGGATAAAGTGATGTAGCAGCTATGGCAATGTAAAAGCTGCGTGGAAGCATGACAAAATTTAAAAAGGACATCTCCATTTATGTATGTCAGTGATTTTCTGAACTGCTTAGTCCATTTAAGGGAAGCTGGAGTCCATCCCTGCAATCTTTGGACGAGAGGCGGGGTACAAAATGGACGGGTCGCCCTCCATTGCAGGGCCAACACAGAGAGACAAACAACCAATCACACGCACTCCGAGGGACAATTTAACCAATTATCCTAACATGCATGTCTTTGGTCGTTGGGAAGAAGCTGGAGATACCCAGAGAGAACCAATGCAAACACGGGGGAGAACATGCAAACTCCACACTAAAAGGTCACCGTTCAAGCCTCCCCAGTTAACTTCTTGTTGTGAGGTCACTGTGCTAACCACTCCACCACCATGCACCCTTATGTATGTATGTATGTGAGAATTAATGGGCCTTTGGCTCTGAAGCATATGGTATGTATTCTGTCTTTTATTTTGATAATCCACACTTTGTCTCTGCTGTTTTAGTCTCCTCAGTGCTACCAGCCTCAGTCAACAGGAAGTGTAGGTAATCTGTCAGGTTGTATGACGGTAATGACGTGCTACAGCACATAAACATGGAGATGATAAGTAACTCATTATCACATTTACAGAGTTTTTAAAGTTTTAATCTGATTTGTTAAGTTTTCATCAACATGTTTTACTTCTGCATAAGATAAAAAATGTGTAAACATGAAAAAAATGTAACTTGGAAATTTTCTTTTTAAATCCTTTTCATAAAAAGATTTGTTGAACATTATGGAAGACAAAAACACATTTAAGAAATAATTTTGGAACTGACAAACACAATACTTAATAAGGATGTAAATCAATAAGACATCACATCAGTTTGATCACATCAGGATAACAGTTTAAAAACATTTTTTTCCCATCATATCACTTACATTTGATTCAGTTAAATTTGTGAGGCAGTGATAATCATAGAACAGTATTACATTGGTCCAGGAAATCACAATAAGACTAATGTAATACATTTTCATAATTAAAATATGAAAATATCATTTATTTCAACACACATATTGTACCATATTCTCTATATGTAGTGCTTAAATGTAAAAAAAATAAATAAATAGTTTTTACATTAAAACAGGTTATAGTTTAAACTTTAGTCCTTTTAAGAGACTTGGACAAAGTATTTTTAGAAGTAGGGTCTCACTGAGCACTTTGTCTGACTTGGTCATAGTTACATATCTCACTTTGCATATTAACATTTTCTTCTCCAAATGAACATAAGACAAATTGTTGGAAGGAAAAAAATATTTTGTCTCATAAATGATCGCTGTATCAGTATCTGATCATTATTTTTATTTTGATTGATGCTTTTGAATCACCATGATGAGTGTATTTTTACACCCATGTTAATTGCTAGCACATGATTTATGAAAACCACCTGCAAACTCAGCTAAATGCACCAACTCCAGCATTGATCTGTCAATAGAAGAAACAAGTTTGCTTCAGATTCATTTCACATCTGGAAGAAACTAAATTTGTGCATTTGGTCCAGTAGACATTGCTGTTTTTTATGTGTGTGTGAACCAACACACCTTTCAAGGTATTGGTTTGATGTGTTTCTCCATCAGGTTTTGTATCGTTCACTGAGGGTTTGTTGCCCAGAAAATAAGATTTTTACTGTGATGCTAAGTCAGACTGCATATGTTGAAATGCTTTAATCCAACCAAACAGTAACGGAAAGAGGAAGTAAACTCTGTCTGAAAATAAACGTTTATATTTAAGTTAAAGTTCAGTCTGGGTGAGATGAGAGGAAAAATTGTGTCTTCAGTTTGATTTTCATTTCCGTTGCTCTACCAGCAAATCCCTTCAGCCATGCTAACTGTCCTGCCTGTTAGCTGTAATAAACAGTGCCTTTGTGACAATTTCACAAACTGTGTTGTGACTGTGTTCCCTATTGCAGTAATTTTCAATTTCATTCCCATTAAAAAAGAGAAATTCATGTCTGAACATCATAATCAATGGGTTATGTTGCCAAGCCAGTTTCACAAACGTCTTTGAGACCATGTTGAGTTTTAATGGTCATGTTTTCCCACTCAGGACATGTCGAAACTTCTGTCAGAGGAAAAAGAATCCTGATTTCATTTGCTCGATAACCCAATGCCGCTTTGCTATCTGCACAGTTATGTTGAATCACAAGTTTCCATTTTCCAGATCACACACACACACACAAACACAGACAAAATATATAGGATTGTAATAAAATGGTAGGAGATCGCCAGAAAAAATAAATAAAAACCCCACTATCAACACTTAGATTACTCTTTTAGAGTACAATCCCAATTGAAAACACAAATATATAAACAAGTATCATCACAGAAAAATCTGGTCGCTGTTTTCCCAAAATTTCTCAAACATAGAGAATGCAACAGATGGAGATCTAGAGGAGAGTAAAATCATGAGGAATAAAAGAAACAGACCCAGAAAATACAAAAACAGAAAAAATACAAATGCAGAAAATACATTTGATGAAACAACAATTAAAAGCATCAAACTGTCCACAAGTCCCTTTTGGATACAAAGTCCAAACTAACTTTGCCATATCAGAGGGACATCAGATGTCCATAAACAGAGCCCATATCGCCATTATTTCTGATGATGAACCGTCATTATTTTAGTCTTAACATGTTTTAATACATTTTGATAGAATCTTTAAGTAGAGGTTTCTGCTCCTTCCAGTTGAGTAGGATGAGCTTCATTGCTATATACTACAGGATATGTGGACCCCATTGGTGTTTGTGGGATGCAGTCTTGTCCAGTTCTGTCATAGTGAGATCGCGTGTTGGTGTAATCTCCAGCGGGATATCCATGAATTTTATTGTCAGTTCATGCACAGCTCTCCAGAGCTGCTTTAATATTCTACATCCCCATAAAATGGGCATAGTTGATTCTAATACATGTTACTGCGATGGCATTTTGGAGATGACTCCTACTACAGAGGGGGTAAGGTAAGGTCTGAGTATGAACCTCTAATTACGTTCAAGACAGCAATCTAAAGTCATTATGCATTACTTGTGTGTTAGGGCTGTGATGATATGCTTTTGTCCAAATTCGATTCGATTCCGATTTAAATTGCAATTCTCAAAATTCTTCAATTTTGCTGATTTTTGTGGATTAAAAACAAACAAAAAGAATTATAAATCTTGTTTTGCTAATAATTTTTCTTGATTTCAGTTAGAAAAAAAACAACACAGTAGCCAGACCATCATTCTGCAGCTATAATACCCAAGAAGATCTGTAAAAATATCAATAAAAATGACAAAACTATTATAGTGGATTCATTTTATTTAATTGAATTTAAAAAATCGATTTTAAAATTGTGAAACAAAAAATTCCCATTTTGATTTTTCGGTTAGATTTCCCCACCCCTATTCTGTATGTCCCATTCACCAAAGACACATCACAAATTCCTCTGCCAGATATACTTATGTGGGGTGAGGGCGGATCTGTGGTAGTCTAAAAACATCATGAAATTCAGAGATGTTTCCCTCAAATGATGTGGATTGTACCAAGATTTCCTCTCCATAAGTCCCGGGGACAGATGTCCTTCACCCTTTAAATGTATTGTAACGCCCCGTGCTCACAGGTAAATAACCAGCCGACTCGGATCTCTTTTGGCTTAGTTTATTAACCGTTTAGGAACAGGAGCTGCTGTTTCAGCCACAACTCACGCTGAACTCTCTCATGCAGTCATCCCTCCAAACTTCCTATTTCCGCTTCCGCTCCCCCCAGAGTTTTCCCATCACAATGTGAGTCTTACATGAACATAACCCCCCCATGCACAGAACAGCAGATACAAATGGCAATTAAGAACAATAACACTTCAGCTAGCCCTGCGATGGACTGGCGAGCTGTCCAGGGTGTACCCTGCCTGTCGCCCAAAGCCAGCTGGGATAGGCTCCAGCTTCCCCGCGACCCTGAATTGGAATAAGTGGTTCGGAAAATGAATGAATGAATGAACACTTCAGCTATTACAGTATTAATGAGGATTATTTCTTAAACTTTTACTCCACTCCACAGCTAACTATGACAAGCGTGAGATAAAGACCTTTATTGTGGAGAGTCTACACAATCTACACACACAGTCTACACTGTAGACTATGCTGTAGACTGTGTGATCCAGTGGATTTGTCACACATAAACCATGAAATAATTTGATTAACTCAAACCTATTCTGCAAACAGAAACATGAGTGAAACTTATGTCTACAAGAAAAAACTGCCTTAAGATGATTTAGTAAACAGATAAATAGATTATGTTTAACAAAACAATGAGGTTTTACTGGTTTAATGCAGGTTACTGTGCATTATACCTCCACCGTTCTAAGTTACTGGAAATCTGCTTTTCACTTTGTAAACTATTTCATGCAATTTAATGGCAACAAAATTAAATTAATCCTGTTATTTTGTTTGTTTTTTGTGAGCAATTAGCATATTTTTAATAATGGCAGGCTATAACTCAAATAATGAGACCTAATACCTCCTACAATAATATTTAGAGTTACATGTCACTACTAGATGTTAGAGGTAAGACATGCTAAAATAGACCGTTGGACATCTAACTGGTATGTAGAAACCAGATGCTTAAATCTTACAGCATGTCTATGACATGAAGTTTAACAGTTATCCAAATGAAATGTGGTTTTTCAGGCAAATGCCAGCAGACAGAACAGCAGCATTTTTGTTCTTTTCTTTCCTTCTCCTTCTTTTCACATTTTCTTGTAACAAAACTTTTACCATACCTCATGTACAAGATAAAATCATTTCTAGAAGAAAAACTGAGCAGTGGGTAATGACATTACTGTAAGCGCCTTGCTTAAGGACATAATGATAAGTGCATGTAGGACAAGAAAAGAGGAGATTTCTTCATTTTCAGTATAATGGCAGTGTAATAAAACTTTTGAGCAGCAAATGACATGTTTCATGTCTGTTGAATTCCAGGTACAAGCCAAATGTTTTTATTCAGTAGTAGACAAAAGCTGAACCTGAAGTCCACCAGACCAATGGAAATACAGGCATATGTGACCATACCAGTCTCGTGGTGGTTACCTGTAATGACAAGCCAGTTCCACCAGAATTCACTTTGACCCTGAAACATTTTATTACAGGATATTTTGGTCTTCAATTCAGATATTAAGGATTCTGGTTCAGGTTCTCTTATCCTATTAGTAAGTCAATGGGAAGTGCACTTTGAATGGGACTGACAATGGCTTCCCCTGCTCCTTATAATAATGCTTCTGTGATGACATCTGTTTAATCTGAGTATAGCTCTTCAACCAAAAGCATATTACTGTATGAGAGAATAAGACAGCTGAGAAATGAGTTGGCATGACTAGATCTGCTGACTGCACCAGTTCTGCTGACTGCACCAGATTTGAGTCGACGACTGGTATCATTTTACGTCTCATTCATTTAGTTTTGGTAGCTTGATTAATAAGCCATTGAAATGAATAGATTAATGTGTTGTTAAATTGTGTTGGCTCATGATGCTCTCCTGTATATAGGTATACTACCTCGTCAGCTGCTTCAAGGATTATTTTTAATGAACATAAAGGTCACAAGAACCAAATGCACTGAGAAATAACACAAATGAACCTATGGACACCGATTGGGAAACGTCTGCCCAGCAAGTTGTGAAAGGAGTTGCCTTTAGAAAAGGTAGTTTACAAATCATTTTCATGGCCTTGTTACGACCCCAGGTTTTGTCCTCTTGTCTGTGTTTTGTTTGGTTGCAACCAGAGGATTCAATGGAACTGCAACTTCTTGATGATGCCCTCATCTTTTCAGGACTGGCTGGCTCTCTAGCGCCCATACCTGACTGTTCCATCACCTGTCCGTGATTGGCTGGTTTTGTGATTACCCGCTGGTGATTGGCCCAGTCGTTTGGTGAAAAGCTGGGGCTGCATTATAGGGCTTGGGAACATCATGTCACGATGCTGGCCCTGCAGTGGCTGATGGGAAAAGTTGCCATTGTTTGAGGCCATTGAGAAGGATTGCAGTAAATATGTGAAGAACTTGCTGTGTATTTGGCTGCAAAAAAAAAAAAAAAAAAAGATAATAGATTTCATTCGTTTCCTACATGAAAGCAAAACCAAGTATCTGAAATGGTGACACACACATGGCAGCTTCCATTTATATGGACCAATGGCAAGTACATAAAAATGATTTATTTTAATAGAAGAATAATTGGTTGTTTAACTAAAAGTGATAACAAACATTTTGGAAACAGTTTTTCCATGACCTTTTGTTTTTTTTTTTTACTCACTGTAACTTTAAAGGTTCAGTGAGTAAATAACATTTAAAGCTAACATTAGCCACCGTAAGCTAATTACTTCCTGTAGATGATCATGATCATTACCTCTCTCTTTGGGACTATCAGAGAAGAATGTTGGTATTCATCTGGGTCTCCTATTATTCTGGTGACTGATTAGTATTGTCATTGTCTGCATTGTCATGCTGTTGTCATGGATGTTAAGCAACGCAGCCACTAGGGGGCAGTGCAGAGCTCAATGTTTACCCTAGGGTTAGATGGAAAGACCAACCTTGGTCCATTTTCACAAAGAGATATACAAGTAGGCTGCACAGCAAACAGGAAATCTTTGCAGTCATTAAAAACATCACAGCTTCTCCTTTGTTACATTTGTCAGTCACACTCGAGCTATACTGCTGAACACTGCCCCCTACAGATTCCAGTGGTAATACTATGCTTTCCGAACCTACACACATAAAGGACCCAGAAGATGGATAGAAGGCTTTGTATCTGACGTTAGCATAGAGCATAAATGGGCCTGAAGACTTTGTGACTTCATGATGTTTGCATTTGATGACAAATGGCTAACAATAATCTGCTTGACAAAATTGACAATGGTGCACAAGTGACAGCAACAAGATTGGTTTAACACCAAAGAAAGACGCAAGTCCAACATCTGAGTGGAGTTAATTTCTTTTTACATCTGTTCAATACAGAAAAATAATATACAAAGAAATATAAACAATGACCTAGTTATGGTAGAGATATTAAGCCTAACAAACTTTCTAGAACTTTCTTTGTGCAAGTTGAGACGCACGCTGCTGCCATCCAAAGGCTAGCTTTTAATCCTCCATATCTTACAAAACCCAGGAGATACTGGTGACATTCACAGTGTAAGAAGACACTTGAATTTGGCAAACACAATCTGAAAAGGAAAGAAAAAGGAGGAGCACTCTATGTTTAGCTTTGATTATGGCACGTTTGCTGTGTCTATAAGCTAATGGTTTTTCATGAGAAGAATTTCCATCCTGACTCACATTAATTTTTCATCTAGATCTTGTGTCACTGATAGTTGATCTTCTGCTTCTTCTTCACATGAGGTGGGTTTAGCAAATTTTCAATGGCAGACAAAGGTTAGGAAAAGGTTGGCACTTGTAAATTACGCTTGAAGTGTAAAGCTGCACATGCAAATATTAGAAAGTACTGAATAATTTACTGTAGCTGAAGTTGTTGTCTATGCAGAAGGAAAAGCTAATTTTATCCCATGAAAATAAATGTCTTGAGTCCATTTAATTGCATTTCATTGAAAAATTGAGTAGCACATTTCATTTGTTACATGAACGCTGTGATGTGAACACAGATATAGTGGCGTTGACGTGAAAAACCTTTCTGATACAACTGCCGTGCTATATAGATAACACATGAACTAACTTTTTATCACTCTCTCTAAAAACTCACACTGTTTCCATCTTATGATTCAGTGGCAGTACTTTTTTTTTGTTAGCCATATTTTTAGCCATATTTGAGTTTTTTGAGTTGAACATTTCTATTGTAATGAAAACACAGCACAGTTATCGCACCTGAAAAATCCAGGAAGTATGAGGATGACAGGGGCCAGGTTGCTGGGAAAACAAAAAAACATTTCAAAATTATGACAAGATGGTAAATCAGGGTCATTCAGCATAAAAATAAATACTGAAACATTAGTTTACCTTTTTACCTTTTTCTTATTTTGGTTTAGCTCAGGTCACACTGCAGTTAAGCCTGAAAACATGGTGAAAACAGGTCAGTGACCTTTAACCACTACCAAAAATGGTCTCTTCTTTAAGCCAATATGATTTATTATTTGAGTAATTTACTTTTTTATTCATTGTGAACAGATTTTTAGGCACAAAAGTGACTTATCTTCTTCTGTGATTTATGATCATGAGGATTTTGCTTGGGTTCATAATATCTGAAAATAAGCTGTGACTGTGTACCTCTGTGAGATAAATATGACAGAAGTGTCTATAGAAACAGCTAAATATCAGATATTTATGATGAAGCCGAAACTACTTCAAAAAATAAAAAAAAGAAAACATCATTGCTTCCTGACTAAAAAGCAGTCTTACCCACATGAGAGGTAACTGTATCATAAGCTCAAATCTACTTTCTGCCAGTGACTTTAATTGGCTGTCTCTCCTTCACTTGCAGGCTTGTAAAGGCTACAAGACTTATTGCCCCCAATCACAATCTGATTTTTCTTTTTTTTTTTTTTGCCTTTTTACTCGCTCGCGTGTTTTTGCAAGAATGAAGAGCACCTTGACAAATATCAGAGGAAGCAAACAACGTCAACACGTGTAAATTAACTGCAGGTTTGTGGGATACTTTATCATGCAGATGCAATCCGTTTTGCTTCTTGTCACTTAATGCCTGTAAAGCATCAAGAAAAGCCTCACAAAATGCAAATGGTAACATATGTGGAGGCAGTAACCAAATGATTATTTTAAGACGCGCAGGGGAGTGAGCTGAAACAACTTTCTGACAGTTTCATCATACATTACTACACAGCAGTTCCTCCTAAAATTGACATTGTTGCCTTTGATCAAATCCAAAACAGGGCTGTGACATTCTGAAAGAGGTGTTTCACATGATTTCTATGACAGAGGGAATAGTTTTGAAACACTGATGATGCTTCAAAGGGTATGATGTCTACATGAGTCTGTGTGTAGGTGTCTGCGTGCAGCATGCTCCGACCCGTGCTCCGACAGCAGGTCACCTCGTCAACATTTGCCATTTTAATGCCATACAAGAGAAAAGTACAGAACGTGACACTTTTTTCCTTCTAGATTGATGTCAGTGCATTTTCTTCCAGCATAATTTCTCCTATAATGCTGCAGTGTGAGATGAAATGACTTGCAGTGCAGATGTGTGTATTTCATCATGCCTTTTTGTTTCGTTTTTTTCACCCCTGTGATGAATCTGAGCTGTGCCCTTGCTGAGGCATTGTCTGCGGGTAGCGCAGCGAGTCTGACTGATTGATGGCAGACAGTGGCTGTCACCCCTGGAGAGTAAGCATTTCTGTGTCGTCTCCCCACTGAAGGTCCTGTTGAGCTTGTTAAGGGGGAAAACACTTTTTGTTTATAGCCACTCTGACGGCACCAGCTGACAGCTCCTGCTGAAGAGGAGATAGACTCCCTCTGGCACACTGCTCTCCTTCTTTTCTCTCTCTTTATCTTACCTTTCTGTCTCTCGCTCTCTCCAGCTCTTTCTCTGTGTCCCTCGTCCGTCTCGCTCGGTCATTGTGAAATTTGATGAAATAAGGACTTCAATTCAAAATGCCAATCTACAGCCAGTTGGAGAAGTGTGTGTTTACCCATCTGGACTATATTTATTAGCTCCGCCAAGGAGGTTATGCTTTTCCCGGCGTTAATCTGTCCGTCTTTCTCTTTGTCTGTTTGTTAGCAACTTTATGCAAAACCTGCTGGACAGATTTTTATGATCTTTTTTCTGAGAAAAACTCTTCTTCTAACTTGGATTCCATTAAATTTTGGGAGTGATCCGAATCCCCATCTTGATCCAGGAATGATGTGAAGGATTCTTTATCATTGCGAGTTTGAGACATTTTCAGTCTATATGCGTAGAACTACACGATACTGGTCATGGTGCCTGGCCAGAAAAGACAGGAGAAGTTCCAAAAACATACAAGATATTAAAGACAGGTTTGGATCCTGCCAAGATTCTGGATACAACCATCCAGAATAGGAAAAAATAGCGGATCTTTGGAATTTTCACCACTGCAAGAGAAGAAATTGGGATATAAACATGCAACAAACACCATTATATAGCCAATACACTGTGGATCCATTATCCATTATCTAAGAATTTAATCATGAATATTTCTAAAATGAATGTAGGAATAGGACAACAGCTGGAAATCACAATATGGGTGGAAATTAGCTCATAAGTTGGGTGGCAGTGGCTCTGGTGGAAAAGTGGGGCATTCAATAATTGATAAATTGGGGTTTCAGTTGTTACTTCCCCAGCTCCCCAGTTGTGTCCTTGGGCGAAAAAGTTCACCTTCCTTCCATCCAGTGTTGGCACCGCAGGTGTATGAACAACGGATGCTCCAGAATATGTGAGAGTCATGTAAAACATGCAAGTATACTTTCAACAGTTCTTGGTTATTATCTTATAATTCTATTCTTTGTGACACACAGGACACATGTAGTACAAGACAGATCTGGAACACCAGCAGGCCAGTCCGGGCTACTCATTTTGGCCCTACAAGATGGCATTCCAGCAGGTGTTAAATCAGGACTCCATGCTTGCTTGTGGGTATTAGAGGACTGGATTCTGCAACACTGATCCATATCTGTCAAGTATCCCGTTTTGGCCGCGTTCTGGCCTCTAACAGACTGTTGGTGCATATTCTGTGCTTTGTTGATATTTGGCTGCATCTGTGTAACCCCTTAACCATCGGGGCCCGTCCATGGGCCCTTTCAGACATGATGAAACAGTCTTGTGTAAAGATGTTTTTTTTTTATGTGTGTTATAAAGTCCCAGATAAAAGGTCTCTCACAGCCCTTGAGAATAAAAAGCAGATAAAGTAAATATATATTATTTTATTAGAAAAGCATTGATACCTTTATTGATACCATATTTCAATACTACTGACGGATCAGCTGGAGCATGATGGACCATTAGGAAAAAGCTGAAGATTTTATATTAAAAAACACCACACAAAAACGGCTCGGAGCCGAAGACAACTGGTTAGGGGGTTAATTTGTCTCAGGTTAAATGTCTAGACTGGATTTGTGAAGGAAATCTAAGGATTTTCCTAAAACAAACACTCACATGCAGTAACAATGATCACTGCAAACGGGGATTAAAGTATCTCATGCATTGCAGTGTGACGGGACGAAGGACACGCTCTGTGCAGCACAAATTTAATCTATGCAAAAGGAACAAACATAAATAAATGTGCAGTTAAACTAAATAAATGACAATGACACAAATAATCTAAAGTTGTTGGTGCAAAACATGGTGGACAGCACATGAAATATGCTTCGTAGATGAACTTTAAATCTTTAATGTTTTTCCTAATATTTTTGAAGAAAAAAAAAACTTTATTTAGTGATATAGTATTTATTAACTGTTATTTTTCCTGTGTCAGATTCATGTTACACAGTGTGTAGTCCAGGGTGTACGCAGGTATATGGAGTATACCCACTTATTTTTCAGTTAGCATTGAGTAGTCCCACTTCTAAAGCTCCTGTGACGCTTTAACGGTGACAAACATCCCCACAAATGTGCGGCACACTGGTACAGTTAGCCATCAGCTCCAAAAATCTTAACCTGCCAATAAACATAATAAAGATGTTTATATGTCTAAACCGGCCTCTTTTTTTTATTATAAATTGAGAATAACCACTTCTTGAGGGAGCATTACACCACTAATGTGACAAATCTGTATTTCCTTGTCTCACTCAGTTTGAGACTCCGAAATATCCCTCAATGTCTCCATCAAGTCTCACTTCACCTGTGTTTTAATTCCCAGGTGTGATGCAAATAAAAGTGAGGCCCGGGTGCCGCCCAACCTCGAGAAACGCAGCCTTGGTCGCTCGCCCAGTCTCCAGACTCCTTCCTAAAGTGTATATGAACGGGACCGTAAATCCCACATTTCCTCATTTATTCTCATTCGCATGTGAGTGCACGTGTGACTGGTGAATGTCCGTATTGTGATGCATGTGGAGAGCGGTTTATGAACGGCTGAATGTGTGTTAACACGATGAATCATTGTTCTCTCCAACTCTGCGACCTTGTCTGACTTACTGAATTCTTACTCCCACTCTAGTTCTGGGTTTGTTGTCTCAGTAAATATGTTGCTAAACTCATCTTTTCAGACACCTTTTAGAACATTTTTCTTTTTGTTTTTATAATTACAGAAAAGGCTCTGGCAGCATCTCAGCTGCTACAGCGAGGTCTCTCTCTCTCTCACATGCAGGACCAGCTTTTCTCAATCCACGCTTGTCGGTCGGAACTGGCAGGCAGCAGAGAGACACAGCAGCTGGACCTGGGAGCTGTTTCCACATGTCCGCTGTTGTCTTTGTAGCATGTTCAGAGGCTGTGAACTGTGAGAACATGTTTGAACTTTTCTGTCACCTATAGCTTGGTGGAAGTGACCGTGATGCTGTGAATAGAGCCAAGGTCACACCACACACGTCACCTTTAACTTCAGTGACTGGCGGTTTTGTCAGATGACGTGTTTCTAAAGTCAGATTGGAGCAAATCAGCAGCTCTGAAACGATACAGTCACGTCTGCAGTTGGAACATTAAATCTGAATTGACTGCTTGCCATGAATAATTTCCAACTTGTTAAAATAAATGTAATGAGAACAAAATGCTGAGTGAGGGCAGATTTTTTGTTTAAATAAATAAATAAATCAAATAGATGTATAGTTTTTAATTTTCTCTCAGCCATTTCAGGGAGTTTTTTTGCATTTTGAAAAATACTGAGAAAACTGAAATAATTAATACTAAAAGGGTAGAATCTCCTATTTTTGATCTAAATGTGAGGCTTGCATTGATTCTTTCATACAGTTTCAAATTTTCAAACCTATGTCTACATTTCAACATATAAACAGTAGTAGAGAGTAAATTGTATCCTCACACACATGAAACACACACACACACACACACGTATGAATAAACCTAAAAATAAATGACAGTTTGGACATTTATAGCAGTTAACAGGCTGACTGCTAATGCAAAAGAGGTGTACATATCATGACTCCCCACGTTTACGTTTCGCTGCTCCTCACCGACATTCTTCTGTCATTTTGCACAGCCAGAAAAAAGTCCTTGCGTGACATGTGAAGTTCAGTTTTGATCAGTTCAGTGCTGCATCTGTTTCTAGAATCTGACCATTTATTTGCATTTAGAGAGAAAATCCTCTCAACCAAAGCATCTGAGCCTGCAACTCTGAGGACGAATGAGATGATCATGTGGATCAGGTTGGCTTAGCTTGTCTGGCACTTCTTCACCACCAAGGTGTCCTGCCTTGCCTTCTGCATTTCCTCCCAGCAAGCACACAACTCCTCGTAGAGATGATCCATGTTGATGTTCTCTGTCATTTTCAGGACAATCTCCACCTGCCCCAGGTGAGAGACGGTGAGCCCAACAGGCTCCAGTTTAACCATCACATTCTGTTCTACAGTCATTTAGCAGGCGCTTTTATCCAAAGTGTCTTACATACACACTTATACCATGATAGGCACATCGGAGGGCAAGTTAGGGTTTAGTGTCTTGCCCAAGGACACTTCGGCACATAGCCAGGCGAATTGAACTCCCAGTTACCAGCTGACTGCTCTTCCACCTGGGCTACAGCCACCCCCAGCCACATTCTCTGGAGAGAAATCAATTCATTTGTTAATATAAGCAATGACAATATCAGAACTTCAGAAAGTCCTGTTGTTACTTTAATTTAGGTGTTTCCATTTGTTTGTCCATCAGCTGCTTGGTCCGATAGCAAAAGAAACGGTCCTGGCGTTTTACCCAGAATGAGTTTACTTTTATTGCTTTTATTGTTTTTGCTTGTTTCATTGTTTTATATTTTGTGGTT
This sequence comes from Telmatherina bonti, assembly GCF_933228915.1. NCBI lineage: Eukaryota > Metazoa > Chordata > Actinopteri > Atheriniformes > Telmatherinidae > Telmatherina > Telmatherina bonti. The sequence goes on along the minus strand of NC_136619.1, from coordinate 10,177,365 downwards.
TTATATTTTACTTTATTTATTTTATGTTTAGCACTTTGTTCAGCAGCAGCTGTCAGAAAGTGCTTTATTAATAAAGTTGGCTTGGCTTGTTTCTGTGCAGTATCTCAGTTTTGAACTTCTGCACTTCTTCAGCGACATCTGTGATGCAGAGCTCAGTTTCCTCCAGCGGCCACGTTGTGAAAGAAGAAGGTCAATTTCTGTTGCATGTGTTTTTCTTCACTCACAAAACATTTATCTGGGCTGCAGGACAGTTCTTCCTGAGTGAAGTATGAGGTGAGAGCAGGGAGGCTTTGTAAGAGGCGGTCCACAGTTGGATGAACAGAAAGCCATTGAGTGCAAACGTGACGCAGAATTTCATGCAAATCTTTGAGAACAAAGTTATAAAATTGCCACAGTTTCTCTGTTTAAGTAACCCGATAATGTTTACCTATATTAACATTGGCATTGTCTGCTGTGTAAGCCGATATGTGACGGACACTTTGATCACACTTCTCCAGAGAGTTCATCAGTGGTTCATGTAGCCATTTAATGTTTCATCACAGTCTTCAATGTATATAACATTTAATATAATTAATTAATTAATATGTATGTAAGAAAAAATGTTTTTCATTTAAAGTTTTGATTACAAATACAATTAAATCAAACTTTATTCATAAAGCACTTTTTCTACAGTAAAATGCAACACAAAGTGCTTTACATGATATAAAAACACAACAAAGAAAATTCATCAGCCCCTCCCTTATCACATTCAGACGCATACACACTCATACACACACCTAAACAACATCAATTTCAACAGTACTCTTAAACATGACGCATACACCTACCTAGTTATTTACTGCTGAGCACAGATGAGCCTGGTAAGGAACACCATCGCAGGAGCCATCTGCACCAGGAGTCGATCAGACCACAGTACCAGGGGCACCATTACTATTTATTATTAATAATATAATAGGATACTTCAGTTGTTTCTGTGGTATGTTTGGATGGATGTGATCGTCTCACACTGATTGCTTGATTCTGAATTATATCAATATCACAACAAATCCGAATTTTTGACTCTTGATCATCTTAACTGATACTTTATGGTCATGATTTACACTCCAGCATTGGGAAAATCATGTTTTTACACCCAATCATGACACCCTCACCTGTCACTAGTTAGTTGTCACTTATTCTACTGAGTTATAACCACTTGCTGTAGAGCTTATACTATTACCCCATAAAAACACCAGGCAGACTATTTTCTTTTCAAACCAGGTCATAATTTGAGTAACAACTGGTTATGTTCTGAACCACTTTAGCTCTGCAACTTGTGTTTTTAGTAGAGCTCATTAGAGTGTCCTTCAGATAGAGCTCTCTGGGTCTCCCGGCCTAAGAAAATAATTCAGTTGGAGATTCTGTCTGTTTGAGCCCAGTTCTTCTTACAGAAGATCCGTTGTTGTTTTCTGTTCTCAGATCCAAAAGACCAATAATCTGGCCTCTGTAGATACTTAACTCCAAGCTTTAGTTGCATTTTCTTTTCCACAGATGGACTTTGGTTCCACAATACTGTGGTAGAATCCAAGCAGCAACCTCTGGCGGTTCTAAGTGAAGCCTATGCGGAAGTGTATAAAACTGCAGTCCCCCCTTCATCCACTAGGGGCTGCAAAACAGAGCAAATCCCCATAGAGTCCCATGTTAAAAAGACCAACTTGATGGCAGAAATAAACATGTTTACAGCCTGGTTCAAAAATCCATTTTAGGTTTAATAGGTCAGGTTTACTTTCATGACAACTGTGGGGGGAGTGAAAGTTTTTCTAACTCACCTATCTAAAAGTAATTTAATCTCGAAGTTTGGCATATTTAGGGGCGTGTCCTTTTGATTGACAGGTAGCAATCTCTGGCTTCAAGTCAGAAGAACGTAGAACAACCGCGGTTTTTAGCCGGTTAACAACATGACTTAGCTTTAGCCTGCTTACCTCCGTTACCTGGTTAGCTCCTGTTGTCTCTGGGTTAGCTCGGTTACCTTTTAGCTACAGAAAGCTCGGAGTTCGCTAGATGTCAATCATCCGCCATGACGCTCACGGCTGCCCTCTCAGCTCCACCTCTTTGCCCGTATTTGTATTTTCCGGGCGAGACGACGCGCATGATGCTGCCAAGATGGCAACGGTAGGAACTGCCCACCGAGCTTCAATTCAGCTCTTCAGGCGTCACAGAGACTCCGCCCATCTTTACATACAGTCTATAGTAGCACCATGACCTCCAGTTCTGGCACCAGGACACAGTGACAGGACGGGCAGGGTGTAGACGTGGGTGCATTTATCAACTGAAGTTCAAATTTCAAATTTTATGTAAAAAAACTGAATGAATAAAAAATACCCACACTTTGTTATCTGTGTCCTACAGATATAACAGTAATGTAACATTTCATTTATGAATAGAAAAGTTTGTCTCATAATCCTAGCTATAAATAAGACATTATAATCCAAACACTGTACGAAGCCTAGATCAGTAAAAGCCTTTTTTTTTTTTTTTTACAATAACTTCTTTTGGCTAAATAAAAGCCAACAGATGTTAACAACAACAAGCATTCAAAATATATTTCTCCTAATGTGTTAGAATACTGTTGAGAAAAACGTATCATGCTGAAAGGATTTCTTTGTTACTTGCTGTGATTGATAGAAAAACAAGTGTCTTTGTTTCCCCACATCTTTTTTTTTCCATTTAGATTCTAATAAAGTAAAAATAAACCTCCCCTCACTTCACGCTCTCAAAAAGCAAAGTCCTTTCTGGTGTTTTCAAAGCATGTAAAGTCAGACCACTGAAGTCCCAATCAAAGTCAGGAGAATTCTTCTTGCCAGAACTTTGCTGATGGTAAAAACAGAGAGAAGATATTTACAGTGTAGGAATAAGCATTTCGTCTTCGCCCAGCAGGGAAAGCTTAAACAGCAGGAATGAACTACATCTAAAAATTAATGAAGGTGAACATCCCCAAATGCATTTACTACATATTCTGAACCCCCTGCTTGCTTTCTCCCCCCTCCCTCCTCTGTGTATTTATGTAGCCACCTCAACTGGGAAACACTTCAAGCAAGGCCTCTTTTTACTCCCAGATGGGCTCGGCAGAAAGAAGTGTGTCTTTATCTGTGTTTGTTCATGAGTGGATGCATTTCTGTAAAAGGGGGGGATGCAGAGGAGGTTAGTGTGATTGGTGGCTGTCTGCCATTTGAAGTCGTAAAGCCAAGCGTCTAAACACGGCGCGACACTGAGTCATCTGCTTTTTGATCACGCTGCACCTGATATGAGCTGCATTTGTGTCCTTCTAAGAGGAAGAAGAAACCCACGCAGCTCAGTTGCTCCCTGTCTGTCTGCATGGATCTGTTTTCTGTTGCAAATGTTCAAATTTCCCTTCTCATATTCAAGCTGCTGAGCTCTGGGTTGATATCCAGCAGGGAAAGGTTCCTAATATTGTACACTGCTAATAAGAAAGCTCAAACCTACTTTCATGTGTACAAAAATATAGAGCCCCTCCCTTAAAAAAATAGGTTTAAATTGTGCTCAAATATATGTTAATATAGCACACATAGATTAAACCGAATCTGTACAATTGCTATCAAAGGACTTTTATTTCCCAACCCAGCCTGAACTTTTTGGGACAAACTTGCTTTTAATTTATTTAAAGGTTTTTTTTAGGAGGAGGTCTTGGTCACATAACATGGACTGCACTGAAATACAGGAAAAAAGCAGCCAAAGCCCAACTAGAAGCACTGAAAGACCTTCAGAAAGTTTTAAAAACTATTGTTGAAGAGGAGTCTAAAGTGTGACAAAAGACTTGGTTCCACATAAAGACACACATTCTGGTTCAAGGTGCTTTTTAACTCAGTACTGGAGAACAAGTTTCCATTCCTCTCAGAAAGTATGACCATGAAGATCTGAGGACAGTCTTGCTAAATCTTTTAAAGAAACAAACCATGTCTGCTGTTTGCTACCTCACATGTATGTAAACGTGCAAGAATTCATCATATCACTTCACAATTATATGAGATGTGTGTGCCTTCGTTGCAGATCGGGATCATTTATCTGAGGACAGAAGCAGAATGGCGAGTCTTGGTCTAGGTAAAGAATAATGGCCCCAACTTGTGCGAGTTTTAACCCATAAAGCCAGGATTGTGGCATGAGAGCATGATGTTGTGATGATGTGGGATCTGCACACAGCAGGATAAGTGTAAACAATCAGCAAAGTCTCATACATGCTGCAATGCAACCAGACTTACTGCTAACAGGGAATAATATTTAAGTGGCAAGGAGAGGCTTAAATCTGACAATCAAGTATTTGGACACACTTTCCCATTAGATTTAAAGGGAAGTGTGTGTGTTTTAAAGGTGTTTTATCTTTGCTTTTGTTATGGATGTGTTAGTACACATGCAAATAAATCTCTACATTCAGAACCACCAGCATTACACGCACGAGTACAAATTGTAAAGGTTTATGCAATGCTGACACAGAAAGCAGTCGGTGCAATACTGAAGCAAAAATACTGGTTTGGGTACAGCACAGTTGATGACAAATATACAGGAAAGCATCTTCAAAGACTTGACTGCTAAGGGCAGATTTACTAATATTTTTATTAAGCCTATAAAAAGGATAAAATGTGATATATCTCATCCAGTCTGAGAAATTTTGCATCACTTTATGGTGAAAAATTTGCTCAAAATCCTACTGAACACAAAATTATAATTGCCTTCTGCCCCTTTAATGCATACCAGGATGCAAACCATTACACCATAATAATTTGACACTTTGTATGGTAATAAATGACAAAACATCTTAGTTATATTTTGTTAAAGAATCAAATAAACATTTTTTTTTAAAAATAGACATTTCTCACCATTTTTTTTTTTCATTGGTCAGACTTAAAAAGGGTTAAAAAGCTCATAAGTGTGTGTATATGCAAATAGACTGAAAATGTTATGTTTATGATTTGTGGGTGTTTAACTCAGGATTGTTAAATCGATAACAGTCAGACAGCAGTATTCAATAAAAAAGGATTTAGCCAGCTTTATGGTTTCACCATGGAGAGTTTAGAGAAGAAAAAGGTCCCAAATGAAAATGAAATTTGACCCGATGGAGATTAACGTATTAGGGGAAGAGAAAAAACACAATATTGTTGAGCTACAGAAACAATATCTAAATGTTTCCAGAAGGCCTTCGATTTAAAGCATTTGCAAAAAAGTAAAAGAAAAACTCTGGGTAAGGTTAAGAGAAGTTAGCAAGACATAAAATGAAGAACCAAAGAAAAAATGCTTATAATAAATCACCGGCAAATAAAACCGGTGGGGGCCGGAAGAAGAGGCGCTGGCGAGCGGTATTAAGCAACGGCTGCATCGCATTTACTGAAAGGAAGTGATAACTGGAACATCGGGGTAAGACACGCTAGAGATGACTGCAAAATAACATACATGCACAACAAAAAAAAAACAAACCCAAACAATTTGAACTTAAATCTAATGGCTGAATTCCCTCATCTGCCTGTCATTCAGCTCTGAAGAGGCCTCGTAACGAGAATGTTCATCTCATTCAGGAAGAGGAAGAAATCTAAAAGTTGCAGGATGGTAGATCTCGGAGACCAGACTTGGGAACCCCTGGTCTGGAAAATGCTGGTTGAATTGTGGTCTTTGTGTTCTTTGTTCTTGAATTAGTGTGAAAACTAAACTTGCTTCCCCAACAGCTCATTAAATACTTCAGATCAGAATGGTGCTGGTCTGTAATCCTTCAGCATTGGGCTGCTGCTTCCATATGGACCCGTGGTTGTGGTCTTCCTCCATGACCTCCATCTCCATGACATTCTGTTCCATCCCATGTTTATTTGCAATGTTATGCAAGATGCAGCAAACACCAGTAATCCAGGCTACCTTTTCTGGATTCTCCAGATCCTCCCACACACAATTATAAATTAGCCCTTAACTCATTCAAAAGCTCAAGATTACATTGCTAGATGGGCAATATGTCAAAATTTTGGCTTCAGTTGTTCCAAAAATATTTACTTAAATGGAAACAATGTGGGATCCATGTTGGAATAGTGTAGTGTCCTCACAGCGAGAAGGTCGCTGGTTCAAGCCCTGGTTGGGGGAGTTTCAAAGAGTGGCTTTTCTGTGTGGTAATCTGGCTTCCTCCCACCATCTAAAGACATGCTTGTTAGGTTCATTGGTTACTCTAAATTGTTCCTAGGAGTGAGCATGATTTGTTGGTTGTTTCTCTGGGTTGGGCCTGTGATGGACAGGCAACCTGTCCAGTATGTACCTGCCTCTCGCCCAGTGATCGCTGGGATAGGCTCTAGCTTCCCAGTAACCCTGATTTGGAATAAATGGTTAAGAAAATGGATGGAAAAAACGATGTGTTATTTGCAACACCTTTTGTGACATCTCTGCGACCATTTCAGAGCTGCAACCATTATCCTGTAAAGTTAACACTTGACTCTCAGATGTGCCAAATAGAAGCAAAAACCACCACTGCCATCAGTTTCTATGTTAAATCACATTGCATTTGCTGCGGTTGTCCTTTTGCATCTACTTCTCCCAGCATATTGCATATTCACCAAACGCAAACATGCTAAATGGCTTGCATGCATTATTTTGCCTTATTGATGCAAACATCAGTGTATCTGGTTAGTAGATCAACTGCATCATGTTTTTGAGCACGCAATTACGTTTTTACACATGCAAACCTTTAGAAGATCAGGTGTGTAGTGTAGTAGACGTCATACCGCATCGCTGAGTTTATGTCTCCTGATTGCACAATGTCATAACAATTCACCAAAGTACGCACTTAAAAGATGAAGCCAACATGTTTGGTTTAGTGCAGCTTGGCAAGAAGCTTTTTGTTGCAGCAAGAAGGTTTTGATCTTCAAAAGGGGCTGATAATGAAGTTGTACCTCTTTCCCTGCAGCTGAAACATGTATGTATGTGTACCAGCACACCAAGAAAGAAAAAAAAACAAAAAAACACCATAAATCTCTGGTCTCCAGCTTTTCAGCCGCATGCCCTATTGGCCTTCAATTTGCGTGTGGTAGAGTGGTAAGGCCTTAACAAAAAATAACTGAACAAAAGGTAAAATTAGAAAGTTAAATAAAAGTTAATACTATGCCAGACAATGCCACCTGGGGCACAGGGCTACAGGAAATAAATGTAGGGTTGCTCCTGTTGAATAAGAAGAGACAAGTGAGGCAGTTTAAACTATTTATTAAATACAAAAATTTAAGGCTAAGATTATTTGGGTATAAAACCCACTGTTAAGACCTTTTTAAAACCAAATAACTATATAAACTAAAGAAACCAGGCCAGCTGGGACCACCAGTGGAGGGCAGCCTACAGGGAAGGAGTGTCCCAGTGTGTTGCCACCTCTTACCTTATGAATACAACCACACTTCACTGCAAACTATAACCGTGGAGCCCTCCTATGCCCAGTGCATCAAACAAACCAAACCACACGTGAGGGTCCCCAACCACGAGTGCCTAGCCCATCCACCAAATGGTTCCCAGCTGCCTAAAGGAAACAATTCAAACAAAAGAAAACTAAGTCAACTTACAAACTTAACTAAAGCAAAAGAAGCAAACAAAACTGATTTAAAAAAAAAAAAAAAAAACACTACAATAAAATTATGCCAATTAAACAGCAGCAGGTGGATCTATAAAAACAGAAAACACAATTAGTAAAACTGCTAAATTAGTTTTTCATTTCAAGTTCCTGTTTCTACTCACCACCCTGAGAGTAAAACCAAGCTAGGAGGAAGAGTACAGAGGGCAGCCGCAGTCACCACCACCAACACAGAATCAGCCAACAGACAAAAGAAAATCAGCAGGTGTCTTTTACAGCTACCTGCTGATTAGCAGGGAGGGGACAACCTGAGCCACATTACACTCATGTGTGCTTACCACCACATGTTTCAGATATATCTTACACTGCATAAAAATACATCTTGTATCTCATTAGTGACACATAAATACTGTCACATTGATAGAGAAAAAGCTCCAGTGGCTCACTTATGTATTGATATGCTAATTAGCTAAAACATTACACCTTTCTGCAACCAAACATCACCATCTCTGCAACGAATTTCCAGTATGACAATCAGTTTATGTTAGGCAAAAAAGCCTTCGGATTGCTGTTCAGTGTAGATATTTTGCATGAACATCAGGCGATTCAGTCATTCATTCATTCATTTTCCTATCCGCTTTGTCCAAAGAAGGGTCGCCGGGAAGCTGGAGCCTATCCCAGCAGTCTCAGGGTGAAAGGCAGGGTACACCCTGGACAGCTCGCCAGTCCATCGCAGGGCCACACAGAGACAAACAACCACTGCGATTTTGTCATGTGGATTAAAAAGTGTCCGGTATGCTCCGGCTGCACTACATCTGAAATCAGAACAAGCAGCTCCCTCAAATCCTGACCTTGTTTTCGGATTTTTCTGGTCTTATCTGTCAAATCTTTTCAGTCAAAATGCCTTGTGGGTTCTCAAGTTTTCTTTTGATACACATTCACATAGCTCAACTCACAAAACCCTTTGTCACTGTTTGCTCCAGTGTGGCATCATACAATATTTATCCCGATGGCAGTAGTCTACCCACATACAGCCATCACTGTCATTCAGCTAAGTGTTGAAAGCTTTGCAGTTCACCAGTTTAACTTTCAGAGTATTCAGACCCTGCCCTTTCTTTGCTGCTCTCAAAGCATCTATCCAAAACTATCAAGATTCTGGCTGCGTAGGTGGTGCCGCCTGCTTTAGAGGGTTGTTAAAGGCAAGTAATGTGAACAGCAAGAGGATATAGCGGTGTATGTGTGGCATGTCCGCTGCTCAGCGGCTGGAGAGAGAGAGTTTCACAGGGGGCAGAGCAAACAGGGATCTTGCGTGTTTGGCTGGCATCTTGGACAGAACAGATCAGCCCTTACTTATCAAACGCCTCTACAAAGAGCACATGAGGAAATGTCAGGATGAATGTGTGTGCGTGTATGTGTGTGAGTGTGTGTGTGTGTGTGTTTGTGAATGTGAGAGCCAGACAGCAAAAGGCAATGAGGGAGCAGAAGCATGGCAGTGCAGCCAGCATTGTAGCAGACATGATTGCATGCCTTGATCTTTACTATGGCAAGAACAAGACCTCAATCTCTCACTATCTCCCCTTTAATCAAATCCCTACCTTTTTGCCTCCCTTTCACAAAACTGTCACAGGCTGAAAATAAGCCCTTTCCTTATCAAAGAGCCAAGGGTTCAATTGATTTCCAGGCTAAGCTACAATTCTTATTCGGAAACTTTGCGGCACACACACAAAGGAAAAAAAAAAAGAAGGAGAAAACACCTGCAACAGCCTCTCCTACCAAGCCCACCCCCCTCCCCATCAGGCAAATTACTTCTGACTTTTAATTTATTTCGGCAGGAAATGGAAAGCTACATCCTAACCACAGTCAATAGGGGGACTGGGGAGGAGAGGGGTAATCAGGCAGCTCACCAACTCCAAGGCCTCCATCCTGTCACTTTTAATAGCTACTCAGACCACACAATCTGCTCGGCCTGATATGCTCACGCCATCCCCATAGCCGAAGCTGCAGCCATCTCTGTCCCTAAAACTCTTCCTCCTCACTCTCCTCCTCCTCCTCAGTGTCCTTCCTAATAACAAGTGAACACTTCCACAGTTCTCTGGTGCCTCCCATGAAACAAATCACAGCCAAAGTACTTTCTACCTTTCTCTTATCGCTGCAGACGGTGGATGATTTAGAATAGGGATGGGAAGATTGGCAACTTTCATTTATATTCAGAGTGCCATTCCTGGCTTTCATACAGGAAGAGATTGGATCTAAACTGGCCAACTGAGTTTCTTGTCCAGGTTTTGGCTTGAGTATTGTTGGCAGTTCAACATTGTATTAATTTACAGCTTCCTACTACTAGAACCATAGTACTAACTGCAAACTTTGAGAATTGCAAAGTCACAATCCAGACAGATCTATCATACCTCATCTGGACTCAGAAAAGTCAAATGAATAATCTAATGTACATTTAAAAATGCTTTGTTGCAGTGTTGTAGAGTTGTTTTCTTTAAATAAAAACAACAATAATTAATTAGAAGAGGACATTGCCATGTTCCAGAGGGTGCAGGCTATAGTGTTCTTTTCTTTCGTGCATTGACCTTGACAAAGTAAACCTTTTTTTTTGTTGTTTTTCAGCAGCTTGTACCATTCTGTACCATCTCTGTAACATCAACTCCAGTCGCTCCAAAGTTATCAGAACCAGATGTTGACCAGTTTGTACAGCCTCTTTAAGGGGCATTCACACAGGGATAATCTGGGGGACTCACCATTGGGTGAGGATTTACTTTGGTTTGTGGGTAAAATAACTCATTACGGAGTGATACTCAACTCAAAAACACAATTTTGCATATAAAAGATTAAATATCATGCAGATGAGTTGCAGAATTTTTCAAAAGATTCATCTCTTTTTGTCTAACTTTGGTAGACAAGTTTTTTCTTCGACCTTCACATATATCTAATGTGTCATCCTTTCCTTTTTTAAATTGTAAATAAAAATTACAAAACAACTTACATCACAAAAATGAATAGCAACATAAGAACGAGGGATGGGGTGTATTTACTATAACTGGATACAAGATTGAATAAATAAAAGTAATGTGTTAGCATGTGGGTCGAGTCGTGGGTTATAAAACAGGCCGGGTTTGGTCATAGTAATATATTTGGGTACTTCTAGTCAATAGAATTGGACCTGGTGGATGCTGAATTGGCCTTCATTAGGAAGTGTCAAAGTACAAAAACTCACCAAAGCTTGGTAACGGGGTGTCAACTGGTGCAGAAGTCTAAGAAACTGTCAGATTGATATATATACACTGCTCAAAAAATAAAGGGAACACTTAAATACCAAGTCAACCCCAATTCTGTGAAATGGAACTGTCCCCTTAGGAAGCAAGACTGATTGACAATCAATTTTACATGCTGTCGTGCAAATGGAATAGACAACAGGTGGGAATTATAGGCAATTAGCAAAACACACCCAATAAAGGAGTGGTTCTGCAGGTGGTGACCACAGACCACTTCTCAGTTCCGATGCTTTCTGGCTGATGTTTTGGTCACTTTTGAATGCTGGCAGTGCTTTCACTCTAGTGGTAGCATGAGACGGAGTCTACGACCCACACAAGTGGCTCAGGTGGTGCAGCTCATCCAGGAGGGCACATCAATGCGAGTTGTGGCAAGAAGGTTTGCTGTGTCTGTCAGTGTAGTGTCCAGAGCATGGAGGTGCTACCAGGAGACAGGCCAGTACATCAGGAGACGTGGAGGAGGCTGTGGGAAGGCAACTACCCAGATGCAGGACTACTACCACCTTCTTTGTGCGAGGAGGAACAGGAGGAGCACTGCCAGAGCCCTGCAAAATGAGCTCCAGCAGGCCACAAATGTGCATTTGTCTGCTCAAACAGTCAGAAACAGACTCCATGAGGGTAGTATGAGGGCCCGACGTCCACAAGTGGGGGTTGTGCTTCCAGCCCAACACCGTTCAGGACATTTGGTATTTGCCAGAGAACACCAAGATTGGCAAATTTGCCACTGGCGCCATGCGCTCTTCTCAGATGAAAGCAGGTTCACACTGAGCACATGTGACAGATGTGACAGAGTCTGGAGACGCCGTGGAGAACTTTCTGCTGCCTGCAACATCCTCCAGCATGACTGGTTTGGCAGTGGGTCAGTAATGGTGTGGTGTGGCAACGTGTTACGTCAGTGTTCCCTTTATTTTTTGAGCAGTGTGCTACTATACCTCACTAACTAGCCACCATTTAAATCTGTGATTTCATCCTCCGCATTTCCACCATTTTAGTCAGTGAAAAATCTCAAATTACTTAAATGTGGCTCGGCTCAAAACAGACAGGTCAAACCTCAACTTTGGTGTTCCTGTGAATCTTAATCAGAATTTAAAACTGGATTTTGGTGTAATTGGAAAGAAAAATAATCACTCTGTAGAACTACCTGGCAATGCCTACGTCCAACTGGACTCACAGCAGTCCTGCTAGCACCTATCTATGATGTGCTCTACGGTGCAATTTTTTTTGCTTGTGTTGTTCTCACTCTCAGATGTAAGTCACTTTGGTTGAAAACATCTGCTGTATGAATATAGAATAGAATAGAATAGAATAGAATAGAATAGAATAGAATAGAACAGAATAGAATAGAATGGGAAAAGATCTAAGGGGCTGACACTAATGGCTTTGGCATGGGTAGGCATCTGTTTGGGTAATTCTACAATTACCTGTCATACCTACCCCAGAAATATTTAGAGGATGCTGAAAACCTTGTCTAAACCTTTTTTTCGCTGCTTCTTTATCCTGATATTTATTTCCTTAATTTTTGAGTGACCTCTGCTGAGGTTTTTTCTTTCCAGGTTCATTTCAACACTTAATCAATCAGCATTTGGCTAGCACTTACCTTCATCATGGAGGGCAATGGGCTGTTTGGAGCACGGCCACAAACCTGTCTGCAGTGGTTCAGTACCCACAATTCTTTACTCTGAATGGGGTCAAAAGTTCATTATGAAAATGATAGTAAGGGCAATCTTATGAAGACTTGTTTGCCGCGATGAACAGAAAAACTTTATTTCAAAAGTGTATAATGTGTGTATAAACTAAAACACAATACATGTTTGTTTAAGAACATCCCTGCAAAAACATTTGTTAATATGTTTCACATCAGCCGGATGTCTTATCGTTACACTAAAATATCAAAGATAATTAAAACATTTACACATTTCAAAAAGCTGTAAAATCAGTGTAGCTGGCAGCATTTTGCTGCTGTCTTACTAGTTAAACTGCTTCTAGATCAGCAAAAACAAATGAGATGGTTTTATCTGTGCTGTCTCCAGGCACAAAAATCTTCCCTAAGGGTCTCTGCAAAATGAAAGTGGGCATTCATTAATCAAAGTGGACATTTTCTGTTTAATTGTAGTACACTATTAGCTAATTAGATCTGAAACTTTCATGTGCTGCTAATGTGACTGCTACATCTCGCCAAGGCCTCTCACTAGCTTCTGGAAAAGATGAATAAATAGAGGGCAATAGAAATAAATTAAGTGACCTACCAAGCTAATAGGTGTCAGTTCCATTTCACAATAAACACAAAAATAAGTTGCCAAAAAAGATCTGCTAACAGTGTGCTGATAATAACGCACACAAGCTTGTTTTGGTAATGTTAACGTTATCTACAACAATAATAGTTGGTTGGATGTGTGGTTGATAAACAGCAGCAGCTAATTTTGCCCATGGACAGATAGACACTTACAAAGGTCTTGAAAATGTCAGTGCAGGTGCATCTCTGCAAGTATGACTGCTAGCTAAGTCACATTTAGACAGGCAACGGTTAGCCGTTAGCTGCTGCATAAAACAGTAAAACAATGCCTGGAGCCAAACAGTCACAAGTGCAGCTGCATTTCTCGAGAAAAAGATGGCCTGACAGCCTCTTCCTCAAACCGTTCAAATCAAATACTGCAATTTCATGAATTCTCTTTGCATCACCATGTTTTCTCTGTTCTCTGCAGCATCAACTATCACAGTCATGTCAGGCGCAAAATCTGAGACATGCTTTTTTTTTTTTTTTTTTTTTTTACAACAGAAAACAATGGTGTCATCAATAGTCAGTTATATACTGCATGTTGCAGAAAACCTTCCTAGATATTGTTTTCTGAAAAGTGAATTCAATATATAAAATATTTTAAAAATGATCTTCTTAAATAGTTAAACTACCTGCTAAGTCAGCAATGCAAGTGTTGGTGTCTTAGCTGTGCAGCAAGACTGTCATGATGTGGTTTCATTCAGTGCCTTAGTTTCTGGTTTCCTGTTTTATTTTGTAGTTTTTTCCTGTTTAGTTCTCTTGGTTCTTGTTTAGCTTAATTGATTTCCTGTTCATTGAGTTCACCTGGTCTTGTTTCAGTTCATTCCGTTCACCTGTGTCTCGTTTTGTCCAGTGTATTTATACCCCTCTGTTTCAGTTTGTGTTTGTTGGTTCATTTTCTTAGTTCTGCCCTCACTTTGTTCTTGGATTAAAATCTATACCTGCATCTTGGCTTCCCGTCCCTGCATTTGGGTCCAAATCCCTACCGCCCCTGTGACAAAGACTTTATATTTGTGAATATTTACACTGAGTATTTGACACTTTCCACCTGATTGTTACAAATACAGTGGCATTGATGTGTCATGTCCTGTACAACATTATATAACAAGTTTCTCACACTAAGCTTGCCTCACCTGGATTGTAGTCAACTTTGAAGCACAATGGCATGTTCTTTTGAGGATGAATCTTTCAGATTATGGAGATGTAAATGGTTTCTCCTTGGCAACACAAAAGCAGATTATCTTAAAAATTTTTCATACAGATTGGGTGAAGCCAACTGTTTCAATTAAGCCCCTCCCTTTTTTTTTTTCAATAATCATATCGACGGAGGTTTTTAACAAGAACAAGAAAAAAGAAAAAAAATTTAAAAAAAAAAGAAGTTATTTTTTGTGTTACGTACTTATCTACTTTGTACGTACTTATCTACTTTGTGTTGTGTTATACACATAGAAAACACTTCTAAGAGTAAGATGTGCACTTTAGGGTTTGGTACATTCATTGTAAGGCTGGGAGTTCATAACAGTGTCTCAGTTACAAAATCCATCTGATCCGTAACAGAAAATAGGGCTGACGCTTGTGTCATTTTGGCCAGGAAGTGAATGAAGATTGGCTTGTCCCGCGTGTCCCTGGCTTACAGATCAAGTTTTATCTAAAAGCCGTTTGCTCTTCCAGCTTCTAATGAAAGGAGATTAAATGGCAGAGAGGGACAAAACAATAACCATTACCAGTCACCTTCATTTTGTTTCAGCTGTTAACATCCTGGAAGCTGCTGCTATGCAGCACTCACTGCACACACAGCCTCACACACATTAGTGAAGGAAGATGCAGATGGTGAACATGCTCTACTGATGGAAACTCTTGTGGATATAACACAGAACAGACACTGGAATAGACCCATGTATGATCTGTTTTCCACACAAACTGTTTACTAAGCGAAAAATACTGAGGAATGAAACTGTAAGTAAGTCATGTTGGTTCTGATAAATGCAGCTGCTGCCAATTCTAATGCAAAGCAAACATGTTGCAAAAGGTTTTAGTCAGATTTATGAGCACTTTCTGTCAAGGCTTGATGTCGCATCAATCATTGTGCTGTACTGGCCGAGGTTCTGGGAAAAACACATAGTACCTTTGGCACTGTAAATGATTTTGACTTTGGTGTATGAGATGATACAAGGTTAACCCAGAAAACAAATCATGTTTTAAGTGGTTTCTTCTTGCTTTTACAGCAGCGCATCATCTTGATGTGTTCCTCAGCCCACCAAAGACTTTAACCTTGAGTGAAGACAGATTTACATCCAATGTCCAAGTGTCATCTCATTCATTCATTCATTTATTATCCCAACCGTTTAATCCGATGAAGGATCGTGGGGAAGTTGGAACCTATGCCAGCAGTCTTCAGGTGAGAGGTGTGGTACACCCTGGTCAGCTCGCCAGTCCATCGCCGCAAGTGTCATCCCATTTCAATCAATTTGGTCTTTTTTACATGAGATATCAAACAGCTTCTAACTGGGTTCCAAATAGAGCACACGATACTGGATCCAGTCTGTGAACAAAACATGGCTCTGAAATTTAAGATGTTAAGATCTTCCTTGAAAATGTGTGAACTCATCAGTCTATCAATGGCTTTCTTCCTTTCCAAGGAGATCGATCATCCATTATTCTAGAATTTCATTATGTGGGAAGAGCAGTAACAGTAAACAACATAATATAAAGTTTTACCATACACAGAGAAAATCTCACCTGAATGCCCTTTTGTGCATTGAATAAATATGATAATTTTATTCATCATAGCAACTGCTATCTTACACAGGTCTATATATAAAAAAAATACAGCTCTTTCTTTGGGATATGCAATACCTCAGTCTTAACAAGCCTCACTCTATAGAGCTGAATAGAAAGAAGAAGCCTGCTTGTAGGTGCGTTCATCTGAGATAGAGATTATATCTTCTTCAAACTCTGATTTTCCAGATCTGGCCATGATTATAATCTTAATAATCTCCCGGTCTTGAAATTAAGGAAATGCAAACATATGAATTATAATGACATGCCATTCTGTGTCATCATTTATTTAACAAAAAATAAGCTTAACAAAGGAAACAGTGTGTGGAAAAATAATTAAACCCTCAGGGCATAAACATACTTCTCCATACAGCTTGCCAACAATTCCCAGAAATGTACGACTACCTGATTTGGTTTTCCGCTGCCACTTTTAGGCAGCGCTCAGAAACAGTGGAACAGCCTGGACTTTGGGTACATCTTGGCTTTAGTTATTCATTATATTGTTTTGTTTTATTTTGGAGGTAAATAGTCACCTACAGCTGTGCAGCACCAGACTTCCCCATTATAAAGATGTGATTAAATGCAAACTACACTATTAATCGCACAGTGCTGCAGTCCAAGTGACCAAGTGAACCGCGGAATTGAACCACTGCAGAGTCGCTCTGCTCTTCAAGGTAGCAGGTGGACAGCCTGTCATACCTGCTCTGCTTTATTTTGCTATGGCAGACATTTGCCAAACTACTTACAAGTTCACCTCAAGGTCAGATGTGAAACATTCAAAGAAACTAGAAAAAAACCCAGGATGTTACACCTCAGATTATACAGGCCTCAGTTAGCAAGTTAATGTTAAAGTTCATGACACGAGTTAAAAAAAAGAAGAAAAAAAAACGCAAGCAGTTGTTTAGGAGGGTTGCAGAGGACATTCAATTTAACTCTAAAATAACATGGAAGCATGTATTGCTGAGTTATATCTGAATAAACCACTAGACCTCTGGAGGAAAGCAGTTTTGGAAGATGACCAAAGAGAATTTTGTGATATAGTGCATCATTGCCTGTATAACTCTCAGTATTCATCTGGTTCGGCGCCGATCTAAAGCGACAGTATTGCGTTTGTGCGGGAGTCAATGATCACAACACGTTGCTTCGTTCATTACCTTTATTACTCTAACCTTCAGAACCCCAGTTTATGACCTTGCCGTAAACCACACCAGCTGCACTTAAAGGCACAGTAACACGGGGATCAACAACAGGTTACCTTAAGCAGGCAAACATAACAGACAGCATCAACACTTTGCAAAAAATCTTAGGAGCCACATAACAAAACTTAATGGGGAAAATTGCTGTCACAAGCACACTCTTTGGGTGATCTATCGTTAGCTGGGGACAATTCTAGCCTTTCAAGAAGATTTTCAATCCAGCCGTTAAGTGCGGCGTTATTTCCGGGAACTTTGAATTTCACCGCACTACGTTTGTGATTCATTGCATTATGTGATAAAAAAATGGGTCAATTATGCTAGCGGACCTCCATAATGAGGCTGGATGTAAACTGTGATGGCTTCCTATTGGTCTTGTAACTAACAAGATGCTCAGATTTCTTCCTCCTTTGTTTTTATGACCATGACATCCAATCAGAGCAGCCAAAGATCAGCGTGATTTGAAATAGTTATCTTCCAAAATCGAAAAAAAAAGTAAGAATAACATGGTTAAAAATATGTTTTCTTTTGGTTTTTTTTTCAGTAATGCAAAAAAACAGGCCGGTCCAACAGTTTTTCCCCTGGGAGTGTGAGATGTGTGATGTCGCCCTCTGTCTTGTTCCAGACAGAAACTGTTTCCAAGAATTGCACAAGTGACTTAAGAAGTGAGAGGAAAAACAAATGGAAAAAAATGGAAAAATGTAAATAATTTTGGTTGTGTTTATTTTAGAATGTTGGGATCTTTTCTCCTGATAGCCAAGGCCTGAGAGAAACATATTTATGAATAAAAAAATTTCCACATTGTTGATCTTTGTCTTATTCAAATTAAATTCGGTGACATTCAATTTTCATTTTCTTTTTTTCTTGTGTGTTTATACTCATACCCTCGTGGTGTGCCTTGACAAAGCATCAAAATGAAAGACGCCAACAGATTGAGCAAATTCATCAAAAAGGCAAAAAGCTTCCCACTTGAATTTAGTTAAGGACAGAATTCTGGCAAAGTATCCCCCCACCCCCCATGTCACAAGAGACAGTTTGAGGAGCAGCTACAGCAGCAGACTCCTCCATCCTCTCCGTCTGAAGAAATAGTGCAGAAGGCGCTTCCTGCCTGCTGCTGTCAGACTCTATGACACCTTCCTCTACCACCCACTCTGAAAAGAGACATGCTGAGGACTAAACTAACCATCAGCTCACCACCATGTATAGATTGTTTTATACACTAATCACAACAGCTTAGAGACATCAACTTTTGGGTAAAATTACCCGGAAAATGTAAAACGTTGATGTTAAACTGATATTAAATCTCATAGTGGAACAATTAGTTGAATTATGCAAAAACTCCATCATTCAAAACAATCAACATAAAAGCTTAGAAAACAGTAGCATACACCAACATGAGATGTCAGTAACTCTTTCTGTATTAAAGCTTGAGTAGGTAATCTTGCTCAGAGATGTTTTTTATTGTTTGTTTTTTACTCTGGGTGAAGTGGTTCCTCATCCTGATAGGATGTAAAAATTTGCAAAATTTACATCAAGTCTACCTTTCAAGGTTTGAGTGTTTTAGGTACTTTCAGTCATAGTACAAAAGGACGAATATGAGTAACATTCTGTGAGTAGTATATGTTAACATGTATGCTTGTATATATGTTAAGTACCACCAAAAAATATGATAAATCTATTTATGTTGGTACGTAAACATTATTTATGTCGTAAAATTGTCATATATATTTATTGCTTTCCAGTTCATCTGCTGCAACAACTTTATTTCCCCCAAATGATTAATAATGTCTTCCTAATTCTGATTGTTAATTAAAGAAAAAATTACATTATTGTAAACGTACAACATAACGAAGCCTTTCAAGCATGGCACAAATATGTCGAAGAAATCCCCTAATAATACCAGTTATACCACAGCCTATTTGTGCTTAGAGTGGGAAGTCATCGTGCTCTCTTTGGTGAAATCCACACTGGAAACTGACATATTTCAGCTATTCATTTCCTTCATATTTCAAAGGTTACTTGCAGATAGCCGTTTCCTCCTTCATGCAAGGAATTTACAATCTAAATTTCTTAAAATGTCAAGAGCAGAATTGAGGGGGATTATTGAGGTATCACACAAAATAATTCCTTTTTTAAAAAAAATAGAAATAGAGTTGTTCAGTAAGTTTAAGGAAGGATGTTTCTGACAAGCTGCTTTTTATTTAGTTTCTACAAAGAGATTTATGAGCGCAAATAATTTACAAGATCTTTATTGTTTAAAATGGGTTGTGATGGAGAAAAATAAAGCAGAATACGAGGCAGCAGGAGGGTTATAAAACCAATTAAAACCATGTGTCTTTGAGGTAGAACATTTATATGTGAAAGAAATTCAAAATAAGACATTTATAATCCATAAAGGGGAAGTGAAGCAACTCTAAAGAAATACTCTTGATGAGCATCAAGACTGCAGTTGTAATTAGAAAAACAATTGAAAAAGAACGGATTATGTTGACCTTCAAAGATAAAAATCCTGAAACACTAGTGCCTTTATTCATACTCTACCAATAAATCAGCAGGTTGACCCTGTAGCCTTGGTTCTCAACCAGCAGATTCCTCCATGTTGGGGGTCTTTACCTCAAGCAGATGAGGTCAGGTTATTTAGGATCTTGCTCACAAGTTATTGTGGAATGAAGTGATGGATGGACAGACGGATTAAGACAGGGATGTCCAAAGTTGGTCCTTGGGTGCCATTGTCTTGCAGCTCTTGGACGTTTCCTGCTGCAGCACACCTGATCCAGATTGATGGGTCAACATGATTTGGCAGAAGGTGACAACAAGGTGTTGGAGAGTCATTTCATTTGAATCAGGTGTGTTGGATTAAATCCTGCAGGATTGTGGCCTTTGTGAACCAGAGCTGGACATCCTTGTATTAGGCCTTCGTCAGCAGTAATGAGGGTGCTAAACTGTTGTTGCAGTAAAAAACTTCAGATTCACTGATGTTAGTTCGAGGGATGGCACGAATACAGATAATTTTTAGCTCGAAATAATCACAATGTTATTATTATTATGGTTATTCTATGTTAATTGATTTCATATGACCGAAAATCTGTAAAAGCACATCAACAGCTACCAGAATTATGTTCATACAAAGAGATTAGTTTGTGGAAATAATGCACGTACAACAAAGTCATTACATCTGACATTTCAAAAACCTAAATTTGGACTTGTACCGAGACAAGAGAAGCTGGATTTTGGCATGTCGATTGATTGTTACAGCGTTAAAGCAAATTCACCAAAAAACACTTTATCTTACTTACGTGAAGGGTCTGATATTTTTCAAGCCTGACTATTCAACTCAATCCCACAAGGGCCGCAGTCCTACAGGTTTTCAATGTATCCCTGTTTCAACACAGTTGACCCAAATTAAATGGATCCAAAAGCCAATGAAGTTTTGCACAATGACTCATTCATTAGAGTGAGGTGTGTTGTTGCAGGGAAGTGTTACCTGCAGGGCGTTGGCGGCAAGCAGCAGCCTCCGGCGGTTAAAAGTGAAGCCTATGCGGAAGTATATAAAACTGCAGTTCCCCCTTCATCCACTAGGGTCTCCAAAACACAGCAAATCCCCATAGACTCCCATGTTAAAAAGGCCAACTTCACAGCAGAAATACACATGTTTACAGCCTGGTTCAAAAATTCATTTTCGGTTTATAGGTCAGGTTTACCTTCATGACAACTGTGGGGGCAGTGAATTTATTTCTAACTCGCCCCTTTTAAAGTAATTTAATCTCAAAGTTTGGCATATTTAGGGGCGTGTCCTTTTTTTTTTTTTTTTTTTTTTTTTTTTTTTTTTTTTTTTTTTTTTTTTTTTTTTTTTTTTTTCAATCAAAAGGGGCGTGTCCTTTTGATTGACAGGTACCAATCTCTGGCTTCAAGTAAGAAGAACATAGAACAACCGCGGTTTTTAGCCGGTTAAGAACGTGACTTAGCTTTAGCCCGCTTACCTCCTTTAGCTGGTTAGCTCCCGTTATCTCGGGGTTAGCTCAGTTAGGTTTTAGCTACAGAAAGCTCGGAGTTCGCTCGATGTCAATCATCCGCCATGACGCTCACGGCTGCCCTCTCAGCTCCACCTCTTTGCCCATATTTGAATTTTCCGGGCGAGACGATGCGCATGACGCTGCCAACATGGCGACGGTAGGAACTGCCCACGAGCTTCAATTCAGCTCTTCAGAAACCTATGGGTGACGTCATGGAGACTCCGTCCATCTCTTTATATACAGTCTATGGTTGGCACTCATGGGAGGGTGTTGTATAGCCCATTTTATATTTCAAATAACTTTGTTTTCCATCACGAGTTATGCTGATGTGCCGGTATGGTTCAGGAATGCTATTTTATTAAAAGTGACAATATTGAAGAATCATTGTAATTCATTGATTCTGGCATTTAATGTTGTGTTTAATTGTGAAATTAAGTAATTGTGACATTAGGTGTTGGTTCCAGCCTTCACCAATGCCCACAAGAGTTGACACACAAATAATCTGAATACAGATAGAAGCTGTGGAAGATAGCTGGGTTCAGCCTGGGAGATACTGCGAGGAGCTCATACAATTGCCTCTAGTCTCCCCACTACGTTTATCCTGCATCCTAGCTAAGCAACAGGGACAATAAATTAAGATGTGATGGTAGGGTTAATGAAATACTTTAAAGAGTAAAGCTTGGATGAGATTTCAATAAGTGTAGAGAGTAACTGGTTTATTTTTACATGCATATGAAACTGGCAAGGTATTAACCTTCTTTACAGCTAGCTAAACAAACAGGTTGAAGAGATCATGCTATGTGAACTGAACAGTTGTTAAATCAAAGTATGATGATCTGCTCTCCATTGGTGATGAGTCTTCTGCTGTAGTTTATTTTGGTACAATACATAATTTTTTAAAAGTAATCTACAACAATGACAAAAGAAAGGCACAGATACACAAATTGTTCATCGTTGTGTCATACACATTAATTTTACCTGGTTAAAGCGATTTAAAAGTCAGCCTTTTGTACTTTGAGCTTATTGTGGTGGATCTTTTGAAAATACTCATACATTTGAGAGTAAATAAGGCGAGACAGAAGATAATCTATCATGAACTAATGAAAATCTGGGAGGTGCGGGTGTGTGAGAAGGGTCAGGGTGCACGCTTGCCTACAGCACAGCTCAGAGGCATTTCCTCAGGGTTGTGAGAGGGCATTAGATGAAGAGCAACTGCCATCATGAAGACAAGCCCTCCAAGTCTCAGTCAAAAGACCAAAGAAAAAAAACATTAACAAATCAGTTTCTCATTACCACTTTACACCTGTACAACTGCTTTTCACAAAAACTGCTAATCAGCCAATCACTTTGAAGAAACCCTATGTTTTGAGTTATGTAAACTGCGTTCAAACTGAGCATCACAATGACCAAACAATGAGGATTTAGGTGACTGAACGTGGTTTGGATGAATGGATGTCTTATTCGTCTCAGTCATACATACGAGGACAAAATTGACTGTATTGTTTGGGAGTCAGCAGCTCGGGAGGTAGAGCAGATTTCTAGTTTGGGCAGATTAAGTCCCCCCTCCCCCCAATTGTGTCCCTGGATAAATCACTTCACCCTCCTTTTCTCAAATGTTGGTGTTGCTGGTGTATGAATGTGAATGCTAGTTGGTGGTGGTTGGAGAGGCCGCTGGCGCGCGTTGGATGCTGTGTTTCAGTTAGTGTGCCATAGGGCAGCTGTGGCAGTTGTCAGCGCTAGGCGTGTCGTATCGCCCAGAATATACAAAAATGGACAAAGAGGTGGAGCTGGGAGACATCTAGTGAACTCCGAGCTGCCTGTAGCAAAGAGGTATCCAAGCTAACCCGTAGCTATTAGGAGCTAATCAGCTAAAGCTAAGTCACATTGCTAACTGGCAAAAAAACACAGCTGTTTTACATTCCTCCTTCTTGCAGCAGGACATTGAATACCTGTCTATCAAATGCAAGAGCCCCTAATTATGCTGAATTTCAACACTAAATGACATCAAAATGGAGGAGATAGAAAAAATAATCACTCCCCCCACATTTGTCATGAAGTTAAACCTATTCTATTAAATCTAAAATGTTTTTTGTACCAGGCAGTAAACATGTTTATTTCTGCTGTGAAGTTGGTCTTTTTAACATGGTTTCTATGGGGATTTGCTCTTTTTTGAAGCCCCTGGTGGATGAGGGGTGAACTGCAGTTTCTGGGAACACTGAATAGGTTTCACTTCGAACCGCCGGAGGTTGCTGCTTGATTATAACACAGAACAAACATACTTTAAAACCTACTTTTACTCAGGCTTTTGACCCAGTATCATACATTGTTTTCATGGGTTTTTATATTTTATTTCTATCTTATTGAGATGGTTATACTTGTTAAATGTCTCATGTTTACACACAATTTGTGTGTTACTCTTTCTGTAAAACACTATATGACGCTGGTATGGTATGTTAAAGGTGGTGTGGGGGGGGGGGGATTGGCAAACATTGGTCCGCTTATTACCATTTTAGTATGATTTAAATGCAACAGCCTACCTGAGTATTGCCACTGACGATGTCCATCCCTTTTTGACCTCAGTGTAGCATCTTCTGATGGAAACTTCCAGCAGCATAATGCACGATGTCACAAAGCTCACATCATGTCCAACTACTTTCTTGAACATGAGGACGACTTCAGAATCCTCCAATGGCCTCCACAGTCATCCGTTTTTAACCCGTGTCATGGATGTGTACTCAACAAATCTGCAGCAACTGCGTGATGTTATCGTGTCATTATGGACCAGCATCTCTGAGGAAAGTTTCCAACACCTTGTTGAATCAGTGCCACAAGACTTAAAGTAGCTCTGAAACAAGAAAGTGGGACCAAACTGTTACTGGAAGGGCAGACCTAATGAAGTAACAATGTCTCCTTGGCCAATATAATAATAATCACATGATTTCCCAGTCAGTTTGAATAACATGAAGAAGGTGTGATCGTTGTTGTTAACCTTATCTATCCTGTGCTGTTTTACAACCCAAACTGCTTTCAGAAGCATGAAGAATATTTTCAAACGTCTTTAATGGCCTCCACCAAATCCTTTTCTGAATTTGGCACAACACTCCTGCAGTGTGGCAGACGTGCAGATTCACAGCATGAATTCACGGCTGACAAACCTGCAGAAATGATGCAATAATATTAACAAAGAGCGTGATCTCACAGGACGTTTACATGTTGTTTTCTGAGCAGAAATGAAGCCCTGACAAAGAATCATTATGTTGTCTGTTGTGTCTGGTCAAAAAGAGCATAAACAGCCATTATCTACAGTATATTGGTAAAGAGATAAAAAGAAATATACAAATTTATATTCTGATTTGTTTCTCATAATTTTTGCTCTTGAATCACACTATATAAATAAGATAAAAGTAGAAAAGTAACAATTCAGAAAGAAGAATTGCTTTGTGCTCCCTGTTTAGGAATCACAACAGTGGTCTTTTCTCAACCTGACATGTTATGTTCAGATGTTTTGTGAAATCATTAACCCTTTATCAGCATGTGACTATTTTTCATCACTTTGTTTTCTTTCCTTTTCAGCATAAAACAATTTTTTTTAAAAATGTAACTACAGAATGGAGGTTTTGGTACATACCAGAAGGACAATTTTAGGTAAAAATTCTAATTTCAGGGTATTTCACTGAGTGCTCTATAAAGGGATAAGTTTCTCACTAAGATTCTGACTGTACATGTCTCATATTTAATATAAAATATGAGAAAATGTATAAAAGAGAAAACCTGAATTTATTTTGTATTTTGTTCGTCATGTCAATTGCGTAATATCTCTTCCCCAATTTAGATCCTTTTCATCACAGTTTGGAGTCAGACCAAGAATCCAACGTCTGAATGCATCCTGGACATTTTTCTACATGTTTTGTATCACTGGAGTTTGGAGAGAAAAAATCAGTTCCTTAATACAAAAAAAATTATTTTACTGCTAATATTTAATAACAGAACATTTACATGATTTGGTTTGTAACGCTGACAATATGAGGAAAGTGTAAAAAAAAACAAATGATCCGGTTTCCTGCAACATTCCTGCAACATCCGGCCCGACAGTTAAAGCTAACCACAAACATCACCACCGCCATGTTCTCCCGACCCCCTCCAGTACATTTCAAATATGCAGCACTGACACGGCAGCGTGCCATCTTTTTGTACATTAATAAAAACATCATCTACGCCGGTATGTTACAGAACAGAGACAACAGAGCTGTCGCGTTTTATACAGAACTGAGGATTTATCCCATGTTGCGGTGCCCTATCATCTCCTCCTATCTAGGCTTTTTTTTCCCTCTGTCACTACCGCCGCCCCCCCCCCCCCCCCCCCCCCACTGCCCCCATGTGTGGATGGTGTGATGTTTTAGTTTTTCTTCTGTCAGATAGGTGGTCTCTAGAGTTTTAGAGATGGAGAGTGTATCAGAAGTTCACATCTCATTACTGACGGCAGATGAAAGTAAAAACATCCAGATCAAAACATCTGTTAATTGTGTAAAAAGGAGACAAACAATGGTATTTATTAGAGGCAGTAGCAGGTAGTGGTGCCCTACTGTATTTACACCCCCGCCCTGCTGTCAACAGAACATGAGTAAATGCTTCTTTTCTTTCCATCTTTTGTTTGCTTGTCTCTCTTTCGTGCTTCAGACTCCAGTTTAAGTGGATTCTTTTCAGCTTCTCACTGAGAAAGAAAGAAGATATTTTCTTGGATTCAGGTGTAAAGAGGATTACGTGTTTGTGTACATGAATATAGGTCCCCCACAAATAATCCGTTAATATAAAACAAGTTTCTATCTAAAATCCTGTTGATATATGACCTGCTGTCTGGATATTAATGTTCAGCTCATTGTACCTTCATTAGCGGAATAATTTACATAATCATCAAATAAACAATTCATATACGAGTCTGATTATACAACCTGCTTCAAGGAATTAGAGGGGCATTCAAGTGTTTATTATTTCTAATTTGCCAACACTTAAAGTTGTGAAGCAGATTTAATTTGTCTCCAAAGATAAAATAAATTATATATGATAAGAATTTTTGAGTTATGAATGTAAAATACTTTTGAAGCTGTCTCTCTTTTTTTACCTACATGTCTTATTACACTTTAAAAACTTTTTTGTAATATCATCCATTCATTATAGAAATAACTTTTATAATCCTCAAGGTTTTGCTTTTAAACCCACACTGTAGAAAATTCAGTTTTTTATTCAACTTCATTTGATCTCTGTTTCAGGTCAGGTGAATTTTGGAGTTACTTTTAAGTATTGATTTGAATCATATAATTCAACATATAGTAAAAACTACTGACTACTGTGTTTGGGTTTTTGTGATTCTGGCTTAATGCTGCACAATAGCCAAAACAGCAATAAGTGAAAAGAGTTTAGTTATCAGAGCTGGGCGCTGACCCTGAGGTGGAATAAGCTGGATAGAAAATGGATGGATGGACGCAGATAATTACAGGACTCTTCAAACCTTCACAGATTTAGAGACCTTATACTTGATAACAAGACAGACCCAAATAAAACAATAAACATGATCTCTTTCTTCTGTGGCGTGCACGGAGCAAACCACATGCTAACCTGTTATCCAGCCAAGTATCAGGTTTTTCATGGAGAATATGGTGGAGGATAATTATTTTCAGCCTCTTCCTTTCTGGAAATAGAAAACAATACACACACACACACAAAAAGAAAAACCATCATGGACAAAGTCATGTATTTGTGCCACTAGTCGGATCTGGTGCTTCTTTTCTTATTGCACACACATTTCTTTTGTTGTACACAGCATCCTGAAACATAAATATGATGTGACTTGACCTTAGCTCCAGTTTTTCCTAAGGTCACTTGCAGGCTTTGTTTGGCCTGGGTCACTGGCAAGTACAGATGATGATATGCAGTAAAATGTGTTTATGCATATTCATAGATTCATAATTTCCTGCCTGGGAACATTTCTGTAGTGGAGCGCACGGACACATGCACATACATGCACATCTACATTCTAACCATTTTAGAAAATATGCCTACAGTGCATGCTTGTGTTTTACCACTGAAATGCACAAATGGACATGTGCCTCACATGCTAAATATTTAGCACAGGCACATTAATGCACAGCTGTTCTCAACAATGTGAATACGATGAAAT
The DNA here is from genome assembly GCF_933228915.1 of Telmatherina bonti. Taxonomy (NCBI): domain Eukaryota; kingdom Metazoa; phylum Chordata; class Actinopteri; order Atheriniformes; family Telmatherinidae; genus Telmatherina; species Telmatherina bonti. Next base: position 10,150,077 of record NC_136619.1, on the reverse strand, counting down.
CAGGGGTTGCAACAGATGACACAGTAATATCCTGTTTTCTCTTCCAGTTTTGATTACAAGCTGTAAAATCATTTTCATGTTTTACAAGACAGACATGACCTCCATTTAAAAACACATTAAAGCCTCCCCATGTTGTTTTGCTCAGCAGTGGAGGGATTTTATTGCAAATTGTTGCGCTTTACTTAATTAGTTAATGAAATTCCTTGGTTTGGCCATTTCGCCTCCACCTGAGTCTTCCTTCTTTGCATTTGTAACTGGGTTTCTTCAGTTGCCAGAATGTGTTTTCCTGGACCAGCAGATTGGATGTTAATTGACTTTTCGGTTTGACTTTTGATGCTACTTGTCTTTTTGACTCTGCTTTTGTATTTGACAACATATTGAAGGATTAGATAGATAGATAGATAGATAGATGGACGGACGGACGGACGGACGGACGGATAGAAAGAATCCTTTAAGTTTCTGTACTGTTTTCTGTGGGTGCAGTGAGACTTATTGCCTGTCTCTGGCAGGAATTAGGATTTTGGGGATTTCTTCCGGTGAACAGCTTTCATTTTATTTTGGATTTAGAAAGAAAATGCACAGGATGCATGGTATTATGTGGCATGAGATATTATGTGAGGCTTCTTTTAAAATAAAAGCTGTTGTGCTTTCATTTTAAGCACGGCAAACTATTGACTGCCTATAGGTTCTGCTCAAAAATGAACAATGTGGGATGACACACTCCTCCAGTCATACATTGCTCACACATCAAATCCTGCTTCAAAAGAAGGACATCTTCAGAGTGTGTGACTGAACGCCTGATCAGAGACAGCGCTGGTGTATTATTAGTCGCAGATCCTCTTGATCATGAACAAACAGGAAATGACATGGAAGAGTGACATCATCATGGTTACTGCAGAAGGCTCACATAAACCGAGGCTGCACACAGTAGTGCATATCAAGGTCGGGTGTTACCAAGGAGACCCCACCAAACGCCCATCTAAGTCAAGTAGAGTAGTAGTAGAGAGATTAACGTTAAAACAATGTTTCATAATTCATAATCTCCAGTTTGATCACAATACGATATATCGATTTAACGCATAGCGATTCAGTGTTTACTGACATAAATTCAGTCACGATCAGATTTTAATTTGATTAAATTGATATGAAACAATATCGCAGGTCATTTGCATTCATATAAAAAGCACAAAAAGCGACTAAAATATAATTTAATATTTTTGTTACTGAGCTCAGGTATTGTTTGAATATTGAATTTAAATTTCAAAACTGCTTTCTTACAACAGATTAGTAATAAACAGAAACAATATGTCAGAAGAACTTAAAATGCTGCTAATTTCAAAATAAAATAGTTTATGTTTAAATTTTTAACAGATTTTGTCTTTTGGATTGGCTCATTGACCACATGGTCGATATATCCATGAATATTGATGAATTTTAACACCAGTAGTAATGAGGTAAAGCCAAAAGCCAGGCCATGGCTGTCCAGCACTGAAGGCTTCACCACTAAAACAGCAATCAGAAACTAAAATATCCACTGCTCTTGTGAAAATCTGAACAATATTCTAAGTGCAAACTTCTGCTGTAACTGTTTGGTCTGTTTTAAATGGCCAAACTGGTCCACCTCCAGGGTATGATTCATTTGGCACGATTAACACCAACCGTACTCTGATGTGGACCAAAGAGGCGAACTGTGGTTCACACGAAAGCCTCCGTTTGCTTGCAAATAGACTTTCCAGCAACCAAAACGAAAGTGACGTTGGACAACTGCAATAAATTATCAAGAAGAAGAAGAAGAAGGAGGAAGTGATGCAGATTATTGTTTCAGTAGGAGGAAAAGCAAAACCAACAGTATATGCTTAGAAACAGATGTTCTCCTCATTGCAGTAAAATTAGGAACTCCAAGACCAGGTCCAGTTTGACTGACCCGAACCCACCCAAATGATTTTTATTCTATGAATTGTGTGTGTATATTCAGATAGATTTTTGTGAGAATCTCATTGTATTCCGTCATCTATTTGACATTATGCCATTTAGTTTAGTTACTAAATATATTCCAAGCAAGAATGATGTCAATTAAACAAAAATATAGTTAGTATTTGAATGGGCCCAAGTTGTACTGGAAAATCTGGCCACAAAGGTAAAAACTGTTCAGAATCTTTGCTTATTATCCCAGTAAGGACTGGATGGCTGCTGGAGCCTAACCCAGCTGCTGTGTCAGTGAGAAGTTGGACACATCCTGGACAGGGGGCCAATCCACCAGAGGGCTGACACAGAAACAACACAACAACCACTCACTCATTCTTGAGGTCAATTTAGAGTCACTAATTAACATAGCATGCATTGTTTTGGACTGTGGGAGGAAGCTGGAGTATCCAGAGAAAACCCACACACACATGGGGAGAACATGCAAACTCCTCACAGAAAAGCCCAGCTGAAAATTAGCCAAATATAGTTTCCTCTGTTGATAATGTTGAGCTGTAACTTTTAGATTACATTTTTTTGGGGGTGTCTTAAAGCTGATCGTGTCTCTACAGACTCCCCTATTAGTGATATAAACTGTTCCAAAAACTATCCAAGAATCATCAGCAGGCTTTCACAGGACAAATAAGGAAACAGACTGTTTCATGGCTTTCACTTCATTCAACTGTGTTCCTAAGAATGGTCAGGGTATGCTACCCACAGTCCCAAAGACAAACTGGAAGATGGGAATCTAACAATAAAGATATGTATTTAAAAAGAAAGATAGGTTTGTTATTCATAATAAAGAAAGCCATCTTAAAATTTTCTGTAAATAATTATAACCTACAAATGAAAGCAAGCATATTTTTTTTTTAATTGTAGCAGGGTGCATTTAGTCTGTACCGCTGCTGCAGGATTGTCAGAATGTAAGTGGTCGTGTCATGCTAATATCCTATGAATGGCAGAAATCAGGATTCAGTAGCAAACAGAGAATTACTTTGTACCACGGTAAGCTTGGCGTCAGGTGTGGGCAAGTTCTGGTCATGCACAATGATGTGGAAGAAAGCTCAATCAGACCAGGCCACTTTTTTCACTGCTTTAATGTCTACTTTTAATGCTCAAGTGCCCATAGGCCCTTTCAGCTGCACACACAGGTCAACAGGGTACCCTGACCAGTCTGTGGTTTTACAGGTCCAGAAATAACAAACAACTGTGCTCTTAAAGCCTGTAGTCAGAACAAGTAAGAACTCTTCTTCTGAGGTCGCTCCGTTATTGAACTGGACAACACAGACAGCACCCTTTCTCTTTACATCAATAAGCCTTGGCTGGCCATGACCTCATTTCTTCTTCATGTCTCTTCTCTCCTCAGACCACGTTTGGCATGTCCTGAACACGGCAGACCAGTTAAACTCCACAAGAGCAGCATTAGTAGAGATGCTATGACCCAGCCGCGTAACCATCACAATTTGGTCCTTGTCAAAGTCACTCATGTCTTTTCCCATTTTTTTCTGCTTCCAATGCATTAACGTCAAGATAAAAATGTTCCTTTGCTGCCTGATATATCACACCAGCTGCCACATACCAATGTAAGGAGATAAAGATCTTTGACTTCACCTGTCAGTTGTCATAATTTTCCCTCTGATCTGTTCTGTATTGGAATATCTGTGAGTTGGTTCATTTTCTTCTTCCATGCACTTTCTGTTTTAATTTCCATTTCATATTCCTTTAGATAAAATCCATCTGTTAATGCTGCCTTTACTGCAGAACAACTGCATCTGGTGATAAATCTTAAATTCAGCTGCATAATAACAGAGAATGGAGTAGAAACAGTCCTTCAAAGCTTTCCCTGCTGTTTTATATTCTGATTTTTTTAGGTGTGAATCTTCACTGGCAAGTTGAACAAGAGGAAGATCCTTAATAGCATTTAAAGCTTAGGTACTTGTGTCATTTAGAAAGCACACAGCTCTGACTTAGCTTGCCCTCAGAGAGCTCCGGTACAGGTGGATCATCTCTGTTCTCTCCTTTCTCCACCGAGGGCCTGGCTGTCTGCTCTATGACTTGCTTTCAGTGTCAACCCGAACAGAGTAATCCCTGTCGTAAGAACCTCGCACTAAAGGTTCACGCTTTCTCTTCTCTCTTGAAACCTGCAATACACCCCTGTTGAGTTCATTTTCTGGCTGTGAAAGGGGTTCAGGTGCATTCTGTTTTCATCAACGACTGTAACCAATGGAAGCAAAAGGCAGAGAAAAACAAAAACAAAGCAAGTGAATGGAAGAATGCAAGCAAAATGGATATGTGCTGCACATATTGATGTGCATTGTTGGCAGAAAGGAGAAACAGATTGGCCCTTTCTTTGGCAATAAAGATAGTACTCTAAAAAGGCCCATCTGTCTTATTGAATTCCAGCAGTCGCAACACACACATGCATACACACTTGCATACACCCATACACCAAATTAAATGTTGTCACGTCACAAGACACACAAATGCTGAAGGGCTACTTCCCAGCTCTGTGTTCACATTCAGAAATGTCACTGACACTGTGTTTATAAAGCTAAAACTAATTTCCACTTCTTCATTTGCACAATGAAACATCAGGTCTCTGAAGAGCCTCAGTCTTATCCCAAATTTACCAATCCCAAATTTTCAGACATTTCTACTTATTGGGTGGACCCATAGCTATAACGCTGGGATCAAGCTATTGTGAAGCAATGAGTCACCTCATATGACTATGATGTGAGTAGCAATCTGTAGCTGGTGGAAAAGGTTGGTTATGAAACTTTGGCCTGGCGTGTAAAGACACACTGTGTATATTTTTAGCCTTAACGATGCATTTTGGACTCTCTTGATAATACGAAGACATCTGTTCTGAGCATAGCACACAAGGGTGCTGGTGATCTAAAGTGGTGCTAAAGAAAGAATCTCCTTTTGCTTTACAAAGTCTGTGGGTCCATAGTCCGATCCCTGATTGGGGCAATCTAAAATATATTTACTGCAATCATTTTGTAGTGGAAAACTACAAAGTCATTGTTCATCTGCATGAACCAGTCATCAAACGTGGTTCCGATATCGTCTTTATTGGCATAATTCTAAAGCTTTTTAAAAGAAATGTTTTAAAGCTTGTTTACCAGCAGTGAGGGATGTCATCAAGCCAAAAAAGAAGTCATACTGGGCGCTTTTGGCCTGTGGGACTCTGGAAGCTGCTGAACTTGACTTTGGATATTGGAAAGAAAACTTTGAAGACCTTCTCAATAACACCAAAGTGTCTTCTGATGAGGAAGCAGAGCTGGGGGACTTAGGGGTGAGCTGTCCTATCTCTGAGGTTCAGGTCACAAAGGTGGTTACAAATCTCCTCGGTGGGAAAGCACCTGTAGTGGATGAGATTCATCCTGGCCTGGCTGAAACACCTCTGCAGCAGTGCATGGACATTGGAGACTGGGCTTCTGGACCGGCAAACTGGAGTGGCTGTCCCGCTTCGTTAGAAAGGGGGTGGGAGGGTGTGCTCCAACTACAGTGGGAACACACTCCTCCAGCTCCCTGGTATGATCCTTTCAGGGGTCCTGGAGAGGGTGGTCTATTAGAGAGTTGAATCTTGGATTGCTTGGATTGGTTTTCTTCCTGGTCATTGAACACTGGACCAGCTTTTTACCAGCTTCAGGGTCCTGGAGGGGGCATGGGAGTTTGCCCAACTAGCCTACATGTGCTTTGTGGACTTGGAGATGACGTTCGGCCGTGTCCCCCCATGGAGTCCTGTGGGAGGTACTCCAGGTATGTGGGGTACCAGACCCCTTTTATGAGCTGTGCAGTAATTGTATGACCATTGTCAGAACTTGGTTTGCATCTGGATTTTGTAGGTGAAAACTTTTTTTTTAAATGCTTCCTACAGGTTTACTCTGTGTGGCATTTTCAATAAGTTTGGCTTTTAATGATGTAGATGCGAACTTGGTGCTCCTCTACGTCATGAGAATATTTTTTAAAAAAGTCACAGTCGCTTCCTTCCGTTGTGAAAAAGGCAGATCTGCTTTCAGACAGAAACTGTGCCCACATGAACATGCATGTGTGAAATCTTTTGTTTTTAATGTTTTTGTTTGAACATCTTTCTTTCTTTCACAGGTGGTTATTTGTTTGAAGCTTTGATAAACACTTCAGTCTAAACTGTTCGTGCCGACAGATTTAGACAGATCCATATGCTGTGATGCAGCTGCTTTACAGTCGAGTAACTGAGCCTGAAGCCTTTTCACTGACATCCAATATCAGACAGGTGACTTTTGAACATCACACTTGGCTGCTCTGGTGGTTGGCTTCACCAGTTGTTTGCTTCTATCCGCTGCACTGAATCTATGGTAAAAGGTCAAAAGGGCCATTTGCAGTCACTTCAGACTTTTATTTTTGCTTCTGAACTGGTGTTCTGCAACTGAAAACATGGTTCCTGCTTTTCTTTTATCTTACACTCATTTCCATTCACCTCATCCTTTCAGGGATGAGAGACTGTCTTCCACTCAGTGTTAAGTACAGTGATGAGCAAAGCAAAGTGATCCTGAGTCGCTTTCTGTTTGTAAGATACTGTTCTCTTTCCATTTTAACATTTATATCTCATTTCTGCTGCTTTTAATGAAGTCTCAGACTACTGAATGATGTTGTCTCTGGCACTCAATAAATGGACAGTCCAAAGTCAGCCAAGCATGCCGTCACATCTGCTTTAATCCAGCCTGCCAATCCAGCATGCCACAATTACTCGTAATGTTTTTGCTTATTCCCATAATGAAGGGGTTAATTATGCTCATGAGACGCCCCAACGATCGTGTCTTGAGTGTCAGGGACACAGCTGCAGGTCTGTGAGCTAAATCATGCGCTAAATGTGTCACCTAGAATTAGAATTTGGCCTCTGCTGACGGTGGGCTGTTTACAGCGGAAGGGGCTCAGGCAGCTGCCTGGCTGCGGTCAAGTCAGGCGGGAGCGAGTAGGTGGGTGGATATCAGTCATTACCCATTGGCCTGGATGAGATAAAGCAAGTCAAGCAGAGCTTCCACTGTATCTTCAAGATCAGTTGGACAATAAAATTTTATGCATCTGTGAACAACAGGGGTGTATTTCATTTCCACATGAACACATCAACCAACTACAAATGAATTAAAAATATATCTACAACTATTTTAACCCTACAAATCTAAAAGTTACATATTTGATAATCAGTGTTGGGAGTAATGAAATTACTTTTGGGTAAAGTAACACACTACACTTATAATGTCAGTAATAAAAATGACTTGTCATGCGCAATCCTGCATTACCCACGTTGTTTTAGCCCTGTGTGTGCCGTTGTGATCAGTTTAAGTGCCGTGTTCATGCGTTACCTTTGTGTGTGTCCATGCCTGGACATGTTGCCATAGAGATGGATGTGAGTGAGGAAACTGCTCGTGTCTCCCCATCGAGACTTCAAAGAACAAAACAAAATAGTTAAAAACTCACTGGAGGTTTTACACGACTGAAGTTCTTTTGTTTGATTTTACAGATCAGTGGAAAGAAATTCCTGTAATATCAGCTGATCAGTCGGATCGATCAGCTGCTGTGCGAAATCATTCCACTGTTGTAGATCTCTGAGAACGCTGATGTCTACGAGATGTTTCATAACAAATATAAGTAGTGTGTGCAGTGCAGCTTCTTGTCGGCGCAGCTTCCCATGCAGGTATAGAGGTGGAAGTTTAACTGCTGTTTCTGTTGGAGATTTCAGATGGTGAAGGCAACAGACCAGAGCATCCTGGTTATTAAACTGTCAAAGAAATGTTACATTTCAAGACCAAAGATACTGGACGGAAAGACTTCCTCTGACTTACACGGTAAATTAAGAAATGGTAAAGTAATATAATGAGTAGGGAAATTACTTTTCAAATGAAATAACGAGCAATTTCTTTTTTTTTTTTTTTTTTTTTTTTTTTTTTTTTTTTGGTAATGACCCCAATAGTTAATGATACATTTGCTGAGACATTTTGCATCTTTTATGGGAAAGAAAACTTTGCTAATAATCCTTTTGAACAAATCTGGTGCTGGTAATAGTTGGTAATGCTCCCCCATTTATTACTTTGTAACATTTAAAGGGCCAAATAGTGGATAAATGATTTAGTCATGTCGGCGCCATGACACAGATTGGACCATTTCAACGGATGTATGTTGAAAAAAGTGCATGATACAGAACCAGTAAAAACCTTTTTCATCTGCTGCCACTAACGTCCAGCAACTAAATCACAATGTTATGGTGTGAAGGTGAATTATTGAAAGTTAGTGTTGTTATGCTATTGGTTATATGAAAATGTTAGCAAATTGATTGCTAACGGGGGGGATATTACAGTATCACTCAAAAAAAAAAAAAAAAAAAAAAAAATACTGCTCCTATACCAACTTTTAAAATTGATATAGAAAAAGTTGAAACGTGTCTGATATCTGATTAAAAATTGTCTCAAGGGCCCTTCTGGAAATGATGACTGCTGATGTTCAACACAAGTGTTTCATTATCTTGCCAGCTGTATTATTTTGAAGTGATTTCTTAACTAAGTACACAAATAGGCTGAGAATGATGCTGCTGTTAGCAGAAATCAGTTCATCTTTAAATTGTTTTAGCTTTGATAGAAAAATGCTTTTCAATCCCTTAAAAAAGTAAATTGAGCTGAAATGGCTTGTAAAGTGGTTTTGTTCAGCCTTATAGAGTATTATTGATCAGTATAGACAGTATCATTCCATTCTGTGCATGTAATCGATGGCAGCTAAATTTGCAAATCCAGATTTTATTGAATTAATGGTTTATTGAATTTCATAGTCATTATTTGCCTTTTAACAGCTAGATGAAATTTTATTTGAATACACTTTTTTTAATGTGTCAATGCAGACAGAGCCGTGCCAATCCCACTGGAAGGAAAATTCAGTGGCAAACAGCTGACTGGCCATTAGCTGGCTCCACAAAGATCTGCAGGTTCAGGCTACAAACGGCATCAAACAGTTATTTTCTACTAACTGTGATGATAATGTACAACCTGAACCAAATTCTGGATAAAATCTGCTAATTGTGAGGTCACAACAACACAGCAATTCGCATGTTCCTGTAATTCTGCACTAATAAAAACATATAAAAATAAAGCTTTCTTGCAAATGAAAAACCTGAAATGTTGCATTGTGAATCTTTAAGGGGAATTTTATTAATTTAATTTAATTTACAAGAGGAACAAGGTGGGAAAGAAGTAAAATAATTACAGTACATTTATAAAGACATGTCATTAAAGCTCTTGTTATACAGGTGAAAAAACATTAACGTCTGGGTTTGAGAGATGTGTGAAAGTCCTTATTCAATCGCTTGTCATGACTCTACAGTGGTTATGGGTTTTTATCAGAAAATCAGTGCATGTGGCCAGATGTAGGTACAGATACTCCTCTTTCAGGATGCGGTGTCCAGACCTGCAAGAATGAGGACAGCTCATTTTCTTTTTGATCAGTGAACCCCACATGTAACAACCTAACATGGAGGCTCTAAAGTTTGTTGCATCACAAAGATGAAAAGAGGCAAGACGGTTCAGGTTTTTCTTGTCTGCAGGACGGCTAGCATCTCTCACTCTCTGTGGTGTCTGTGTGTGGCCGACATCCGCCATTCTGTCAAAATAATACATCAACTTAATTATCCTACAAGGTCAACAATTCAAACTATTTGCAAAACCCTTGCAGCTTCTTGCATGGAAGTGTACGAGAGCTGTAAATTGTAGCTACTACATGCCAAGATGAACTTAATCGGCTTGTTTTGGTGGGGGTACCTGCATTTAAAAAGAATCCATTTAAAATAGAGTACTTTGGTGTAAGCAACCACAAAGCTTTAATTACATGCCTCTCATTTGCATGCAAGAACAAGCACAATGCAACAGTTTATTTCTTTCCAGCTTGGTAGACAAGCAATAAGAATCAAATGCACAGGGAGACTGTTGTGATTTAACTTCCACCAAGCTTTGGGCAATGTCTTTTCCTGTTTTCATTTGATTTTAATCAGCCTGGGATTTTCTTCTGCTTGAGAGTTGGCACAGAACAACAGAGTTAAACGCTCTGCTCCTCATTGGTTTTCACATATTTATACAGATCAAAAGTAGACTATACCTGGAAGCGTCAACTGATTAATATGTCATCAACTTGTATCATGTACACACATAAATCTCCTGATAATTTGTGTGCAGCAACTGTATCACAGAGAACAGCAAACAAAACAAAATCTGGGGCCTCCACTCTGGTGAGTTTGGCTCCTAAACCGCAATGAATTTTCTGCTCATCTTTGGCAGTATCCATCCTCTGCAAACATGAAAGAATCATCCCTCCCCAGTCATCCAACATGCTGGAAAATAGTAGAATTATGTTTGTGACTAATTAAAGGAAACTGAACTGAATGAAGTTATTTCTCCAAGGATATAGCTTAAGCATTTGTCTGATGACAAACACCAGAGAAATCCTCTGACACTGTGCAGGATCACAGAGGGAGCAACTAATTCTCTGCGTTTGTTAAATCAAAGCACTTAATAGCTGCATGATATTGTCATAAAAGCAGTAAGACCTTATTAAAGTTTGAGTTATTGTTAAGAATCTAAAGCAAAAATGATGATAATTAGACAATAAACATAGATCAAAGCAAGCACCAATTGGAAAAACAAGGGTAGGAGGCGATGCTGCTATTTTCTTCCCTTTCGTTTATACATTAGATATTGTCTCTATTTTTAAAGATTTGCCAAAAAAGACTTTTAAAATTATTCATTGGGGTCATCATATGGCCACATCAGCTGCTGTCACGCCTTCAAAAAGTACAGACTGCAATGCAAATTATATTCTCCGTCTTTTCCATTTCGTCTGCTTCTCATCTTCTTCGTTGGGTCACATTGCTGCTGAAATGTGTCTGTAAATTGACAGTATATTCAGCTGTGTTTTCCCCCCTATATGCCTCTGTATTGTTTTTTACACTCGTAAACATCAGAGATGAAAATGTTGACAGCAATCCAAATCCCAGTGTGAACAGTTGTTCCTGGGTATGGATGATTGGAATTGTACACAGCAGCCTCAACATCGCAGCCACCTGCCACAAACTGGTCAGGGTCCTTTTCATGCTCATTAAGCTTTCTATCCACATTTACCTGCATATTCCCGCCATTAACATGCTATAGGCTGACAAATGCTGAGGGAGCAGTTGGGAATTTCTGTCTGCCAAAATGGTTTGACTGGTGAATCCAAGGAGGGAACCAGTCAGGGACTCCTCCCTGATCCACAGCTCAGCTTCCAAGGCTCCCGTTCTCTAAACCGATATTATCTCTTACATGCAAATCAGATTGACTCTGGGATTTAAATTTCTAACAATATTGTCACTATTTCATATTCCAGTAAATCTTTAAATATGTTTTTCATACAATGCTTTTTAGATTAGTAACTAATCTTTACGAAATTGCAGTTTTGTGAATTTCTGCTCCAACTTTCCATAAGTGGATCAGGAATTTCCCACACTGGAATTTCATTGACGACAGTGGACCGGCGACGTGTTCAGGGTGTACCCTGCCTCCTGCCTCCTAGTTGCTGAGATTGGCTCCCACTTCCACACAATGGAAGGCAAATATAAGGCTTTTCATAAAAGCAATGAAAACAAAAAGGTTGTTTAAAAACATAAGCCATTCATTCTTTAGAAGTCAAGGTAAAACATGGGACTACAAAAGATCTTAAAGAAAAAGTCATTTGAAGCCGAAAGAGCTAGCTTTTCTTTGGGAGCCGAAGCAAAAGAGGTGGTAGCTCTCGGAAAAGTATCATTTGGAAAGACACTGAACCCCGATGTGTCTACTCCACTATGAGTGTGTGAGAGAAGGGAGAGGATTGGTATACAACTAAATGGTATGTGAATGGGTGAATGTGACAAGTTTAAGTGCTTTTAGTCGTGAACATGACTGGAAAATCGCTTTAAATGAATAGATAAATAAATAATTATAAAAATTTTCAGGAACCAAGCAGTAAAGCCATGAGGACACAGAGGTCATTTCAAAACCTGGACTATTATTGCCCAAAATGAATGCAAAAAATCCAAAGAAATTTCTAAACCACCAAACCTTTAGAAAAGGTCAACTAAAGATAATGATACTCAGTGACACCCGAACAGATCAAACTCAACTAAAGACAACTGACCTTCCACAAAGACACATTAGGGTAACTTATATAGTGCTTCAGACACACCAAATTACACCGAAGGGAAAACAAAATGCCTAAGAATAACCAAATAAAACTCAAGAACCAAACTAAGCTAACCCTGGAGGGTGTACCCCGCCTTTCACCCAAAGACAGCTGGGATAGGCTCCAGCTTCCCCACGACCCTTCGTTGGACTAATCGGTTTGGATAATAAATGAATGAATATAATAATAATAATAATATCATGACAATAATGATATAAAATCATTACATATTCATAGATTAACAAAAATGAGTCAAGAAAATTTGAAGAAATAATTTTAAATACTTGAAGCAGTTTGTGGCAAATTTGCAAAGGTGTTAAGAAGGCTATTTTACACAAGATCTGAAACAGATTATTTTAATTTACATCAATGGAAATAGGTCATTAAATAAAAATAACACTACTTAGCTAACTATGCTAGCTAATGAGTGTACTCAATGTGTGTTTGGTCATTAAAGGTTTTTTTTTTCCCCACTGTGCATCAACAAATTTCCTTATTTTGTAAATAAACCATCTATAATATCAATAATACTGTGTGTGTGTGTGTGTGTGTGTGTGTGTCCATGTCTGTGTGCATTTCTTTATAGACTCCTACTGATCAGTTGGGTTTCTTGTCATTCTAAACATTTTCTGACTTTTATGTTTCCACATACAAGGTGGATAAAGTTCGTAAAGTCAACAGTCGGTTGTGAGGTATGAAACACAGCAGTGTGCAATGATCACAGCCAGAAACAAGCAGGTTGGCACAACTGCCCACGGTCAGGAGACAACTGCCTGGACTCACACACACACACATAGAACACACACAGGTCCACGCACACAAAAAAATGAAAGTTGTTGTTCAATTGCCCCAGCATAATTTTTCAGCTTCAAACCATATTTTAAATAAATATAATACATAAAAAATGTATGTGTGTTTAATAATATTAAAAAAAAAATAGTACAAAATATAGTACAAATTATTCATCTTGATCAACATGACAAACTATAATAAAAACACACTGATTCTGACTTGGGACATTTTAGTACCACATGTTTGTCGGGTCCAGTTGCTTTTCTATCACCAGCAACTGTTTCAATTTTTTTTTTTTTTTTTTCCCTGTCAATGCGATACCATGTGTTTATGGTAGCTATTTTTCCTTTGATACCAATAATAAGACTTCTTGCCCCTTAAAGGAAAATCATGATTGTACAGTGTGCATTACTTATAAATTTGTATATACAATGTACAAAGTAAATCTAATTAAAGGGCAACATGGAATATAAATACAACTAAAGACCATCAATACTTGAAAAAATGCTTTAAAAACAACAAAATATACTAATGCGCAACTTATGACAAATATGAAATAAAATAAGTCTTTAAAAAGATAAAATAATCTACATAATACTTGATTATTTCATATTTATTAAGCAAAAAATAAAAATATGTAAAAGTAATATGACAAATATAACTAACCATAATGCTCAATGACCTGCAATAAGTCAGTAAAATACCAAAACAAAATCCTCATCCTCACCAACAATACCAGCAATATCATGACATGCGATGCCTTACCATACCTGTGTGATACAGTGTTGCTGGGCTTCAAATGCTATTGGAGTGTTTTAAACCCTCTGTGTGAAAACAAATGGCATTTTTTGTAGCAACAGAGCGGTTGATACTCATAAAAATATCTAAATTATATTTTCACTGTCTAATATCGATGTATCATCTCCAGAACGTCATTGTGGCCATTCCTAGCAGGAAACCACTGTGGTTTCTCTACAATGAGGGAAAAAGTGCACCTGAAAACACAACGATGACTTCCAACTGCCAGCAGGCACATACAGTTATTGCTGAGAACACATCTATGCAGCGTAGTATGAAAAAAGAAGTGTTGTTTTATTTTCATAAATAAAAAAAATAATCCAGAGTTAAACACTGTGAGTAAAGTTATGTCATTATTATTAGCTTAGGTTTTAGTATCCAGCACAGATCTAGCTCATTTCGGCACATCGTGACTTGAAAACCCCAAATTTAACTTTAAACTAATGCATCATATCAGCTGTTAGGGTTAGGGTTACTTGCATGTTTATATACAGCTTCATGTACAGTTAAATTCACTTTAACAAACACACCAGCTAGACTGATGACACATTGCAGATCAGGATAAATTCTCCAGTGGAGTCCATTATGAGCAATAACTGGACAGCGTAAAGGTCAGAACTGTCTGGCATGAGCAGATGATTTTGCGTCTGGGTCCATAGATTCCTTCGTAGACCAGGTTCCACTTATACTACTAATCCTAGCAAGATATAGTGTTGACCCGTCATTCATTTTTTGTGACTGTGATAATGATCCGCCACTGCTTCTCGAGCTTGATCAGTGACTGAATATCAAACATTTACAGCTGCAGCTTCCATCTGGACCTCAATTATAAAGAAATAATGGTGGAAGTCACAGAAACGTCCACAAAAAACTTTTTTAGCTAGTTTAACTACAATCTTTAAATATTCTTTAAATATTTAAAAAAAAGAAAACCAATAATATTAGAATTTGTAATTAATACCTGCATTTAATACACTAGCTGGATTTATGTTTGTAAAAAAAATAAATAAATAAATAAAATAAAAAAAAAAAACCACTGCTCCCTGAGCCCTGTAACCTTGTTTTTGTCGTTACCTCAGAGGACTTTCTGTAAAGTTGCCACCTTCATCCAAAAGTCAGCATCCAGGCCATGGAAGCTGAGACAGCCAGGGCTTAAATTAAGATAAAGTGTCACAACCGAGCTCTGTGCTCTAGTTATAACTTTCCTGCAGGTCAGAGGTCACACCTGGACTATTCTTTCACCGCTCCGCCTCTGTGTCACTTCCACCACTGAGGTCAGTCCCAAAAGGACCCCATGTCGCCACTAGACCTGTGTGTGCCTCATACGGTCACCCTGACCAGGCATATCTGGCCCCTTGCTGCTCAATATTAGGATCTTTGTCGCAGAAGCTAAAGCGACACAGATAAGGTTCTGTATCATCTGATGGCAGGATAAATTCTTCAGGGGTTATACTTTCTAAAACACACTGTGTAAAAGTCTCTGATTGACTGAGCTACTTAATGAAATGTAGCATGTGCCAGTTTTTTCCTCTCTCTTTTTTCTGGGTTGCTCATCAAATGCAGACCACCGGCTCTGATGCAGTTGATGTTTTTAAATGACACACTCTGACACACTTTCCAAGCTATCCAGGACTTGTCATTCTTCTTCCTGTTCTTTTACAAAGACGTCTTTTGTGTCTATGGAACAAAAAATTGGATGAAAGAATCTGGGAAAGAAAAAAAAAGGGGAATAAAAATAGCTAAACAGTCAGAAGTTGTTTCAACAATAAGTCAGAGACACAGAGAAAAGAGGCGGAGGACATCCAACCTCCAAAATTAGCTCGTTCTTCACTGCAAATGCTGGTTTTTTTGGCTCTTTTGATAAACAACTTATAGGCTGTAATTTAGATGTTAAAATACACATTAAAGGGGTGTTATTATGGTATTTCAAGATTTCTGAGCTTTCCACAGTGTTACAGTGTTGAATCCTCATCAGACATGTGAACGGCACTGTTTTTTATCACCTAAACGCATGTTTGAGTTTGAGTTCCAGCACTCTCGCCGTTCGGTTTCCATGGCGATGAAAAACACGTCGTTTTAGAGAGTTTTTTCTACTTGGAAATCCTTGTGACGTCCCGGGTGATAAGGTTCGGTGATTGGTTACCTTCTACTGGTTAACAAGGGCATGTACAAATACATCAGGCGGGTGGAAAACGTGGGATAAAGTTATTTCCAACGATGGCTGGTGAGTTTACCAAAGAGAGACATCCTGCTGCATTCGTTGCTGTGGGTTGCTGTTTTCCACTTCGTTTTCAGGCTCTGATTCAGGTTCCAACATGTAGGGCTGTATGCTATGTGTTGACATTGTATTTTGTTTTTATTATTGAGTTCATATTAGCCTAATCCTTCTGTTTATGAGATGTTACAATGACGGCGAAAGCAGGTGCGGTGCGCACTCCCGATGTAGTGCAGTGGCGGGAGGCGGGGCTTAATGCGGAAGAGTCTCAATCCACTCATTTTGCCCGCAGGCTGATCTGACAGCCTACGGAGAGGGTCGATCTGAAGTAAATAAAGCGATTTGTGACAATAACTCGATCAATTCCAGCCCTTCTGGTCTCAGAAATAAAAATAAATTAGCCTGAAATGCACATAATAGTTCCACTTTAAAATCTTGCAAAAAACTCTACAGAATTCTCCCCGTGACGTGACGTACACTGTGCGGTGTGTGTCTTTTAAAATAAAGGAAGTGAGACACTTCAGTGGGGAGCTGATAACACAAGATACCAGCGGTACCTTTGTATAATGATGCCTTAGAAGATAGCCGCACAATTCAGAGACGTTACTAAGAGAAATAGATTTTACTTTTCAGAATGAGAATGGGGGACATAAAGAGTCCCTGAGTGTTTGGAATATTTTCACAGATCAAACTCGGACGGCCCTGTGTGTCAGTGGGAAGCCTTGTTGCTGATAAGCCTTTGAGACTTGAAGAATCTTTCCTTTTACTGTCATGCAAATAGAGTATTGTTTTGCCAAAATGGGAAAATCTATCTCCCTTTCACCGTGGGACACCTGCATTGATGAACGCATCCAGGCCACAAGCACAGTCTTCCGAGATGCATGCATTTTCCCAGGGAGGAAACGGATGAGTCAAAGTTAAAAAGCAAAGCGAACAGCATGTCCTTCTGCTTCAACAATGCCTGCAGCAACGCCCCGTCCACCCACCAGTCGACTTACAATCCATCCCTTCTCCAGCAAAGTCCCCGGTGAGAGGGAGCTGCTGCATATGCATAGCAGTCAATATGCTCGAACCTACCTCCTTTGTAGGTCATCCAGGGTCTGAGCTGCGAGAAGACATTGTGGCAGGCAGGAAGAGTCCGACTGCAAGTCACAGTCCATCGACCAGCTGCAAGCCGGGCCCTGCAGACACAGAAAAGTGGATTGCTCCTCTGTGTGGCTTCCATCATGCTGTCCTCACCAGCCAATTAGGCAGATGATGCCTCCTCACTCATCCCAGCATCAATGGCACAGAGAGGTGGGTGATATTCCTGGCCTCTGCTCAGACAAACAGATTGTCTCACAGGGCAAAAGAGGTCAGTCGGAAGGGGACGTTGAGCCAGAGTGGCAAAGTCAAGCATCAATAGTTCACTCTTAGCGACCAGTCTCCTGTATTACAGGTGTTTCCTGTGGTAAAAAAAAAAAAAAGATTTGATGTTGAGAATGACAGATTGTACACTTAAACGTTTAACATTCACAATAACAAAAAATAGGAAAAAATGTTTTCTGTGTTTTTCTGTTTGTTCTGGACAACAGAATAAATGTTTTTCTGTTTCAAAATGATTGAGATATTAAAAATAAGAATTCAATATTTATGTAATAACAGTGAAATGGTTGAAATTTAAGACAGTAGTGTTAAAACAAACATAAAGTCTGGGTTTAACACACCCAAACCATTTGGTAGAGATGCTCAGGCAGGTTTATTTCCACAATTATTGAAAGGGGTACTATCACAGTATTTCAAGTTTTCTGAGCTTTCTACAGTGTTACAGGGTTGAATCCTCATCAGACATGTGGACGGCACTGGTCTTTATCACCTGAATGCATGTTTGAGTTTGAGTTCCAGCATGCTCTCCGTTCGGTTTCTATGGTGACGAAAAACGTTTCGTTTTAGAGAGTTTTTTCTACTTGGAAATCCTTGTGACGTCCCGGGTGATAAGGTTCGGTGATTGGTTACCTTCTACTGGTTAACAAGGGCATGTACAAATACATCAGGCGGGTGGAAAACGTGGGATAAAGTTATTTCCAACGATGGCTGGTGAGTTTACCAAAGAGAGACATCCTGCTGCATTCGTTGCTGTGGGTTGCTGTTTTCCACTTTGTTTTCAGGCTCTGATTCAGGTTCCAACATGTAGGGCTGTATGCTATGTGTTGACATTGTATTTTGTTTTTATTATTGAGTTCATATTAGCCTAATCCTTCTGTTTATGAGATGTTACAATGACGGCGAAAGCAGGTGCGGTGCGCGCTCCCGATGTAGTGCAGTGGCGGGAGGCGGGGCTTAATGTGGAAGAGTCTCAATCCACTTGTTTTGTCCACAGGCTGATCTGACAGCCTACGGAGAGGGTCGGTCTGAAGTAAATAAAGCCATTTGTGACAATAACTTGACCAATCCCAGCCCTTCTGGGCTCAGAAATAAAAATAAATTAGCCTGAAATGCACATAATAGTTCCACTTTAAAGAAAGTCTTAAAAATAACTGGAAATGTACCTGTTCCAAATGCTAGACATATTAAAGAGTCAGGTTTTCTAACTGTGGTGTGTGTTACTAACAATATGCAACAGTAGCACACAGGGAAGCAATTTGTTCTGAAGATAAATAACATGTTTTGAAATGTAAAAAAGGATGATGACATTTGCTTTAACTTGTTTAAGGTGAATAAAATAAGCTGAGTTGTGTCGTTGGGGGTGTGGGTATGACCTGTATGTTGCCAGAAGTTGTTTATCAGCACTTATTGTAAGAAGTCTAAACAGGAAGAAAGAGAGCATTTCTTCAGGGTTTACATTTCCAGCAGTTTCTGGGATGTTACGTCTTATCTGCAACAACGCCGGTGTGTCACGTGAATTCCTTTGCCATGTCAGATGAGAAACAGCTTGTGAATCAGGTTGGCTTACTTCTCTACAAGACTCAATGTGATCTGTAAACTGGTTTCTGTCCCATCTATCATGTATAACACATCGTAAGAAATACACAAAACTACTCAGACATTTTTTTTAACACCTTAAATAAGTTCTTAATGTGTCATAAAAAATAAATAAATAAAAAAAACTAACATTTTGTTCATTCTTGATGTATTATTTTACTATCTAACAATAATAGAATACATTTTTAATATATGTGACTTTTATTCCCAAACTATCAGCGTGGTTTCTTTTTATTTTCTATCTAAAAAGAAAATAAAAAGGTCACCAGCGAGAGTCTTTACCATCATGAGTAAAGTATTATCTAGCTAGAGCTGTCGTCTGACTGAAGGATGCTTCATTTATTTGAAGTTTTCTTGCATCTGGGAATGTAATATATCTTAAGTACAATGGCTCAGTGTTCTTAACATAAAAAAAATTACTTTAAAGTTTAAATAATTCTTCTATACTTGCGTAACGGATGTGACAGGACAGCATTAAGTGCTGAAACTTCTTTGGCTCTGCCACACATGATTAAGGCCAAGAAGTCTAAATCCATATAAATGCATTAACAGTCAATGTTTTCCCCATTAGAAAACTTCAAACGTAGAGAAGCTCAGCTTTCCCTGCCAGACTGAATTAAAGTCCAGTAAAAAGGTGTTTTTTTCACATTTAAAAAACACACTGTTGATGTGGAATCAGATGTCTTTATATTAAAACTAAAAAAATAAATAAATAAAAAGGACAACTATAGTTCAATAGATAAGGATTAAATACAGCAGGAAAGGACAGCAAATAAAGACAAACTAATGTGCAGAGAAAAGCTTTCAGCTGGATTTCAGCATGTGCAGTACCAAATAGATGTGCTGTAGTGTAGATAAGATAAACAACATCAGGCTCTTTGGTTTTTACAAGGACAAAGTCTAAACTTGATCTAAAGGAAATGTAACCTTCAGGCTCCAGTGTTCCATCTTGTAGTTGGTAAGTAAAGCCGTTCATATCTACTTTACCTCTTTGCCTTGTAGAAGTTGTATAGAATATAGTGCAGCACTAACGTCCATGTCGTTGCATGGAGTAATCTTCCATTTCATATAGAAACTAGAAAAACACTCGGGGAGTGCAGACCTGCACCAGGCGGCTCATTTCCACTCATATTCTTGGCTATAATATGCTGTTTGTTGCACGTTTATATCTTCATTTCTTCTCTTGCAGTGATAAATGTCACAAAGTTTCCTTTTTTTTTCCAGCTCTGGATGGTAGGAACCAGAATTTAACCAGAATCCAGGTCTATTTTTGATATCTTGTGAAATCTGTCGGGAACTTCTAGTATTTTTCTTTTTTTTTTTTCCTATATATATATATATATATATATATATACTGAAAATGGACGCATCTCATAAGGACAAAGAATCCTTCAAAAAATTCCTGCATCCAGATAGTGATTTGGATCTCCCCCAAAATTTTATGTAATCTAAGTTGGAAATGTTCTCAGAAAAAAAAAAAAATCCATCCAGTATCTTTTAAGTGAAGTTGCTACCAAGAGAAAAGCTGTGTTTCCATCAACACTACAATTGTACAAAACATAAATATTGCAATAAAAAACTGGCAATGGCAACGGCAACATTTTCAGAACCTCAGATGTCACTAAACAGTTTTTATGCTCTTATCAGGTTGTGTTTCAGACATTTTAAGATAGAAGTATATTGCAAAATGTAATAGAAATATGGTTCTTGCATTTATGTGTCCTTTGACGTAGGGGGTAATGCGACCTGTTCATTTCTGGTAAAGATGGTGCAGCAGAAAGTAAAAAACATTAAAATTTGTAGTTTTAAAATAAATTAGAAACTGAAATGAAGGAGTTTACAGATATCGCTGTCATGGGAGTGTAATGGAAACACAGATAAACTCTGGTAAAAACACAACTTCCACCTCTTTGGTAGAGGTAATAAATATGTCTCTCTGTGAACACTGAACAGAAGCTGGAAAGTAAGATTAAATCATAAACCAAATCAGAATATGAGAAAAATCACGACTGGACTTTTTTCCTGTATCGTACAGGCCGACTTGTGACAACTGTTCAGACTGACCGTCGCAATAAAGCCAGGACGATTTATGAACCAAGTTCTCTCAACTTTTTCAGAGATGTGTTGAACTTAACATATTAGATTTCAGTTGCATGAGTTGACATAATTCGATGTATTAGCTGTGTTAAATTTCATATTCTTTTTTGAGTTACCCTCTAAATGTAAGTACACACAACGACAGAACCCAGTTTGCTCAACAAAAAAAGGCAGCTGGATGCCTTCCTCTTCTAAGCTCACTCAACCAACTGCTGCGGAATAATTTCCGCTAATTTTCTGCCTTTTCTTGTATCTTTACTGTCTCCATACCTGCTTGCATTTAAATTTATTGAAATTAAATCTACATTTGTCAGACCAGCAGGTGTTGATTTAGAGCTCTGGATATAAAGAACAAAACAGCATGTACAGACATGAAAAGCCATATTTCAGTGTGAATGGGGATGGTTTACAATGAGTTAAATGAAAGAAAGCCAAGAATCATGTAAGATCCTGTCTATCAGATGTGTGTCAGCACTGTAAATGACTGCTCCTCTGCCTCTTACACCAAAGTCCTGGCAGCTTCAAACACTTCACAGCAGAAGCAGCTACACAGACGAAACAGTCATCAGTTCCTAAAAGTCATGTCCTACAGCCCACCTATTACTTCATGAAATCATTGTTTTGTCTAAAATGAGCGACACACACTCGAGTTGTCGGAGGTGGACATTTACATCCATCTGTAATCAGACACAGGCAGTTCAAAACACTACAAAGACTGCATCTGTCCTGCAGTATTAAGCATTCTTTTCAATCATCTGATTTGATTTTCTCCATCTGTCTTCGATGCAATGTTTAAGTCAGAACCTTGATGGTCATGTGGGAGATATATTGGTCTGAAATATTATGGAAAGATCAACATTTGGAAAGGATCCTGTGTGTTTGGTTCTTTGTCTCCCAAGCACACATGCGACTACTGTGGAGGGCAAAAGACTGAACAACATTCTTACTTTTGCTGCTGTAAAAAGTATAATGTTGCATGTGGAATAGTGATAGAAGCTCATCCATTACAGGATATTACAAAGTTATATTTGAGCTAGTCTCTCTGATATATCTTACACACACTGTACACAACATAGATCAATCTGCAGGGTTTGGCAGCCCTACTTGGACTCTCTGGGATGGCATCTCTTATTATTATTGTGTTATTATGGAAGGGAATTCATGAACATGAAGTCTTGTTACTGGTGGTCTCTTACAAAATATGTTACTGTTTTCTATTTGTATTTCTGTATACTGTAAGCCTGAGCCGGGTTTTGTTCTGTTTTTGTTATCCATCTTTTGAATTATTAGTTAAAATCTTTAAAAAAGAGAGCAGCGCATTCAAAAGTCTGCTAGTCACCTGCAGAAGATACAACCAAACCAAAAGTCTAACTCTGAAAGCTGCTTTAGTTAGAAATGATGGCTTCTTGAGTTTGTCCCACCCACCTCCTCCGAGAAGCTGCACAATATTGATTAAAAGCAAATAATTTTTATTCCAATACCTGAGTGTGTGTCTGCATATATATGGAAACCGAATGTGGAGATATGGTGGAAAACTCAAACATGCATTTATATGATAAAAAAAAAAAAAAAAAAACTGTGCCACTGATTATTCAGCACTATTACACTGTAAAAACTCCAGATAGTATAATAGAGCCCCTGTAAAAGCTTCCTGTCTTCAACATTAATTTAATTTTAATGTTTTTCATGTAGTTTGGCTTTAAAAAAAAAAAAAAAAAAGTTATATCTGCTCACCTTTTTTGGTCTTAAATAGCAGAGAGTATAAAATAAACCTAATTAAATATTCTACTGACTTGCTCACAAACCCTCATGATTAATGACATACATGCGCTGAAGTATTATTACAAATTTAATCCTCTATGTGAGTATGTTTTTACATTTGTTTTTTTTTTTTTTATAGAGCTCAGCTTCATCTAGATTATAAATCCTTGTGTCTGTTCTGCACCTCCAGCATTCAAGTGGAAAAAGTCACTGTGGGATCAGTTTACTGTCATCATGGGTCCTACTTGTCTCTAACTTCCCACCATCCTGGTTCATCAGAAACATTAATATCAAAACATTTGTGTCAGTTTGTTGTCTTCTTCCATAGCTTGGGAGGAATTTCGGCTCCATTCTACAAACTCTGCAGCCTCTATTTTTGGTCGTATCAAGTTATTTTTGTTGCCTGATCTCATCTCTAACATAGCTGGCTTGATAATTTCCACGCAGTGAGAACTGAGATCATGCTGGCATTTTATTTTAGCTTCATCACAAACAACCCAAATTCTATGAGCTTAGCTTCAAGAGAAGCCATTTTACGCCACTCTAAATGAGAAATCAGCTTTGGCTAATGTCCATTCATCTTTTTAACTTTCTCACAAATGCATCTGCTCAAATTTTTTCTTAAATCCTTACAAAATGTTGGTGTGCCAGCCTTTCCTGCCCTGTCAGCTCGGTTGCTCATTTAGAATGTGAAGCGTTGCTGTTTGTGTGTGAGGCAGGAACCATCCTCCACCTCCATTTGCAAAGACTTCCCAGTAAGCTCCACTTTCCCTGCAGCTGCCCAGTCGCTGCTGCGCTTTCCTCTTCCCTCCTGACTCTGCAACACTGGAATGACCTTCCCACTCCATTCCTGCAGTGAGGAAACCCAAAATCTTCTGGAAGAACTGAATTTAATTTTTAAAAATACATGACGTTCTTTGCTTTCATCTCATTCATGTTTCCTTTTTTGTTCCTCCTCTCCCGATTCAATTCTCTTCATGCCTCCTCTTGTGTTATTGCGCTTATCTGCATTCATGACATTTTCCTCACAGTGTGTAATCTCACACTGAGGGTTTAAAGAACAACTTACTTTCTCATCACAGTTGTTGTTTGATTCAAAATGCTTTTAAACTCAGATTCCGGTGAAAATAAGAGGTGCAAACAAGCATACAACAGTAAACTGGAAATTACACCATATTCTGTTTGCTTGTTGAACTCAATGTGGGCATGGAATTAGTCACTATAGAAGATGGTAAATACCTACTATAATGTGTGTTTCTGAACAGGACACACAAGTGCACAGTGTGTTTTACTATTTTTAATGTAAAAGTAATGTGAAATATAAATCAAATCCAGGAATATAAACTCGGCCATTAAGTGTGTCCACTCATAAACACTTAAAAAAACACAAAGCAAATTAATTAAAGCAAAAATAAAAACATTTGCATTATCATGTAAGTTTAAACTGGACACCAGAGCACAAGATTGAGGTGAAGAAATATGTCTTGATCTCACAAATCAAGATTAAAATTGTATTTGCCAAACAAGGATGCTGCATCTACCAGGACCATCTGGCTTGTTATCAGTGGACACTTCAAAAGCAAGCATCAGCAGGGAGATGGGGGCGCATTTGTGTGCAGGGCATGGGTCATTTATACACAAACTGAAGCAACATATGCTTCATAAACTTTAAAATAACATTTATAAAGGGAGGGGCACAACAACAATTCCAAAATACCAAAAGAAAGAAGCTAAATACTTACAGAGAAAGGTAAATATTTCACTTTAAGCAAATAGTTTAAATTCTGTTTGCTGAATAAAAAGAGGTTTTTCAGATTTGCTGATGACTTTTCATGAAACTTTGCAACATTGGCGTGGATGGAAGGGTGCAGGAGGTAAAACTTCATACCAGAAACTTATTTTCAAAATTATTTTCTAAATGTGAACTTTAACCTTGCAGAATTTGTCTTTCATGTCCCTGTTTCAGATGTTTATATTTTTACATATTTTTTGGGCAGCTTGAATATGTTCACTTTGGGTTGCACCTTGTTTCCTGTTTACATTCCTTTCCTTGGTGGGGAAGGACATGCAAATAAGTCATTTGCCAAAATGAATATTATTGTTTCAATATTCCAGCCAGGAAGTAGGTTCAGTCTTGTTTTTTCATAGTGATCCAACACCAATTATTATAGCTAGTCAGTGATTCTAACCTGCTCACTGGCAGGTTTAGAACCAGCAACTCTGACTTTACCCTCCTTGGTTGCACATTCAGATTGACCTAAATCTCTGATCACACATCTCCTCTAAAATAAAAACATTGAAATGCAAATCAATCTCAGGAATCTTCATCAGGAGAAGCTCGATTAGATACTTTAACATCCCCGCTGGTTCTCTGATGATTTTCGTTTCAGACCACAGTCCATCATTTATCAGAATACCAGTCTCAGCCCTCCTTGTTTTTTCTTTTAGATAAAATTTGTCTCATGTCGAAAACAAAGTACTTTTGTCTGACTTATGGTTTAATTTTGCAAGGCAACCGCCTGTTGATGTATTAGGAATTTCGGCAATTGTTTGGATGCAGAGGATGGATCTCATCATTCATTCGTTTTCCCAACCTTTGTTCGATTAAGGATCGCAGGGAAGCTGGAATTTATCCCAACAATCATTGAGCGAGAGGCAGGGTACACCCTGGACAGGTCGCCAGACCATCACAGGTACAAACAACCATTCACACTCACCCCCAGGGACAATTTAGAGTAACCAATTAACCTAACATGCATGTCTTTGGACGGAGGAAGCTGAAGTACCTGGACAGAACCCATGTATACACAGTGAGAACATGTAAACTCCACACAGAAATGGCACCATGTGAGTTTTTCCCACCTGCCATCTCCTATATCCACCATACTTTGCTGGCTTACAAGGGCGGAGCCATATTACATCTGCTTGTGTTGACATTTCTGGTTGCATTCATGGGGATTTCCATGTGCGTGTTGCCGATACTGAGCCATTAAATCCTACAACAAATTTGTATTGAACATGGCAAGAAACAGACCTACAGTTGTGAGCCACTGTTTAACCCTATTTAACCCCCCCCCCCCGCCAAATAAGCTAAATTTAACCAAACTTTTGCAATGACAAGACTGTGATATCTATGCTATCACATTTCCAATGCACATTACCAGTTTTAATTTGATTTTGCCCACCTAGTCCATGTTTACCTTTAAATTATGATACATTTTAGATCTCATAGGTGAAATTTCTGAAGCAGATAGATTTCTAACTGTTAGTATTTCCACATCAGATTTACATAGTAGAGGCAAGAAGTCACTGTTGCACATTTTATTTTAGTCTGATTTTAAGCCTGTAATCATGCTGTGGCTGATATTTTTGCCAGCTCACACTAATGCACGGTACCAACCTCATTCAAACTATTTGTGAATTTATTATTAGTAGTAGTCATAGAGAATTGAATCATCCACTGCTTGATGCACTTGAGTGACATTTTTTTCTTTTTAAAAGACATGTGGGCAATCTTCAGAAGCATCATTTGTGTCTCCTGTGTTCAATAAGTCTATATAATTGCATCTTAGCAGTGTTGACATTGTGCATCAACAGCCTTTGAAAAATTATTGATGCCCAACTCAGTATTCATTAAATACACGGCAACTATGACAGAGGGCATAATTCAATTCTCTTTGCACAGAGATCTCTGTAGTCGGGACTATGGCCACAGAATAGCAATGCACCAGGCTAGGTTATTATACCTATCAAGCACACTAATGATCTACCTCGGGGGCAAGCGTACACCCAAGTAATTTATTGGAGCTGGCAGAAATCTACAGGTTAATGCCCTCCATCAAAAGTCCACAGAGAAATACGCAATATCACACGTCACGTCACTTTGCCACCTTCTCCAAACCACATTATATGGCGGCGTTTTCTGCGATTGCCACTTCTGTTATCTTTTTTTCTCTTTAAATACCACATGCCACTTGACAGCCCTGCAAATGATATGTTGATGGGGGCTGAGTGTTCCTGTCAGTTCGTTGTTGGTTTCTGAGTGTGAAATAAAAGGTTCGCTTTGGGAGGCAGCCTAGGTGTGGTAGCTATCATAACAACCTTAGCCCACCCTCACCGCCCCCCTTTCTTTCTTGTTTATTCCTCTTGCGGCGCTACGCTTGAGCAGGCATACGCTGTGCTCGTTGAAGTGACGTAAAAAAACCACCCACCCAAAATGCTGTCACCGCCATCATCTTACCCTCCCTCACTGCCCCCTCCTCCTCCTATCCCCAGGAGCTGCTGAGGTGACAGGTCATAAATCCCTACAGACATAGGCAAGGGGGTTTCAGAAAGCAGGGAGGGGGGTGGGAGGAGGATGGTGAAGATGATGAGGGTTGGGGGTGGGGGTTTGTAGCTGCAACACAAACCTGAAGGAGATTTCTCCTCATGCATAGAAAGCTGTTTCCCCCTCACCGACAATGTCTCCCTCGGGGATTCTTGTGCCAACTCACTGCATGCAAAGTAGTCTCTCTCTTTCTGTGTGTGTGTGTGTGTGTCTGTGCAAATAGGGGACGGGTCTTGGGGAACTTTATGGCGCAGGATAAAAGCGGAGGAGCAGCGTCTCATGGAATTCGCCACCCTCCCTATCATCCAGATGATCCTGAATGCCAATTACCCTACTCAGCTCTGCAGGGAACAGCCTGTCACTCAGGATGTGGCTGGTGTGTGTCGGGCACTGAGGAGTTTGCCACTGGATGAGTCAAAAGCTACAATAGAGTGGTGTTGACTGCTGGACAGCAGGAGAGAGGCTACCAGCCATCTCAAAGGCATGGAAATAACACACCTACACACATTTACACAACTTCACATGCATGTCAGTGGGTCAACTCTACACTCAACTTTTAAACGTAGCCTCAATGCTAAAATGTAAAAACTTTCTTCGGGAGGTCATTTTAGGATCAGTAACGCTCAAAAGAAAAAACAAAAGATGAATCGATCAGAAATGGCAACTTTCTGGTTGTTTTATTTCCAAGATGTATGAGTATTATCTCACAGAAATGTGTGTTTGAAAAGTTTCTAATAAGTTAATGGCATGACTCAAATGCGCAAAAATGTTCAGAGCAGCACACTTTTTGTCTTCTCACCAACACATCACTTTGCATCCCCTTTTGAGGTGTGTTTGCTTCAACAATTCATGCAGTTTCAGTAAAAACGTTTGGTTTTTGTATATAAATTATTGTGTTTGTGTGATTTGCTTGAAGTCCATCGGTTCAGGACAGAGGTCCCGATAAAAAGGAGCAAAAAGGGCCTGGAGGCTTTTCAACATGGATGCCATTTTAGCAGGTGGAGATGTGGGACTTCAGAATGCATCTGTGTCAGATGAGTTATGTACCTGGAGTTGTGAGAAAGCTAGATGGGCGTAGACAATGATATCATCTGGAGTGTCTGGATAGACATCATCGTATCGCAGCATGGGATTTACTGTAATACAGCATCGATACACAGCCTGGTAGGACCAGGACTCTTATTCTGGCTCTGACTCTGGTTCTGACTATGAATCTGAGTCTGATTCTGGTTCTGACTTTGACTCTGACTCTGACACTGGATCGATTCTGACTCTGATTCTGGCTCTGACTCTGGCTCTGACTCTGGTTCTGACTCTGACAATGACTCTGACTCTGGATCAATTCTGACTCTGATTCTGGCTCTGACTCTGGTTCTGACTCTGACTCTGGATCAATTCTGACTCTGATTCTGGCTCTGATTCTGGTTCTGACTCTGGTTCTGACTCTGACTATGACTCTGACTCTGGATCGATTCAGACTCTCATTCTGACTCTGGTTCTGACTCTGAGTCTGATTCTGGTTCTGACACTCAATCTGGTTCTGACTCCCCACAGAAGGTCTTTGACTGGTCGGACCATGTAATATATGATATTACCATTATATTCCAGTTTTCCATGTCTGAAATTGAATGGCAAACTGTACAGAACTGTGAAAACAGTTATTATTTATTAATTTATAGACAACAGCAAACCAGTTCAGTTTCCCAGCGGTTCTTCTTTATGTCTATGCTTTTATCTTAGACATTTATTTTTTTCTTACCAAGGCTGTGGTTATTTAGGTGCTTGCACATTTGTTTGTTGATCTCTTTAGTCTCAAAAGTCCAGTTTGGATCTTTCCTATAGATCATTCCTGAACTGTTTTCAAAACTCTTACCTGGCACTGAAATGGCTTGAAAAATTATTGTAGTGTATAAATCAGCATTCATTATGACCAAATTAAGAAGCAAAGAAGTAAAAGAGGAATTAATTTGATTTACAGAGCTTGAAATCATAAATGAAACCTTTCATTAAACTACAAACATCAAAACATCAATTTATCTTCATTTTTATGTAAAAAGATGCACAATTGAAAGATATGTCAGTCATAAATTCCCCAAAGGGATATATTTGCTTTCTTCCCTCTCCACAGTAGATTAAAATATAACATTGCAGAGCCAACACCTGACACAGATTAATAATGCTAAATAACCCATAACTGGCTTTACATTACATCTAAATATTGCTCTTAATTATCTTGATTCCTTTCAAATCTACTATGATTGAAGACAAATATTTCTGAAAAAAAGTGGGGTACCGGTGGTACTACATTTATGTTTAAACATGAAGGGAATACAAAAAAAAAAAAAAAAACAAAAAACAAAACAAAAATTACACAAAAAAAAAAAAAAAAAAAAATACAGAAAAGAAATATATTTTTGCTCACTAAAAAATAAAATGTAAGACCACGGTGAATTTGATTTATAAAGAACTCTAAACATATTAATGTTTGTGTCAAGTAGTTGTAATACTATAATCAGGCCAAACTCTTCATCATCATTTCACTCCATGAACAGAACAAACACACAGACAGCCCTTTGCAAGCCTTTTGGGAACTCATTAGCTAGTTAGCTTTAGCATACATGCTAGTAGTTTAAGTGAGCAACATTTTTCATAAGATGGTCAGAGACTTAATGAAGCCTGATGATATTTATTGCTGTGTTGTTTCTGTCACAGTGAAATGCTGCAGTTTCATTTTATATATACATATATATCTTTTTTTTTTTTTTTTTTTTTTGTTAACCACATAGAACTGGAAGGTCAGCAGTTATTGAACTAGCCTATCTTGAGCATTAAAGGTTAGAGCGTGGAATGCCAACCTTAGGCTAATTACTATGTCTGCCCTATAACTCCTCATACAGTATATTTACATTATTGGCTAAAATGAGGACTCATTATATTGCTTTTCTCCCTCCACATTCGAATTGAGAATCATATTTTTTTAACTACTCTGATTGTATGAAGACCTTCCATGTGTCTGCTTTCCAGTGATTATAAATCTTCTCCTTCAGACTGAGGAGGGGTGAGGCATTTAAAAATACATCTAGATGGCTAAAACCCAGAAGAATAAACATAGCGACTGATCCAAATCACATCTGTAATTAAGCTGTACCGTTTTCAGTCCTCTGCCTTTCTTTACAGTTTTGTTTTATTAACTTTAATAGATGATGAAGTTACTTTGAGAGTACATGGTGAAAGACTGCAGAATAAATACATGATCGTCATCATGCTGAATAATTGCACAACAGCTGAGAATACTGGTTTAAACACCTGGAGGGAACACTTAAACAACAGATATCCCAGACGTCTTTACTGGTTATATGATGAACATTCAAAAAAAAAAAAAAAAAAAGAAAGATCAGTGAGAATCAAAATCATTAAGCCCTGGAGGTCTGAATTTATAATCATACTCAAAGGAGGAAAGATCATGACGTGGGGAAACAATTTAATATGGTAGGTTCAGTAGTGCATGTGGCCCCCTACACACTCCCCACAATGTCTGGGCATGCTTATGATGAGAGGATGGATGTTTTACTGAATGTTATATGTGGTCAGTGTGAACCTGCTCACATCTGTAGAAAACCGAGCGACTCAGTGGTGATGCTGCCAATCCTGGTGTTCTCTGGCAAACACTAATAAGGCTGCTGATGGGTTGGTGACGGTGGTCCCACTGTCCACGCTGGAAGCAGATCATTTCTAACAGCTGATTCACATGTGTGACATCTGTGGAAAGTGGTTCCAGGTTCTGGTCTGGTGCTTGAGGTGCATAAAGGGTTAAAAACAAAGAAAGTACTTGTCTTTTCTTACATTTAAACCGCAAAATATTCATTGCTTCACTCAGCACACTGCAAATCAGTTTTATGGAAAAGTCTTTTTTTTTTTTTTTAATCTCAATATTATAAGTCTCACAACTTGAGTCAGATCCAAACAAAAAGGTTGATGAGATAAGCATTATCTCACTTTGGCACGAATATCATAATGCTCTTTTCAGTGTTTGTAAGTTTAACTCAGAAGAAAATAAACCGCTAAAATAAATCATTTTGGGCAAAATTGTGGACAAAAACTATAGCAGTTCATTGTTTAATCTGGTTAAAGCAATTAAAGATTTAAAAAGACTAGAACTGGCTATAGATATAAAATAATAATTTAAAAAAAAATCATAACTAACTAATAGTTATTAAAGTTTAATAATTAATTCATAACTATTAATACTTATAGTTTGTGTTGCATCCTTAGTTCAGGCTTGTTAACTGAGTGGAGGGTTTAAGCACATCTGAATTTATGCAGTGATGAGGCAGTTTTTGAGTAGAAAAGGAGCAGGAACTTCACTGTCAACCAAAATGGGAGAAAAGAAACAAGAAGTTCATGTTGCTGTAAATTCTCTACCAGATTCCTGGGAGCTTACAGGTCCTACACAGTATCTCAGCTGTTCCTAGGACTGTGCTCTTCTGGATGGAGATGTCTGATGTCTCACCAGGTATCTGTTGGAGCCACTTCTCCAGTGTGGGGGACACGGCCCCCCAGTGCTCCCATCACTATGGGTACTACTGTTGCTTTTACCCTCCAGACCTTCTCCAGTTCTTCCTAGAGTCCTTGGTACTTCTCCAGTTTCTCATGCTCATTTATCCTGATATTTCCATCATTGGGGATGGATCCATCGATCACTACGGCTTTTCTCTGCTGCTCATCCATGATCACCATGTCCGGCTGGTTGGCCACCACCATTTTATCTGTCTGGATCTGGAAGTCCCAGAGGATCTTGTCCCTTTCATTCTCCACCACCTTGGGGGAAGTTTCCCACTGGGACTTAGTGGTCTCCAATCCATATTCTGAACAGATGTCCCCATACACTAACCATATTTGGCTATGGCACTCCATGTATATGAAGAGGCTGTGGGTCACACACACACACACATATATATATATATATATATATATATATATATATATATATATATATATATATATATATATATATATATATATATATATGTGTGTGTGTGTGTGTGTGTTTTTGTGTGTACGTGTGTACGTGAATCAAATATGTCAAAAGGAATCAACATCAAGATGCACTTCATGCTTTTTGACCTGACGAAGCCACAGCATTGGCATTTCATTACTAAAGCTTATATTTGGACGGCCTGCATTATCTTTCGCTTATCTTTTTTTCTTTCTGTCCACCACTTTTTGATGAATCAAACAGCTCTGTGCTATCGGTCATTCCTGTGAACAGATGCTACCCAGATCCCTCTATGTGCTGCCATTTTGCCTTCATTGCCAGCCAGCTTATCCTCCACTGATGGAATTGTTAAAAAGCAGATACGAGCAGAATGTAGGAGGACCAGCCTTTGTCAGAGCATGCGTTCCCATCAGATGAGCATATGATGATAAGAATCTGAGCAACACCTGCAAGTCGTGTCCCTCTATGCATAACAATCTGCGGCTGTATGGCTGAAGAAAAAACAGTGACAGGAGAGAAGGGCTTGCGGGAAAGAAGCGTTTTGGTGATAAATATGTATAAGCAGTCTTGACTCTCCTTTTTGGCAAACCTGAATGATCAATATTGCACAGCACTCTGTTTCAAACAAAGACAAATCAAGGTCTTGTTTGTTCTCTCTGGACTTATTTACAGGTTCACAAGGTATTTGAGTTGAGTGTGTTTGTTTGTGTAAACACCATTTTCAGGTGGAAAAAAGCATATCAAAGCTTAGAGAAGCAATTATAAACTCTTTAATTACGTTAGCGGGGATGCACAACATTATAACAGTGTTAGTTTTTAAACATATTTCAAACCAACTAAAAGTGAAAGTAAAGTAAAACTGTCTTGTTCTGAGCTCATGATCAGTCTGCCTTAGCGTAGGTTTTATAAAAACTGTGTCTAATTGCCTGAGAGACTTGCTATAAATACTATATGGCATTTCTGAATCATGATTAAAGAGTTTTACCTCTTTCTGCATGTAGGTATGTCAAGTGTTTTATATAAATAAAAGTGTTAGAGGTGTCAACAAAGCAGTGCTAGGCTGCAGGAATCTGCCTTCTTCCTTTAAAGACTTCACCTTTTGCCAGGATGTAGTTACTAAGAATGCGTTCTTGATACCCCTCACTGGGTTAAATAAAGGTTAAATAAATAATGTATTTTAAATGTTCATAAAAAAGAAACTAGCAAGAAATAAGGAGTGTCCAAAGTTGATCCTCAAGGGCCGCTGTCCTGCAGGTTTTCCATGTATCCCTGCTCCAACACACCTGGCTTCCATTAAATGGATCCAACTGCCGACAGCGTTCTGCACAATGACTGATTCAGAGGAGTTGGGTGTGTTGGAGCAGGGAAACATGGAAAACCTGCAGGACTGTGGTCTGCCAGTACCAGAGTGGGACGTCCCTGCAGAAAATCTCATATTGGAGCTGACTTTTAAACAGCTTTCCTAATATTTTCCTGGAAAGGATTTCACCTGGATGCATAAATTACATGGCGTCTTCGGTTCCGTTCTGTTCCAACGCTGCTGCGAAACCCAGAATTCTGCGCAAGTCTGGTGTTTACCCTTAAATACCCCCTTAATCACTAAAATAACTAAATACATGTATTATACATCATATTAATGGGAAAACAATACAGGCAATTAGAATAGACATTTAATTCAAATAAAATAAATTTATTCGCACTGAGGCGTCGTCTCAGCCTCTGTCACGCGTCATAAGAGCTTATATGGAACCTCGTAACTTGGAAACTTGCTCTATTTTTTTATTTACATTTATCTAATGAGTGTTGTAAAGTCGAAATGACGCAAGTTTAGAACCCCGTAACCCGAGGACCGCCTGTACTGTAAACTCTTTCTGCACTGATGATGACTTTTCATGTGTACAAGCTAGGGATGGGTTTATCGATACTCCAAAGTCGATACGTTTTGTATCAACATTCATGATCCGAACCGAAACCAGCTTTAAGTAATTTCCTAGGAGACAAAACGTACTGGAAATCACATAGAAATGTAGGAATTCTGTTCAAGATGACAATGTCACACCACTGACATCGTCTCTGCCGTATCCTCTCCCTTTATGATGACCTTCATCATCTTCAGCGCGACATGTTCTTCAGCCATGTGTTGTTGATTTTAGTCAGCCAGTTGGTTCCAGAAGAGGGCCTTTGGCACATCTGCTGGAACTGTATAGATTGTTTGATTCCTGTGGTGTGTCATAGTCAGCTGACAGGTCTTTTGGCGAGTTACATGGATCAATACAGGGAGATTTCAGTTTTGCTGATTAAATGCAGTATTTTTTTTTTTTTTGCAATAACAGCAAGCATGGAATTTGCCTAATCACTGAAGTAAATAAGAGTAAGCCAACAGATAACCAGGCTTATAATGACAACATGATTTACTGCAAGCCTGAGCATTACAGTAAATACAGCACTGAGCCACTGCTGCAGTCTGTGCACCAGAAACTCAGAATAAAACTGCAGCATGGAAGGGGAGGAAGAAAACGCCTAGCATGAATTATCAGAGCCTACTTCACACAGTACAACCTTTTACTATACTTTATATCTACTTTGTAATTTTACATATCTTCACTAGATTTTTTTTTTTTATGGAACTACATGACAAATCTGGTAAATAATATTCAGTCATGGGGTGGGCAGTACTGGAGAAAAATCTCATCACAGCATTTATGTAGAATATCTCAGTAACAATATCACAGACTGTTAACATGTTTAGACACACAGGAAGTCCCTGCCTCAAAAAATTCCTTCCGAAAAAGTCACACAATTTGCAGCTACTTTTTATCTTTAAGGAAATGAGTTGCAAGAACAGTCAGAATACTTGCTAGATACAGCAGCATTGTCAGCATTGGGTAGCAATAGTAGGGGTCTACTCCTGCTATTTGCCTGGATTCAGCTTCAGAAGCGGCAGACATGTGTCGTCTTTAGGAATGGTACAAAATAGCAGAGCATCTTCCAGCTAAATTATTTTACTCAGCACTGTTTTTTGTTTT
Source organism: Telmatherina bonti (assembly GCF_933228915.1). Classification (NCBI taxonomy): domain Eukaryota; kingdom Metazoa; phylum Chordata; class Actinopteri; order Atheriniformes; family Telmatherinidae; genus Telmatherina; species Telmatherina bonti. The sequence continues at coordinate 10,114,927 of NC_136619.1, read as the reverse complement.
AAAATTTGTTTTTTAAAAATTTGTTTTAAAAATTTAAAAATTTGTCTTGATTGTTTGAAGCTGAAATCAACATTGCTAAGCCACACTCTGCCATGTTTCCTTGTGTTCTGGTTCAGCTGGGCTCCGTTGTGTTGCACTGGTGAAGGTGCAGTTAAATTATCATGCTGGAAATGTACAATCATGTGTTTGTTGCAATAGACTCCTGTCCAAAAAATGACTTGTATTGTCGCAAACAATAACACAAAAGTTTGCACACTTGTAATTATATCCCTCAAAACTACTTAATAAAAATACATTTTAATTGTAGTTTATTTATCGGCATAGGGATCTCTTTTCTTTTCAATAGCAAAAACTAAAAAAAACACTTTCCTGTGGTTATTCAACACCTTCTTTTGAACACTTTTAAACAGTCATTGTGACACTTGGCTCACGTCGCCTCACCGTTCTCCTGCTCTTCCAGGTAATGTTCTGTTCCAGAGGCAGATCGGAGCTGGCATCCTGAACAGCCCCCCAAACTAATCCGGTTTTTAACGGCGCGACAGAGCACATATGCTAGATTAATAGAGACAGTTGCCTGTAAAGGTCAGGCGGGGCTGTTGGTGAACACTGAAACTTGGGATGAGCCTCGACTTTCCGACTTGATCACCGGATGGTTGCCGCCTTTTCTCTGACGCTTTGTTGGAGCACAACTTTGAATGAACTCAGAAAATGCCAAGAAATAAACTGAGATTGATTAGTTTTACTTTGACACACCTCCAGCCGCCCTCCGGAGCACACACACCAACCTCTGCACACAGGAAGCTTTGAGTGTGTGTCGACATCAGATCCGGCTGCAGGAGGCTTTGTTGTTCTTACTGGCAGAATGAGTTCCGTTTAAGCTTAATTAGGTTTCAGGAACATTTTCATCTCATGACTTTGTTTCGTTACGTTTCCCAAACACCTTTACAGTCTTTGATTTCCAGGTTAGCTAACGTATAAGGTGAATTGAGACATTTTTATGATCATAATTATGTTATTGCAGTGTTGTAGCCTGTTAACAACAGAAAATACAAAAAATAGTCTGATTTTACAATTATTTGTAGACATCAGGAGAAAATATTCCCTTTTCTCAAGAACTGATGAATATTAATTATTCTGTTTTCTGTGTAGGCTGATCATGTTTATACTGTCATGTCTTGCAAGCAGCCCACACAGTTTGGTTCATACGCACAGACATATGTACGTTTAATAGCGACACCTGTCAAACTCCAGTTATATCATCTGCTACGTGCTCTCAATCCAAATGTCACATTTATGCTCCGCTTTTGCTTTTAGCATGAAGTGATTAATGATTGCCAGAAAACTTCAGTCTGTATTTTTTTTTGGTTTTGCCTGTCATACAATTTGCTACTCAGATCAAAACCCATAACCAACAGCTGAACTATGATGTTACTGTGGCTCTGAGCCACACAGATGCATTTCAGCATTATTGGGTCTTTGTTTAAGTGTCGCATCTGTGGGATCAATGAAATGTTTCCCAGTACACAACGTTGTCCCAGCTTAATTTCTATCAGGGAAATCTAGAACAGAAATCAGCCTATTTTGGTAGAATCACTCATCTACTTTCCCTGCTCCAACACACCTGACTCAAATCAATGGTTTAATGGCCGGCTAGTGCAGAGGTAAATGCTGCTTATTAAGTCTGATGTGCGTCAGGTGTGTTGCAGCAGGGAATCTCTGAACACTTGCAGGTCTACGGCCCTCTAGGACCAGACTTGTCCATACCTGTTCTAAATGTGAGGTTGGAAAAGTGCCAGAATCTTTAGAAGATTTAGTTCCCTGCTGTGACAAAGCACCTTCATGCCCCAAATCAGCTTTTCTCACCAAGATAATATTAAATTCAGATTCTAAATATTTCAACTAACTCTGCTGTTCATATGTTCAAATCAAATCCAATCAAACTTTATTTATAAAGCACTTTTTCTACAATAAAATGCAACACAGTGTTTCACATGATATAAAAAGTAAACACAACAAAGAAAATTCATCAGCCCCTCCCTTCTCATATTCAGACGCATACACACTCATACACACTCATACACACACCCAAACAACATCAATTTCAACAGTACTCTTAAACATGACGCATACAACTACCTAGTTATTTATTGCTGAGCACAGATGAGCCTGGTAAGGAACACCATCGCAGGAGCCATCTGCACCAGGAGTCGATCAGACCACAGTATCAGGGGCACCGTTACAGACCAAAGCATGAAAGGCGCCCCTGCAGCCCCTGCAGCCCCTGCAGCCATGGCCATTATGACACCCAGTGCAGAGGGCTCCCTCTGAGGAAACACCGGAAAATATCCTAAAAATAAAATAAAATAAAATAAAATAGTAGTAATGATAAAAACAAGAAATATTTCAGTTAAAAACAATACAATAAAGATTATAAAGGCAGATTTAAAAAAAAATGCTAATATGTAAATTAAGGTGCTAATTTTACTGATTTTTTTTTTACTGACTGCAGTAATGGTTTATTTTGACAACCAGATAGAAACACAAAATTTGTAAAATAGATGTAGGCTATTCATTTCCACAATTATTTGGTGACCCAATTAAATTCTGTTGTGACCCCCAGTTTGAGAACTGTCTCAAGTCGTTTCAATACAGTAACTCTTTGAAGGACTTTGAAGTGAGAACCTTAGGATTGTGTTCCTGTAGTGATGAAAAGAGTAACGTTTGGAGCCAAATTTGAGTTTTAGAGTGATCTCTGCATTTAAGCTCAGCAGGTCCTGCAGGGTTACTTTGTCCTTTTTCTTCCTTCTCCAGTTAACACCGTCTTTGTTTGGCCTTTTTTCTTTTTTTGTATCTTCATACTTTCTTCTTTGTTCGATTTAATTTAATTTACCTTGTTTCACTGTGTATTTATATATATATTTATATATATGTGTATTTGTGTGTGTGTGCGTGTGTGTAAGCTTGAAAGCAAAAAAAAAAAAGCTCCGCAAAGACAAATTACTACACAATACAGTACCAAAGAAGAGAATATTATCTTTACTTCTGCTGTTGTATTAGATGGTGTTCTCCTTTCCCATGTGATGCTTTTTTATAACCTCATCTCACCTCAAAACAGCAGTTTGTCTTTTATTCGCCTCTTATTTTACATCATATCATCATTTCTGTAGGTTCTGTGGTACAACTTAAACCTGGGGTAGGTAATGTTGGGGAGTTAGCAAGATGTGAAAGTGGCGCCCTGTCTTGGCTCCTCCCCCTCTGGTTTTGCTCCTTGCCTGATCCAAGGATTTATTCTTCTCCCCACCAAGGAGGTTATGTTTTTACCGGTGTTTATCTGTTTGCCTGGTCGTGTTCAAGATAACTAAGAAATTTATGAATGGAAATGTGAAAAGGAAGAGCTGATTTAGTTTTGGTGGTGATCCGGATCACCGTTTGGATCCAGGGATTTTTTTAAAAGCCTTGGCGGATGTTTGCGCTCTCCGAGTGCTTCTCTAGTTCCCAGCTTTTTCCACGAACAATTTTCTATTTCTCGGCTGTTTAGCAGGAGGAGGCAAATAAACCGAGCCGGGTTGGGAAATCCTTCCTGCATTTTCTCAGCCATGTTTGCCTTCCGAGTTTCTTCTTCACTACTTTGTATTTTCATCCTAACACGCTGTTTTTATGCATGTGTGGCCATCAGGTATGCACTGCTGGAGGGGGAGGAGGGGAGCCGGGAGAAGACGCTTATGAAATATAAAATACGAACAACTCCATTTGGGTCCGAACGTTTGGTTTGATCAGAGTTTTTACAGATTTACAGTAAACTGGGTGGTCTAACTGTATTTCTTATTGTTCATGATTACAAAATGTACAGACTACTATCAGGATGAGGAACCACTTCACCCAGAGTAAAACAAAAACTATTAATAACAACTATTAACAAGAAGAACATTGTCATCATGCCTAATCATGCATCCAAAATTCACCCACTTCTCCAGGGCTGCAGCTTCTCTGGCTGCAGGACGTATTAGTGAGACCATACCAAGCTGGCAGTGGAAAAAAACTACATGCGGCAATACATATTTTGTCAAGCTGATTGTTCTTCTTCCTCTTCGTCAGGGCGCTGTGTGCTGCAGGTGAGGCAGGTGTGCAACGGCTGGTCCTATGTGCTTTTCAACATGGCACCACCACACACAGGTTAATAAGATAGTCCACTGCCTTATCTAATGTGACGAGGGGCCTTTCTTGGCCGTGCCACAAAGCTGCTTTGAAGCATCTGTCACTGCCCTCCCCTGGATAAATGTCATGTGTAGAATATCTCAGGAGGCAGCTGCGCTTTTGCAATAGCAACGGCAGGAAGCCAGTAAACAGCCTAAAGCCCAACACTCCCAAGTTTGGGACAAAGGAGGCTTCCTTTTTTTTTTCCTTTTAATAACAATCTGCAAGGTCACACATCAGCAGTGTGGAAAAGAAAAAGGAATATTTCATTTGATCCATTTCTTTTATAGATAAAACCACATTTTCTCATACATACTCCTCAGTCACCTCGCTGTTTATTATTTTTAATTATTATCTGGACAAAAGGTGTCTACCTCCCTCAAAGCAAGGCATTGCTGTTTACATAGCTGTGGATTTTGTGGGTCTCACAGAGCTCCAACATGACCGCTGTAAACTTTATTACCTGCTATTAGACTGTGATTGAGAAACAGTTAGCCTTGGGAATCGAATCAGTTTGTCCTTCAGTGTCATCCAAGGAGAAGCTTATTTCTTCAGTTCTACACCATTCAGTTCAGCAAGAAACCTCTCACTCATGCTTTCTCCATGTTCTTAAATGGAGCATGGCATTCACATGTGTATCCTCAGACACTTGTCTTCCACCCAAACACAGAACAGTGTTTTGTTTTTTTTGGGGGTTTTTTTGTATCAATGTCATTGAAACAGTTTTTCTGGCCATGTGTGAAAAATTCTTCCTGAATGGAGCATTTAAGATGCTTAATGGAAATAAATCCCTTCATTTAACAAAAAGAGGATTATAGTCATTATACATTGAAGTTCTGTCCTTGTTGCTTTTTATTTACCCTTACAAACAAAAATACGAGCGCCACATGCTCAACATGTACATGCACATGTGGACCACATGTACAAAAGTGGTTCTGGAAGAAAACTGTGATTCATATGTGGAATGCTGGGAAACAAACTATGTCCATTACTAGTGGTCTTGTCTTACAGCAACAAAGGTGCATCTGTTGGTAACAGTGTAATGTCATAGTGGTACTTTGTTGAATTATGATGAAGAATACAACACAAACACAAAAGATGGCTGACATCCAGCAGGTTGTGTTATTTCCCTTTGGAATGGACCTTTAACAACAAATTTACAATATATTTAAACATGGTGCTGTTTCTGTTTGTTCCTGTTGGAGTGACATAAGAACCTATAATTCTTTTGACCAACCAATGGATTGCAGAGTGTAAAAGCCCCTGATTTATGGTTGGATTGGTAAAAATGGGACCCCAACAGAAAGGGCCCCATAAAAGGAGGATGGGTTGGATTGTATATTTTGGCACCCTGCCCTGTTGGCCAGTACCCATTAATAGATAAGGGCTGTGGTCATGTGGCGTACATGCCTGCTTTTCATTGGTTGTTCTGCAATGGACTGATGACACGTCCTGGTTCTTGTTCAGCACTGACAGGAATATTAAATTCATCATCAATGGAGGTGATTTTTATATTCATATATTAATCCAGTCTTATTGTTTAATTATTCTGTCCTCCATTCAGTAAAACCATTTAGTCCAAAAAGTTACATCTTCCGCTGAACTTAGACACTTCTTCCTTGTGTTGAGTATACAGTTCAGCATGTGGTTTGATTTAAACCACATGCTTTGATTGGTTTGGTTTGATTTAAACCACATGATTTGATGTTAAAGCTGTTGATCTTCGATGTAAATTATATGTAAGTATGACAACAAGCCCTCTCCTTAGCCCGACCACTTGGACCTTTACTTGTGTTTAATTTGTCAATGAAAGTAGGTCCTCCTTTTCTCCAGAGATCAAGTAGTGTAATGCTCATGTAGATTAACTAAATGGCCCTTGAGGTCCAAGTGAAAGGACTAGATGTCCACAATATTTCATCCCCCAAAGAAACAGAGCATTTAAGTCACTGTCTACCAAAGACATCTGCTATAATGATGGCTAGCAGCCAATGATTTAACTGGAAGATTGAAAGGTTCAACAGGAGTTGGAATTGAAGGCTGTTTGTGTTTCTCTAACAGAAGTCTGATGGTGCTTCTGCTTTGCACTCTCAAGATACATTCTCGAGTGCTTTTCTTGGCCAGGTCCCTCCTTGAAAGAGGTCTGTAATCTCAGTGGGACCTTCTGGGTTAAATATTAACAAAATGAATAAAAATGAAATAGACTGAACTTTGGGCCTCCGCCACATAATTTGAACAAAGAATTGCAAAGCGAGGCAGACGGTGTGGGCCTTAGTGACTCTAACACATTCCTGTAGAAACGTGGCTAAAAGCTGGTTTCTGGCCAAATTTTCTCACAAAACAAGTTAAATTCTTCTTCAGTGTTCACAAAAGTGTTCAAAAAAAGGCTTAAATTACTTTTAAAAAAGGATTACAGTGGACGAGGAAGTACTGACAGCAAACTGTTGGACTAAATGGAGATGCAAAGCCCGGTCACTGCTACAACACGCGAGGAATCCCCCAAAAGTTTTGCCAAGCGCCGTTTCTCAAGTTATGAAACAGTCTAGTGAATTTGTGTTTCTTAAGCTCCGCCTGAGGAAAGGAAGAGCAATAGTTTCATCTGTTACAGAGAGGTTTATTAGAGTCACCACCCTCAGAGGCCAGCGCCTCAGATTAGAGTCCACATCGATGCTCAGGAAGCCAAAATAAGCCATGGCAATGACATTACAGTTATTCTTCAGCGATTGTACTTATAAAAAAGACTTGTATGGTTTTATATGTTTGGATTCTTCACATTTAAAGTCATCACTGTTGATCACATGTTTTAAAATGCTCTACCTGCAGATCTAAAATGTTCAAACTCCACAATTAATAATAATAATATTGCCTTTATAAATACTCATTTCATGCCAAATCGTGCTGGATTTGGTTGAAGTTTAAATGCAAAAGAACAATGGAAGTAAGTAACCAGAGTAAGAGTGAAAACCGCCTCCAGAGCAGCTTCTGTCATCAGTCTGGAGGCTTTGTCACCAAACAGTAAAGGGAAAAGCAGAATTTAGTCACAGAAAGCAGCTCAATTCCACCCTTTAGTCCTACATTCATGTTACATTTATACACTCTTACATTCATTAATGCTCAAATCACACCTTTAGCATTTCAAATAACAATATTATTAATCGTTAAATATTTAATTAAAAAAATGTTTTAGTTCTTTTTTGTTTTGTTTTTTTATTTCAACAGTAAAACAAACATCAGTGTATTTATAAACCACCGTTATGCGTGCAGACTGGAAATAAAGAGCCGACATGTTCGTTCAGCATGTCATAAATAACACAATATTTACTCAGCAAAAGGTTTCTATCTTGCAGACTGAGTCTGTGTTCAGACTTTTTTCTTGCTATGAAATAAAATTAAAACATAACCAGCATTTTATTCCCCTGTATTTTAATTCACACCTCAAACAATAGGCCTGTTTTTGTTTTTTTATTATCAACATAAAACTGGGTTCACCTTATCACATTCTATAAGTCAGATCTAACCTACTTATTAACCTATAACTTATCTACCATTACTTTACACACAGTCGGATATTTAATTATAATGGTGTTTATTATGTTATTAATATAATATAATATAATATAATATAATATAATATAATATAATATAATATAATATAATATAATATAATATAATATAAAATAAAATAATATAATATAATAACATTGTGTAATAATAACATTGTTATGATGATAATGTTAGACAGTTTCTCACAGAGGTAAATAAACCTTTCAACAAGAATTCCTTCCACCTCACTCCCAATTTTAAACCCATAGAGCCCAATGTGGCAAATTTGACATTTTGAATCATTTCATGATAAAACCTTTGCTCAAAATCTTGTTGAAAGTAATTGGATGCTTCTCTATTAGGAAGAAAAGAATAACAATATAATATAGTTTTATATACAACAAAGTAATAAATGGCAAATACTTTCCCCAAAAAATATTTTTGTTACATTTTGTAAAGGAACAAATACAACACACACAAAAAACAAAACATGACTTAAAGGGCAAATGGAATCAAATCCGGAGAACTATTCTCAGAAAAATAAATTCTTCCAGTTTTTTTTGTGTAAAGTTGCTAATGAACACATAGACAGACAAACATGAGCAAAGACATAGCCCTCTGGACGGAGGTAATGAGCACTTTAATTGTAAAGCTAAGAGTGACCTGGGAACTTGGACTGACCAGGTTAAATGACATCCTCAGCTTCAACATGTTTTACGTCACTGTTAAGCACAACACATAACAGATGACTACTGGAAAAGAAATTTATCTGACATTACAAAAACACATTCAGTCTTTTTAATATAAACTTAGTAGATTTATCTGTAACATCAGTGTTATTCTAAAAAGCCATACAAGTCATATCGATCTGGCTCCACTCAAGGGACAGATTTGACCGATTTCACCGATTGACTTGGAGTCAGTTGAACTGGTTTTGGATGAACTGTGATGCCATGTGAAGTAAAAGCAGTCAACAGATACTCCGCTTATCCTTCTCTAATAAAGCAGAAAACAGTATGACCCCATAAAGCTGCCTGGGTGGAGGAAGAACATGCAAAACTGTCAATAATACATATTTCTGCATGTCAAGGGGCTTTTTCATAACTTTAATGTCTTTAAGTTGCTTTTATAAAGAAGAAAGCTACAAATTAAATACCAAAATAAATAAAAATATAAAAAAAATCAACATTAAATAATCCTCTAATGCTGCTCATCCATTGATTTATGCTTGTGTCACATCTGGAATAAGTTACATGTAACCACAACTTACACTCATTCTGGCTACACACTCAAAAATAGAGGTACCAGCTTGTACCTAAAAAGGTACAAATGCTTGTCGCTGGGGGTGTACTCTTTTGAGAGACATTTCAGTACCCTTTAGTTCTGGTCTATTTTTGTACCTTATCAAGTTCAACCTCACCTTATCAAGTTATGTTTTTCACAGCATTAGACCTGGTCCATGCCACTTAGCAACATTATCTTATCTTTAATCTAGAAATACTCTTCAAAAACTCAAAATACTGACGTTGTGGGCTGCGTCTAAACTGGTCTTAACAATACATTTCTTTTGAAGCGACTTTTTAAATTTTTTAAAATAAAATCATCAAATATCAGTTGTAATATGTGGTGAAGTCGTAGGAGGGGTATACTGATTGCTGAAGAAAAGCTGGTAAAAGTCCCAGTATGCACCATTCGCTGTAAAAAATAGTCCCGGTATGCAAAAGGATAGAATTTTAAAGTGCCGGTACTGCGTACCACTGCATGCCGGCCCACTTAAAGCACTGCTACTAACAATAGTTTTTTTCTCGACAAACATTCTTCAATGCTGCAGGTACCTTGATGGTTAAAATGGTACAAATTTGTACTTTTTGTCACTTCGAACCCTTTTTCATACTCTGAAGGTGTGCTTCTGGTCTCTTGAAGACCAGAATTGTACTTTTGAGAGAACATTTCTTGCAATGTGCCTATAGGTACAGAAATGTCCTTATCTTGTACCTCTATTTTTGAGAGTGTATGAGTACAGAAAAAATAAGAAGACAACCATAAAATATTTCCTAACAGTTCCACTGCCAAATTGAATCTGTCAAGTGCCAAGTGATCACTCCTGAGGCAAGGAGACATCATCTTCTGATGGAAGTCCTGCAGATGGGTTTGGATTTGAGCTGTCCCAAACTATTTTTATGGCACAACATGTTTCCAAAAGCAAAATAATAAGAAACCAGCCTTAAGCAGGTCAGATTAAAGGCCTTCACAATAAAACATATTAATGTAAAACATGTCAAATACAAATGCAGAAGGCCCACACTCTGGGCAAAAAAAAGTCTGTTGTAACAAAACAGTCAAATAATAATTGCAGCTCAAAGTGAATGTAAATGTGTGTTGCTCTACTTATCCAGCCAGGATGGAAAAGCCAATTCTTTCCACTCCAGTAAAGACTTGGATAATTGGGGTTTTGTATTAAGATTGACACCAGATGAAAGTTGGTTATTAACAAGGGGTGAAGCGTGGCAGATTGTTTATTAGAATCCTGTCACTATTTACAATTCAAAACGGTAGTGCCTTGACATTGAGAGTTCGATTGAAAGTGAGGTTTAAATTTATATTCTAGCAAGGCAACTGGGAGGTATAGACCTTTGTCCTTTTGATGCTTTTAAGGTGATTTAAACACTGTTAGACTGTGAGTGGGAAAAAAATACAGTGTGATGTCCATTTTCAGCTTTAAATGCTGTTATTCACCTCGACAGCTGCTGTTAATGTGAAGCTGCAGGGAAAGCAGGTTCTGTATATCTGATATCTTCAAGTCAAAATTTAGAACCCAAATTAAACAAATACAATAATAGACAAACTATAATATTAATGTTTGACTAAATATTCATTCTTTATGCAAATGATAATTTTTTATCAGGACTGAAAATCTGAACTTGAAGATTTTGACTGATCATATATAATATAAACACAATTATAGATGTTGATGACAAGATTTTGTATAATCATTCACCATCTTTTCTTTTCTTTTTCTTTTTATCCGAGTGAAAATATTTTAATTCTTCAAGTGGAGGAGTTTGAAATATCTTGGGGTCTTGTTCTCGAGTGAGGGAAGGATGGAGCGTGAGATCAGTGTCTGCAGTAATGTGGACTCTGTCTGTCGTGGTGAAGAAGGAGCTGAGCCAGAAGGCAAAGCTCTCGATAGACCAGTCGATCTACGTTCCTACCCTCACCTATGGTCATGAGCTGTGGATCGTGACCGAAAGAACGAGATCTCGTATACAGGCGGCTGAAATGAGTTTCCTCCGCAGGGTGGCCGGGCTCACCCTTAGAGATACGGTGAGGAGCTCGGTCATCCAGGAGGAGAACAGAGTAGAGCCGCTGCTTTGCATCGAGAGGAACCAGTTGAGTTGGCTCGGGCATCTGGTGAGGTGTTCCAGGCCCGTCCCTCTGGGAGGTGACCCCGGGGTAGACCCAGGACACGCTGGAACGCCTCAGGATCCCTCCCGCAGAGTTGGCAAATATGGCTGGGGAGAGGGAAGTCTGGGCTTCCCTGCTTAGGCTGCTGCCCCCGCGACCTAACCCCGGATAAGCGGCAGAAGATGGATGGATGGATTGTTTTTACCATGTTGTGGACATAGATCTTTATTGAACATTATTGCATTCAAACCAGCTGGGACTGTGTTTTAGCTGATTAAAAGATGGAAAAATCCTGTGAAATCTAGGTTGAAGAAAAGCCATCCTGCTGAAAACATTCTGTTTTGATGTTTCCTTATGGTTTCTGTGTGATTTTAACAACTTTGGTGTACATGTAACACCCCATGTAAGCAGCAGAAGATGGATGGATGGAAGACCCAATTTAGAAAATCTGAAAGAAGCAATATAACTTTTTTTAAAAAAATCATATACTCACACACACACACACACACACACACACACACACACATATATATATGTGAGTGTATTTATATATATGAAATATGTAACATAGAAGAAAATAAAAGTAAAGAAGTTGACTGCAGTGTTTTGTCACTTGCTGCGTATCAAAAGCGAGATGGAAGAAGCTTTCAGATCAGATATGTATGCTACTGAGAGGGAGCACATAAGCTGTTTATGTGTGTGCACACTTGCATGTGCACCATATGTAAACATGTTCTGTAGGTGCTGTGAGCAAAGTCAGAGCAGAACCACATGTGCAGTCTTGCTTCAAACTTCACTTCCTTTGTATCTCTGGGCTTTTTTTTACCAGCTGAGTAGCTGTCCTCAGCCTAGGGAGCTTGAGGAAAGACTTTGGTGTGTGTGTGTGTGTGTGTGTGTGTGTGTGTGTGTGTGTGTGTGTGTGTGTGTGTGTGTGAGCATGTGAGCCATTGTTAGTGTCTGACTTAGAGACTGAGAGTTGTGGTTTTACCCACCCAGTAAGTCAATGTGCAGCCATCTGCCACAGGTAAGCCCAGTCGGACTGCATCTCTTTCACTTGCTCTGGTAGTGACTCTTTTCCCCATTCTTAATCCCTTTCTCTCAACACACACATGCACAAACACACAAGTGAAAAATGTTAGGGCATTCTTATCTGAAGAACAGCAGCCTGCTAAAAACACCACAACATACCTAATGAATCTGCATGGATTTCACAAAGCACAGTCTGCCCCTACACTATGAAATCCCTTGATGTGTTTTGTATTTACACAGTTAAATCATGCAGCGTCCCGACTTCATCCTTGCAGCTTCAGCTTCTGCTAAACTAATGATGACATGCAGCTTCATGCCTTTTCACAGCAAACATTGCACATAAATTGGCTTACCTGCCATGCTTTACAAAAAAATGCAATGTTCTGCACCCTCTCCACACCCCTTTTCACCACGCCACCACCCCCACCTCTTCCTTCACAACGAACATCCTGATTTCCTCTGATGGTTGCTAAATAGAAATGGGAGCAGCACTAAATTATGCACAATGGGGATATCTATTTTCCTGTTTCCTCACAAGATAGCGCCTTGTTGTTCCATCCTTTGTTATGGACGGTCTGTGCCCATGGGATGATTAGTAGAACAAAGAATGGGAGAAAGCAAACCTGCTTGTAGTTCAAAACAAGCTCCCTTCGCCTTTGAAGATGTGCACTTACTTCAGGCAAAAGTGGGTTTGGAAGAGGAGATGTACTTGTTGTCAGATGTGCACACATCACACAAACACACTCGTATGTATGCACTTACAGCAGAGTAATAACCAAGACCTTCGCCCATTCTGATCCCTGACTCACTGCCTGGCGACATACACATGCAATTAAGGAAGAGCTGGATAGGTAACAGATAGTGCGCACCCTCAAGGTGAAGGTTATGAGATTGTTGTTTAGGAAAAATATTTGATCCATTATACATTGTTTGTGTCCACAGCTGGTGCAGCGAGCATAATAAATATTGTATTAGCCATGGGACCCGCATCTCCGTCTCTCAGACAAGTTCATAACACTCACGGCAGGGAAGGGCGGGACCTCCTGTGGCTTCTTTCCAAATCATCTTCTGTTCTTTTCCCGCCCGCACACTCAGATCAGTGGCAGAAAATCGCTGCGTACAACAACCAACATGTGCACCTCACCAAGGCAATCGTTGGCGTTTTATCTTGCCATTGAGCAAGCGGAACACCAGCATCACAAGCTTGTTAACAATGATCACTTTGTCGCAAATCAAGCTGCGGTTGCATCCGTTGCTTCTCAGTCCCATAGAGGTTTTAGCAGGAGACCGGAGGGTGTGTTGCAGTGTGTGCTGTTGACAATGACCTATAAATAACAAATAGCTGCATGTATTAGTGAGATGAATGATGGAATCCTTCTTTTTCTCCTTTAGTTTGACTTTAGTTTGAATAAATGGAAGAATTTATGGACAATGGAAAATGTTTGGAGTGAGTTGCCAGATTTCCTTGCAAGCTCCAACATCTGTTTCAATAAAAAGAAACTTCATCACATATTTGAGTAAATTAACATTATGAAAGTGCTTCAGAGCAAAAACTTCATCAAATTCATAAGAAATATGACACTTGGGGTATTTACAGCAGTGTTGTTTGGTCCATGTGAAACGAAGCCAGGTCTGCTCACATGGTCAGTAAGGTTTGTTTGGAACAGTGTGGATACATAATAACACTAAATAAGTGACCTCTGGTCTGCCTAAAGAACAGATGTCTCTGACCACTGAGACTCCTTGTGCACTTTGACAGCAGAGGGAAAGCAAAGCGACTGTCCAATCAACCTAATGCCAGGCGGACACTGTGCGATTTTAGAAATCTGACTGTCTGGGAAATGCTCCCACTGCACGACCGGGTTTGTCTATTTGACCCTACGACATGTGTACTCATTCTGTACGACTGCTGTCAGCCACCATTATTGACAACCATGACTAGTTGTCTGCGTCAGTTGGTGTGTGACGGCACGACATGCTCGAGTGTGAACAAAGAAACACAAATGTTCCTAGTTCCTATGACAACCACAGCGTGCCTGACAACAAGATGGCGAGCAGGCAGCAAGTTGTTGCAGTTGTGTGCGCTGTCTTGTGCGCTGAAACAAAAAACAAAAAGAAAACCTCGTGTTCTCTCCATCGCTCTACTAATCTCTCTTCTAGCAGCTGTGTCCACTGCACACATCTGAAGTTGGGGTTGCCCGTCATTGTTTAAAGCTCCACCGGCGTCTTCTGCGCAGGTGCGAACGTAGAATCGTGACGTAACACCACTCACACTGTACGAGCAACGGCGAAAATTTCTGACATGCCAGAAGTTTGATCGGGAAGTCGCAGCATCATCGTTAGAACGTAGCAGCAATTAATCCTTCTTCGTGAGTGTTCTCACACTGTACGCCTCATGACCTTCCGACCGGACATCCCGACGCTACGATGTTTCCACGATGACGCAGCGTGGTCTGCGACAGCAAAATCGTGGTGAAATCCCCTCGAAATCACACAGTGTCCGCCCGGCATAAGAGAGGAAGTGACAGCGCAACCTGCTGGATATCCCTCATTCTGTTGTAATCTGTATTCTGTTTGAACACCAAAGTAAAAAAGAGAAATTGTCTTTCTGTCTGTCTGTCTGCAACAGAACTCAAAAGGTTATGGACAGATTTTATTATTAAATTTCGAGCAAAACCCCAAAAATGGAATAAGAAACAGGTGATTTAATTTTGGGGGTGATTCAGGAACATCCAGGAACATGAGTGGTCTTTGTCACATCCCCGTCTTTTGCTGGTGAAAACAGAATGTTGCTGCAGTGTGACACCACTGCATTTCATCGCTCATTTTCACATATCTTTAAAATGACGCTGGCCGTGCTGGAGAACATAACACTCAGCAGGCCTGGGAAAACCTCTGGATCCCATTGGATGGGAAAACCTCTGGATCCCATTGGATACACTGACAGGAAAGAAGCGTGGGCGTCCCTGTTCTGGCAACTGACCACCCCAACCCTGGATAAGTGGTAGAAAATGGATGGATGGTTACAGTAAGAACGATGCCTTCTGAGTGCTGTAGTGTTCTTACTTCTTGGTCATGGCTGTTTTTAAGGTAATACCCCTCCAAGTGCGTAGTTGTTGTGACTATGTTGTTCAGATAGTTTGGTCTGCTTGGCGGTGAAAGCAAAACAAACCAAATGAAAATGCAAATTTTCTCCTGATTTCACTGCCTAAAAAGTAAAGTTTACATTTAGACATAGAGATCTGTGCACACACATACATACACACAAATACAATACCAGTGAAAAGATGCCCCTCCAACCCCCCATTGACAACAAATAAAATTAGACAAAGCAATAAATGAGATGTATATAAAATGAATGGATATATTAATGAAATATAAATAAATAGATAAATAGTTTTCATGTTGTACTGTTATAATTTAGGACAGGCTAAAAATACACATGTTCAGTTTTCTTATCAAAATGTCTGAACTGTCAGCTGCTCTCAGGTGTTCAGGCAGGTTGTTCTTCAGGCCTCATGCCTCACTGTGACTTTTACTTCTGGTCTTTCGTGTCAATAGAAGACTCTATGTGAGGTCCTGAACGCTCTGAAGGGCTCCAGTAGAACTGAAAACGTGAACATTTAAATACACCCCTTCCTGTTTGGGCACACAGAAAGCCAGTGAAAAGACTTCCGACATACACACAGACACACACACACACAAATGAGACATTTTATTGCATTGGTCATGACAATGGGTGCATTAGGATATACCAGTTCCGTACACAACATATTGCAAATCAAAAATACTTTTCATTTCTTTACTTTTCTCCTTTAATACAATTATATAATGATAATAAAAAATAATGCATCTGCATGTTTGTTTACTGGTCAAACCAGAAGTCACACAGTGCGATCTCCATGTATTATTCATAATTTACACATAACAACCAATGTATTTATGCTGTGCAGTCCATATTCCTCAACTCAGACTGACATAATTTAGCACAAATCACACTCATGTTCAAATTGATGCTAACTTACATGAGGAAATAATATTTCTAAGCTGCTGTAGGTAGCGTTTATGAGTCAACAGCTGGAGTTGAGTGAAAGTAATCCCAACACTGAGGACAAGTTAAATGTGTCAGAGTAAATCAGAAGAACCTGACACTGCCACAGGGCACCTTTATTTGCTTAAAGGTAAATTTTGTGGATGTAGCATCTTCTCTGTGACTCTGGAGAATGAGCGTTTCACCACAAACTATCAGTCTGCATGACTGCTGCCAATGTCTGGGGTTGCAAGGCCAGAGAGCGAGATTTAGCATGCATGTTGTTTTACCAACCTTCTCTGTGGATTTACAAAAAATAAACATCAGGTAAAGCTGCTATGCACATATAATTAATTTTGGATCCACGTTGCTGTGATGCATTCTGAAGATCACTAGTTTTACTGTTATCACCATCACTTCCATTATTATACATGATTAATGTAAAAATTGTGCATATGTTCGCCCGTCAACCCACATCTGTTCTTAGAAGCCGTTCATTACATATGGTGGAGGACATCCACTGAGTCTGCTGTTTACAGCCGACTGCTTCGGCTTGACGAAAGGTGTTGACATGGCTCTGCACTCTTCTCGCACCTTTAAATGCCTTTTCAAGCAAATTCATGTATTAAACCCTTCATAACTGTGCCGGTGTCGTTAGGTCAGCCATCATCCAATTCCCAGTAGACAACAAGGAAACTCAACTTGAAAATGGTGTTATTTTATGGAGGACAACAAACAGCAATGCTGACGTGTAAGAGGTTTAAGATAATCTTGATCTTAAGGGGCGCTGGCGAATGACTGACTTCCCCACAGGTGGTGTGGATTTACGCCACAGACAATCAAATCAAATCAAATCAAACTTGATTTGTATAGCGCTTTTCATGCCTAACAAAACGATACAAAGTGCTTTACATTATAAAACAATTTACATCAGAATAGATAAAACACACACACACACATACACCCATAGTCCCCTTTCACCCACCCTCACCCATGCCCTATTAGCCCCTATAACAGTTAAAAGAAGATGAATGGCATGTGTACATTTGTACCAGATGTGTACCAGATAAGGAAATGATATTCTCAGGGTGCCTCTACACAAAGGGCTACCCCAAACCATGACCACCCAGGCCATCACCATGGGGGCCACCCGGGTCTGGGCAAACATGACCCATGCCACAACTGTAAGGCTGCAGTGCAGGATCCCGACCAACCAGACAGGGACAGCCCCCACAGCAACACCCATGCAGTCAGAGCAGGGGCAGCCCTCGGTGAAGAGGACCCCAATGAGGAGAGAACTGGAGCGATAACTCCACAAAAGTAAAGTCCATCCAAAAATAATCAAATTTATACTAATATGTAAATAAATATATAAAATAAATAAATCAAATTAACTAAACGAAGAATACATAAGGGCTAATATAAGAATGTTAAAACTTAGTTAAAAGCTAAACTAAAAAGGTAGGTCTTGAGCATTTTTTTAAAAACATCAACAGTCTCTGCAGCCCTGAGGCCCTCAGGCAGGCTGTTCCATAGGCGAGGCCCGTAATACCGAAATGTGGCCTCACCATATGCTTTGGTACGAACTTTAGGAAGAACTAAAAGGCCGGTACCTGAGGACCTCAGGGTCCTCGAGGCCTCATACTTTAAAAACAGGTCAGATAAATAAGAAGGCGCAAGACCATTAAGACATTTATAAACCACTAAAAGAACCTCAAAAACAATCCTGAAATGACAATGAACACTATGATGTGTTTTTCCCTTTTTCCAACAATGATCAGGATTGTTGCTGTCTTTAAATTCTTATTATGAGAAGTAAAACTGCATTCAACATTGGCCCTCGAGTATTGTTTAAAGTTGTCCCATTGCACAGTGAGAAATGAAGAGGAGGACCTAATGACAGGAGAACAGCAGGACAGGAGCCAGACAAAGATTGGAATTAAGGTCATAATGAAGATCGGTAATGCTTTTATATATTGAAAATAAACATAATACTATTTAAAAGTAATGTGATACATATAATGAAACATAATGTGCATTAACCTGCATTAAACAGGTTGAATATCACAATAAAACGTAATCACCACGTACATCGTGACATCTGATAGGCTACCATGACCATGTGACACAGAAGGAATGTTGCACTGATGCTGGTATTTGGAGGCAATTTTATTTGCCTAAACTTCTCAGAAGTGAAAACAAATTAAATGTTTTGTATCAGCAGAGCTGTAAATCAAATCTGATATTTTGTCTGGCTGATATTGGCTCTGGATTATCAATACACCCATCCGTGTATCGAACATTAAACAAGGTGTTGCGAACAGAAGATGCTTGGAGACATAAATAAACACAAGACAGAGAAAAACAGAATGGACTGATGGACTGGGCAACTTGGACCAGGGAAACATGGACTCCTCTGGTTTATCGCTTGCTATAAATGAACAGTTATCAGGGATTCATCTGATTTTCATTTTAAAACAAAATACAGAATGAAAGGTCCTTTATGTGATACATAATACCGGGGTTTTATGTATCGCATAAGCAGAACAGCTTAGCTTGGTTTGGTATGTGTTTCCATTGTAAATGACCCGTATGACTGAAACATACCATTTCTGGGCAAAGATACTGTCTGTAGATTGAGGGACAGAAAAAACTGTCACAAAGAGATAAACATCCTGTAGGAGATTAGTCAGCTTAATAAGTTTTTAAAGAGAAAACGTTGCTGCTGTGTCATCTCACCACTGGTTGTACTGGTCAAACATTCAGACACTGTAGTGAACATGAAACATGTCAGCATATGTCCTCCGGTTTATGTGTTGAAAAACAAGTTTGGGGTTCTCCCAAAAATGTTCTGATGATGCAATAAACTGAAAATTTCACTTTTACAATTCCATTACATACTTTTTTTTTCTCCCTGCTGGTGTCGGCTGTGATAGAAAATGTTTGACCATATTAGGATTTTCTTACACGTTCAGCGTAAGAGAGAGAATTATCGCAAATGAGCTGATGACATTTCATGTCTGGATGGCTACACGGAGCAACTTGGAAGGAGATATGGGGTAAGGAGATCTCTTGAGGTGTTGTCAACAGGATGGAGAATGGTTGTGATTGAAACAAGAAACAAACTGAAGTACTGGTACTTTCCTTTATATCTAACAAGCTGATGATAAACAAGGTGGATGCATTTTGAAATGAAATGAGATATGGCTCCATAGTGTTCAGGGGAGCTTCTGGCCCCTTGTGGGCAGCACAAGTCCAACCATTTACATGCCAACTTCCCCTGGTTTCCAAACTCGCTTTGCGCTTTAGCACATTTTCAGGTTTGGATTGGACCATTTTGCCTGGAGAAGTTGTAAAACTACAATCAAACTGCACTAAACTTAAACCACTCCAAGTGCTTTCATGAGCTCAATTTTCTACACAAGCTGGTGAGGAATCTCATCCCTCAGACATTTCAGGGAGTGTTTTTTTTTTTTTTTTTTTTTTTTTTTTTACAATGCCTGTCAGCTTACATGGCCAATTCAACATCTTGAGTGTTGCTGGCACCCAATTTTTACCCCTTACACGCTGAAGTCATCCTGTGGGTGGTTTAACATGAAGAAATGGAATTTACTGGCTTCAATACATGCAAGCTGTGTAATGCCAGGGGGGAAAAAAGGCACATAGCTCTGAAAAAGAAATCTCCTCATGTAAATCTAACATTGTTGTAAAGTTCAAATACTGAAACATTCATTGTCTTTATGAATCAGGGGTTAATAAAATGTGGTCTGCACGTTGAAGGACTGCTTATTTGTCTTTACTTTTCTAAGCACACTGTTTGGTAAAAAAAAAACAACAAAAAAACAATAATGTAGGCCTACATATAATCGAGCTTTGAAGTTTAATATGACGATGAAAAGAAACAGGAAGGATGCGCCATGCACCACAGACAGAGAGACAGCTCTGTACTGAAACTATTTAATTGACAGCTAAATTACAAAAAATGAAGTCATACATCTGCACTTCCTTGATTAATGCTGTGCAATAAACAGCGATTATTGTACCAGTTTCCTCCGGGAAATCCATGGTGTGCCGTGAATATGCAATTCACTTGATTTATAAGTTTGAATGAAAGGAAAAAAAAAAATAATCAAACCGTGAATAATGTTTACTGTCTCCTGATTAAATCAGTCGTGTACTTCCTTGTATGTTTGCCTTGATAGCAGACCCAGTACCTCAAAGAGTCTGATGCAATGTGTCTATTCAGCAATACTTGATGTACATAACAGCTGGGCCGGCACTTCATAAAAATCCATTTTAAACTACTTTATGAAGTGACATTAAAAGTAGCACTGATGGTAACTAACAAACCTGCTTGTAACAAGGTTATTCCAATCTGCAAGCAAAGAAAACAGTTAAAAGCTACTGAAATATAGCAACTGCTTCTGCAAAGACCAAAAACAATCAATCCACAAACTGTGACTTAGTCAACACAGTTTTTATGGAGAAATCTTTAGAAAAAGTATGTTAAAGCATTTAAATAACCACAGAGACTTTCATCAAACACCCCCCCCCCCGCCCCCCCCAACACACACACACAAAAGCATCTAAGCCTCCCAGATAACCAGACATAACAGTCCTAAGAGACGGCAGACAGCTTAATGTGATATTAAAGTGCATATGGTATAGGACAACACTCATTTTTATTTTCAGATATGTAATTTTGCAGCTTTAAATAACAGATATTAGGTTATGGGAAGCTTTGAATGCTCCCCAAGGAGTAATATCTATGTATCCATACTGCATGGCTTTGTCTTTTCATCATGTGATCCAATTGTACAATTTATGGGCGTGTGTGGCCTTCATTGGCCTTCAGAGAAAGAAAGGGAGAATGGAAGGGATGGCATGCAGCAAAAGGCCACAGGCTGGATCAGCTGTGTCCAGGAGCGTTGGCCTCTCCAAGCTGGGCCTGCATTCAACCAATGCTTCACCCAGAACTACCCAGTGCTGCAAGAGTTTTAGTGCTGGTAATTGTGTCTTCTGTCCCAAGCTAAGAAAAGGTTAATCAACCCAAAGATAAGAATTTATTTATTCATTTTCTGGTGCAATTATCTTTCACAAACTCGTCTTTTCTATGACTGAAAATTAGTTTTTAGATGATTTTAATGCTAATTTAACTGACAACTGAAAACAACTTAAAAACCAAAACAAAGTTGCAAACGCGAAGCTCAAGATAGGAAAGAACAGGACTGCAACTGAGATAAACTGTTTTGTAGCTTCACCATCAAACTCAACAGACAGATACAAAATTAAGATCTATGGCCTTTTTCCTAGACAGATCTTTGCGACTTCCTGTAAACTTCCCCAGAAGGGTCACATGATGTTGATGTGAAGTGTGTTGGGGGTTCTTTCCTAGGTTTTCCAAAATGCAGATGATAATAAAGTCTCCTGCTATGTCTTGTGGAGAATGGTTGAACATCCCTCATCCCTGCTGATGGTCCATGTCTCTATGGCCTCCCTAATCCATCAGTGGTATTTATTACTTTCTGACATTCCTAATCCCCAGATTGACATGTAAAAAGCAACAGACCTTAATTGTCATTGGCTGATGATTATTACACCCAAAACTTTCTGGATGGCTCCTAACTACCCAAAAGGATTAAGTATTTGTAGGATATGGTGATATTTCTGCTTATGGGATCATAGCTAAGTGAAAGGCAGCAAGGATACAGGATGGGAGGGGAATAGCAGAAGGAAAAAGAGCAATTTGTACTTCTCCGCCTACAGCTCTGCCAGTTCTGTGATGTGAGGGTCAGAGTGTGACTAACCTACTAGCTCTGGCTGGGCTGCCCTTTCTGTCTCACTGCACCTGTTTCACCACATTAAACACTTCACATGTTCCTCAGGGTCCCAGACCCACACTCTTCTTTACACTTAAACACACGGCTTTAGAATGGTCCTCACACACATACACACAAATGGGCTTTCACAAACATTCATCGGCGATTGCAGGACTACTGTAAAATGGAGCGAGAATGAAGGTCGAGAATAATAAAGATGTATTGAGTAAAGGTTATCCTGTCTCTAAGATGCTAATTGTTCTGTCAACAGTATTCATTCGCCAGAACTCCCAAAGGGCATGCATCCATTTTGTTTGTTCCACGCAAATGGGTTCTGTGCAATCTCGTGTGTGTGTGTGTGTGTGTTTGTGTGTAAAGTTTACAGGTTTTGGATTTCCGTACAATTATGAACTAAAACATCAAATTTTCACACGTAAAAAAAGTGGATTAAAAAGAAAGAAGGCCACAAAAACAAATGAGACAAACTGAATGTACTGGCTTGTTTATTTATTGAGGATAATAACCCAGAATAACATCTGAGTGGTAAAAGTGTGGGAATCTTTGCTTTCGTTTTCTAATGTGACCATCTAATGCAGTGATAATGGCATCTAATTACAACCTCAATCAGTCCTTTTCAATTTCTGCATCCCTCAGAGATAGGCTGGACCCTGATGTTGTGTTTCTTATTAAGCCAATAGATTTCTCTTAAGGCCATTGTTTGTGGAGCATTATATCTGTTGGCAAACACCAACTCTGGACTCATAGAATACAACTCCTTATTGATGGTATTTGTGTCCTTTTCCACTCTGATAAACATCAACATTTCTTCCTGTACGCTTCTCAGATATTGACCCAGGTCATGTTATCACACATTTGCACAATCGTGTTCTGTGAAGGTCAGATCCTGACAGATCCCTCTTGAAGGTATAAAATACAGCATCCATTCGCACCTGATGGTCATCTTGTTGATTGACAGTACACACATTTTTCACCTTCAAATTAATTTGCAAGTCCTCAGTTTTCAGTTACTTTTGCCATTTACAGTTATCTAATATTGTCACATTTTACTGGGCCGTCCAGGGGGTATCGCGCCTTCCAGACGACCCTTAATTGGACTTAGTGGTTAACTGACTGACTGACTGAATGACTGAAGGAATGAATGACTGAATGAATGAATGAATGAATGAATGAGTGAATGAATGAGTGTACGGTTATGTGACAAAGCTGCCTTGTCACAGACGCCCACCCCCACCTACTGTGTCCCGGGTCATCAGGTGCCCAGCAAATCACCCACATTGCCATTTTATTCCAGTCATGTCACCTGTCAGGTAGCAGACTGGTAGGGGTGCATACCTGATGGTTTTGCTGCCAATACTGGGAGCAGGTTACGAGTGGGAAAACTTACTGGAGTGTCATCTACATCCACTGGGGGGTGGGGGGGGGTGGGGGGGGGGGGGGGGGGGGGGGGTATTGGAAGCTGGGTTAAGGGGTTTACCTGGGTTTTATGACTGAAATATGTCACAATGCGGCAGTGAAGTCACCATCTCGTGACCAACTGATCGCCACATCATGCCAAGTATCATGTTTATTTTCTTTATGTTCAACTGTTGGAATGTGTATTGGGTTATATTCATGAGCTCTTGTCTATGTTGCTCGTCTATATTGTCTATATTTCACCAAATGTAGAAACTTTTAAATCCAGGTTAAAAACATTTCTTTTATCACGTGCCAATGCATGACTTCTGCACAGCAACTTTTAATTAATTCTGCTTTTAATTATTTTAATATAATTTATGATTTCATTGTGATTTTGCTATTTGTACTTTAATTTATGCTTTTTCTGTAATGCTTTTAATGTAAAGCACTTTGAATTGTCTTGTACATGAAAGCTGCTGTACAAATTAACTTGCCGTGCCTATATATTGTTGGGGGGACTTGGGGGAATCCCAGTTATCTGTAGTAATTGGGGAAGTTCCTGGGGAGGGGCGGGGCTTTGTGTTTTTAGACACTTATTCAGAGCAGAATGGGAGAGTGAGGATAGTGCTGAGTTAATCGGAAAAGAGTTGTGTGATGAGTAAAGGGGAGAGTTATTGATGGTTTGCAGAGCGGGCAACCATTGTAAATACAAACCTGTAAATAGTGTAAATAGCTGGCTGGTCACTGTAAATATTGCTGCACTGTGGAGATTGGAGAGCACGATAAAAACCACCTGACAGAAGGAGCCACAACTTCGTCACGTCATTGTACAGCATACAGAACCCCGTCATACTCTAACTTCAAACTCAATACTGACGAAAACAAACAAACAAAAAAAAAAACATATGAAACACAATTTTTTATCAAAATAAATTTTTGGTTTAAAAAGGTATGAAAAATTTTTAAAGTAAAAATCCCCTTTTTTCAGCATCACATGACACCATGTCACATGCTAGCAACCCCATACCTCCATGCTGAATGTGCACCCTAGCTGATCAACCAAAGTAACCAAAGCAAGAGGCAAAACAAGAAGTCAACAAGAGACTGACTTTTATTGGCTGGGAAGAGCTCAGCGAAGACACATTGTGATGTATGCTGAATTAACCTTTATTAGGGGGATCCAGAGAAAAAAATAATCCAAATTTCAGTCATGTTGCTGTAATAGAAAAGGGCTCAAGGCAAATTTTTTCAACCAGCAGCACTAGTAGTTCCAGCTGCAATAAGGATAAACAATATCAGTTCAGAGAAAAATGTATGTATATCCATATATATGTATGTATGTATATATAAAAATGTATATCCATTTCAATGCAACACTTCTTTCATCTTGACTGGTTTATTGGTTGTGATCCACAGCTTAAAGGGATAAAACTTGTTTGTTTCAGTGCTGGTTTAGAGGAAAAATGAATATGAAAAAAAACAAAAAAACTAAAACAACCAAAACAAACAAAGTTCATTAAACATCCCATAATAATAATAATAATAATAATAATTATAATAATAATAATAATAATAATAATAATACAGTCTTAAAACAGCAGGGTGGGATTTCTGTTGACTACCAGGTAATTTCTGCCCAGATGGAACAAACAGAGATGCTTCCATGTTGATTTGTTGAGTTTTACCTTCAAGTTTGGTGATGTGCTTAACTTTGTCATTTTTCTTTTGGGAAATAGAGTTTCCACCCAATACTACCCTTCTTGGGAGTGTCTTTTCTTGTATTAATGATACGTTTCATCGTTTTTCTCCTATAGATTTGTCTTTTGGTCTGAAAACAACTCTCCATTTTGTATCAACCAGAACCTTTTTATTTTAGCTTAATGTAGAAATGATGAATGTATTGTGTGTTCATAAGCATTTGATCATATTTCTAATAAAATACCTGAATTCTTCCACATGTTAGTGTGAGCCATTATTCCTATCCACAGCCACCTATAGTCCAACATGCACTTAGGTTTTGGTTGTGCTTACCCACGTTACAGTGCGCTGAACCCACAATGCACTTTGGTTTGTAATCCACTTCCTGTATTTGGTCTGCCTGAGAACAGGCAGAGACTTTCTGTGCAAACAGACTTGGATTTGAATTAAAAAGATTTGTGAAAATGCAGCCTTAAACTTGTGGCATTCGAGTGTATTTAACATTACTCTTGTATTACACTTAATGTATGGTGCTCACTGTCTCTCCCAGCAAGACAAGACCATTACACATCATCTCTGCTGCATTTTTTTCTGAACCACACATCCTAAAAGACCACCTGTCAGTCAGATGCTTGAAAGTCTAATTAGGATACACATTGTCTTGTGTTGACGCTTCCAAATTCTAATATCCATTTTCGGAAAGTGTTTTGAATAAATCACGTTTTAAATGAGTTCCTGTGTGTACAAAGGCAAACAAACATGTCAGCAACTCAAACCTGAACGGCTGGAAGATAAAGAAGCTTTCACCCTCGAGTCGATCCAACATATGCAATATTTATGCAATATTTAAGTGTTGCTTTTGCTTTGCATGTATATGAAAAAGCTTTCATGTGAATGACAGTGAGACGGTAGGTCGACTCTTCAATCTGGCAGCGGTGTTCACAGGCAGGGATGGAATAAATGGCTCTCAGTGGGAGCAGTAGGTTGCTCCCTTTGCCACAGGCTTACTTTCAGTTAAAGAGACAACTCTGTCAGAGTGTGGTCGGTAATGAGGGGCACACAGTGACACAGCTCACACTTACACCGTACAGTCTTAAGGTTAAATGGTATGACAGACTCTAACTAAGTCTTTTTTGCCTTAAAGGTCAGCTGAATATTTTATTGCCAGCCAGGCTTGGCAGTGTATTGAAATGGTAATGTTAATACCACTACAGGACAGCTTCAGTGAGGGAGGTATGCTGAAAGGTCAGCCAGTCTCCCAACTACTCCCTCACACATGCATACAGACAGAAACACAAACACACACAAGTAAAATGCCGATTCTCACTCAGGCGCGCATGATGCCGGTATAAAAACACATTAAACTGCGCCTTTGTAACTGTCTGTGCTTTTATCATTTTCCTTCTTTTCATTTTTGTGTTAAACTTCAATGCGCAGTTTCATTTTGCGGCATCATTAGAGCACAAGACAATTTCCTGCCTGGAGTCCAGTCATGAACATGGAATGAAAATTACTCTGTGTATCTGCTGGAAAGAGGTAATATCTGAGCTTGTGACAAGTTAAGAAACATTTCTCCTTTAATGGTGAAAGCTGGCAGAAAGAAAGTGAACTTATTTCATCACAGTGGGAAGTTTTTAGAGGTAGTTAGGCAGACCGGTGGAAATACACACTCAGAGTGTCTTGTAGCACCATTTGTGTGCTGGTACAGAGCTTCTGTAATTGGTGGAGTGTCTTAATACTGGGGGGGGGGGGCTGTAATGAGCCCACCTTACAGATGTCAGCTTTATCATATGATCAACATATGTGAAGGTACCGTTGTTGATGCCAGAAGTCACACCTCCTCTTCAGGAATGTAAATCAGGGACGGGCGTATCGACGTTCTGGAGTTGATACTTGAATATCTGCCAGTCAAAATATCAGATTTAATATGATTTTTAGTATCATGATATCACTGTGCTGATGAAGAACATTTAATTGTTTTCATGTTTAAGAGTTTTTTGGCTAAAATAATCAAACAAAGCTCTACGACAGTGTTCTGTGTCACATGACTGTGGTAGTTTATCAGATGTCATGACAACGTTACTGCTGTTTGTGACATGATGGTTGAGTTGTATTCTACTGGTTTGATGGCATTTATTTGTTTTATTACATCTATCAGTACATTCAGGCTATAAATACATTTTATTTTCTATTTAATAAATGTGAATATTCTTATAAGAATCTGTACTTTATTTCATAATTTTAAAAAAAAAATGTCATTTTTTTGTGGATTTCAAAAATTAGAATAATTTATTGTTTTAAAAGCATTTCTCTCAAGTGTTAATGTTTTTGAATTGTATATGACATATTTCTCTTGTAATACAAATATTAATGCACAATACAATTGTTCTTTTCCTTTCGGGACCAACAAGTATTAATATTGATGACAAGGTGCCATAAACAAATGGGATCATATCAACATGAAAAATGTTGGTATTGCTCATCATCTACAATGGAAGAATACTTTTTTTTTTTTTTTTCCAGAAAAGAAATTGTCAAAAATGTGTGCGATCTTATTTGTATATATGTGTTCCATACATGTGCATATTTTTTGTGTCAGGTAGATATCACTATTTTACCTGGGTTGGCTCCCATACCCACACCTCACCTAACCTGACAGCCAGTCCCTGGGGATGTCGGACACATGGACAGTGCATGCATGAAAACTGTTCAAATGAGTCTAAAACTAAATTCTAAATACTAAACAAGCATTCAACTATAGTCAATCTGGGATCTGCCAAGTCGTCACAAAGCATGCTATGAATTTTATATCTATTTTTCTCAAAATTCAACCCAAGCATGACTAAATAGCTGCATTAATATGAATATAGATGTGTATGAAAATGCTCAGCACATAGAGTTTCCTATCAGAACTTTTCTCAGTCTGGGAATAATACACATGCTCCTTTTAGGGATGGCGTAGGCCTACATGTTTCACTAGAAAACTCCAGCATTATTTATACATAAACCAGACACCTGTACAGTTATATCGAACATACAGGAAACACAACTAAAGGAACGAGACTGGAACAAGATGCAGAACTGAACTAATGGGGAACAGGTGAAACAAATGAGCAAATCAAACCAGGTGCACCGATGAACAGGAAGCAGAAAGTAAAAGAGAATAGACAAAGAGAGAAACCTGTAAAATAAAACAGGAAAACCCAGACAGACCACCAGAGGACTTCAAAGCAAAAGCAAAATACAACGATGCAGATCTAGACAAATGTGGTTTGTCTGAGAAGAGATGCTCAGCTTAGGATACGGCAATCAGCAGCATGAGGAGCTTATTTTCTATCAGGACACACATTGTGGAGACACTTCTTTTATTTTTTTTAAGGGATGTCTGTACAGCTAGAGTCCGGAAACAGGATTTATTCTGCATAATCTATCTATCTATCTATCTATCTATCTATCTATCTATCTATCTATCTATCTATCTATCTATCTATCTATCCATCTCTCTCTCTCTCTCTCTCTCTCTCTCTCTCTCTATATATATATATATATATATATATATATATATATATATATATATATATATATATATATATATATATATATATATATGTGTATATATGTATATATATATATATATATATGTGTATATATGTATATATATATATATATATGTGTATATATGTATATATATATATGTATATATGTATATATATATATATATATATATGTATATATGTATATATATATATATATATATATATATATATATATATATATATATATATATATATATATATATATATATATATATATATATAAATGTATATAGATATACATAGATAAACAGAAGAAATGTCTGTGATGAGGGGTGTGAGTTGGCCAATTGGGTGGTGGCCAGGATTCAGCGTATGGTGGACACAGCCACCCCCAGCCAACTCTCCAACATTGGGATGGTCACACTGCATGTGCAGTTTCTCTCTTTTTTTCTTCACCTGAAAAATTTAGTGCATTACTGGTTTGTCATGCTAAACGGAGCAATGCATTGTGGGTAACGTGGTGTAACGTCAGTGAAGTGATGGTGAAATGTAGGCAGTGACCACTGCAGGACCTCACACAATCTGACTGAGTTCGTGTTTAACTCCTCTGTTTGCAGACACTTTTGGGTCAACGTTCACAGAAAAACAAACGTGTTCTTTTGAACATGCACAACAATGGAAATGACCCAAGTGATCCTCAGTATTTGCAGGATGGCATGTGAAGGGAAACATGTGAAGAGAACAGAATATCTGCTGCCAACATCCTGCTGCTAAGTGCTTCAGGACCCATCTCAATGCTGAAAGTCCACGACCCAGTAAGTGAGAGCTGTCTGGTGGTCCTCCACAATATCAGGCTGGTGGGAAGGATTTATGTTTTCATGCTGAGATAAACTGAATTGAAAGGGTCCAAATATTCTCTGCCTTCAGTACTCCGATTTGATGTTTAATGTTTCAGTGCAAACAACTTCATCATAGATATGGTTTTTACAGAGAAAACTGTTTTTGGTGTTGATCTTTAACAGCTTAAATTGTTTTCTTTTTAATGGGAGCTATAAATAAATGCCAGTCAGTCATCATTTTGTCCATAAAGAGGGAATTATTAAAGTTTTATGGCCATGTTTTAATCCTCTGAAAATTGCAGCTTCCAGCCGCTCCACGGGCATGTACACACACACAAACACGACTCCATTCTCCTTTCCTCTCGTCATCCCTCACCTCCCTCCGTTTGATTTTGTCTGGGGTCAGCAAAGCTTCCTTTGCTCTCTTCCTCATGGATGGATTCCAGGCTGAGTTTTCACATATGCTAGGTGGTGGGGAAAGTTGCTGACGCTGGTGTAACAATGCGGAGCCCCGTAGAGCACATCTGTGATTTCAGCCCTCAATGAGACCACGCTGCGCAGCAGAAATTAACCTACTCTTGTACACACTGGTGGAAGGCTAGAATTAGAAGTCAATTTTTCACAAATACCACCAACTTATTTTTCCTTTCATTTCTCCAATGATCCTTGAAGATGAACTCGTGGAAAACTGCACTACTGCAGATTAGCAAAGTGAAAAGTTCTTCCCCTCAACTAAAGCTTCAATTTGTCCTATTCTGTCTCATAAATCTCTGCTTTCAACTTCCCTTCCCAGCAGAATTCAGATAATTAAATGCTTGAAACTATCAGTGGTGATGTCACCACCTCAAAGCTTTTCTGTTTGCTACACCTTGTTGTTTTGGTATCTTTTAATGTGTGTTACAGAAAGCACAGACGAACTAAAGTGCACAGGTTTTGTTTCTGTGCACTTTAATGTCACTGCACATTTCTGCTTCTTGTCTTTGTAGTGTCACTGCTGTCCTGTGGAAATGCACACATAAAATGACTATAATAAGCATTGTGGGCTGCAAAAGTTGTTAAAGACAACTGCTAATTTATAACGGGCAACTTGGATAGAGACAAGTGAGATTGTAAACAATAATTTATCAGCAAGGAGCTTTTCTATTTGTAACAACATGACACAGTTAAGGTATCCTTACCTCTGAAATTATACTTTACTATTTTCAGGACAGAAGATGATGGAACACTCAAAAACAGTTTGTTCTTTCTGGCTTGATGGAGACTAAGAGATTAAAAGCAAGACAGCAGCAATCCAGATTATCTTTCAGGGCTGAAATAACTTTTTCTACATCAAACTGTCTCAGACAAAAAGAACTATGTTGTTCTGCGGATTGTAAACAATATACACCAAAATTGTTAAAATCATACAGAACCAGAAGAAATGTCAAAACAGAATGTTTTCAGCAAATGGCTTTTCTGTAGAGAGAGTAGAATTTAGAAAATAATCTTCAACCTAGATTTCAGATAATTGTTCCATCTTTTCAATCAGCTAAAACGCAGTCCCAGCTTGTTAGAATGCAATAATGTTCAATAAAGGTCTATTATAGATCTATGTCCATAACATTGTAAAAACAAAAGTTTTATGGCAATATATTCAGACATTTGTAAATGTTTCACAGTTGCATGTTTGATAACAGTTCCATCAAGGATTATAAGGCTTTCATGGTTTGTAGAACTTTTTTTCTGAAAGACAAAGTTTTTTTCCCCTCGTAAACATGCTTCTGCATTATATTTTTATTTTGTTCATGTAAATTGTGTGAATTTTGTGATGTAAACAGAAAATCTTACAGATCTGCTTAATACAGCCCCTGAAAGTTAAACTATGTTTACGAGACAATGCCAGTAAGAAACAGCTTTCAAGTATGGAACTTTTACCAGTAAATTATGATTAATGATGAATTAATTAATTACAGAAAAATGAACACATTTGTAAAATTTACTCATTTATTGCAGAACAATAGTGTGGTTTACTCTCCATCCCACCCTGGCTTACTTTCAGACATTGTCTATTAATGAACAGTCTGAATGAAAACATCTTCATCTTCATATTCAGCCGCTTATCGCGGGGGTCGGGTTGCGGGGGCAGCAGCCTAAGCAGGGAAGCCCAGACTCCCCTTCCCCAGCCACATTTGCCAACTCTGTGGGGTGGATCCCGAGGCGTTCCCAGGCCAGCCGAAAGATACAATCCCTCCAGCGTGTCCTGGGTCTTCCCCGGGGTCTCCTCCCAGAGGGACGTGCCTGGAACACCTCACCAGGGAGGTCCAGGAGGCATCCTGACCAGATGCCCGAGCCACCTCAACTAGTTCCTCTCGATGCGGAGGAGCAGCAGCTCTACTCTGAGCCCCTCCCAGATGACCGAGCTCCTCACCCTATCTCTAAGGGAGAACCCGGCTCAAGTGAGAGCTGGAGATCACGACCAGATGAAGCCAACAGGACCACGTCATCTGCAAAAAGCAGAGACCCAATCCTGTGGCCACCAAGCTGGATCCGCTCAACACATCAGCTGCGCCTAGAAATTCTGTCCATATGAACAGCATCGGAGACAAAGGGCAGCCTTGGCAGAGTCCAACACTCACCGGAAACGAATCCGACTTACTACCTACAATATGGCCCAAGCTCTGACACCTGTCGTACAGGGACCAGACAGCTTGTACATGGAGGTCCTGTACCCCATACTCCTGGAGTACCCCACAAAGGAGCCCCCGGGGGATATGGTCGAACACCTTCTTCAGGTCCACAAAGCACATGTAGACTGGTTGGGAAAACTCCCATGCCCCCTCCAGCACCCCAAAGAGGGTATAGAGCTGGTCCACTGTTCCGCGACCAGGACAAAAACCACACTGCTCCTCCTCAATCCGAGATTCGACTATCCAGCGGACCCTGCTCTCCAGGACTCCTGAATAGACCTTACCAGGGAGGCTGAGGAGTGTGATTCCCCTGTAATTGGAACACACCCCAGTCTGCCAATCCAGCGGTACTGCCCCCGATGCTGCAGAGGCGTGTCAGCCAGGACAGCCCCACAGCATCCAGAGCCTTAAAGAACTCCGGGCGGATCTCATCCACCCCCGGGGCCTTGCCGCCAAGGAGCTTTTTGACCACCTCAGCGACTTCAGCCCCAGAGATAGGAGAGTCCACCCCTGAGTCCCCTAGCTCTGCTTCCTTATCGGAAGACGTGTTGGTAGGATTGAGGAGTTCTTTGAAGTATTCCTTCCACCGACCCACAACATCCCAAGTTGAGGTCAGCAGCTCCCCACCTCCACTGTACACAGTGTTGATGGAGCACTGCTTCCCCCTCCCGAGCCGCTGGATGGTGGACCAGAATCTCCTCGAAGCCGTCCGGAAGTCTTTCTCCATGGCCTCGCCGAACTCCTCCCATGCCCGAGTTTTTGCCTGAGGAGGCTGAGGAGTGTGATTCCCCTGTAATTGGAACACACCCTCCGGTCCCCCTTCTTAAAAAGGGCAACCACCACCCTAGTCTGCCAATCCAGGAGCCCTGTCCCCGATGTTCATGATGAAAACATGTAAAAGTTAAAAGAACTGTTACATGTTGTGGACTGGCACTATTAGTTAAAATACTCAAAACTACACTTTCTATTTTTTGTTACTGTATTTAAATAACCTTTTCCTAGACATTAATGGAACTTGAGTTTACAATATTAATGTATGTTTCTATTATTTGATTTAGTCATCCTGTAAAATCAATTTTAAACACACAAAAATGTTGCTTTTAGGGACAAATATCGTTATGTAATTAAACATGATTGAGATTAATTAATTAAATAAACTCTAATAAAAGCTGGGGTTGGTAATGTTGGGGAGCTAGCAAGATTTGAAAGTGGCACCCTGTCTTGGCTCTTCCCCCTCTGGTTTTGCTCCTTGGGGGATCCAAGGCTGTTTTATTTGCAGCTTTTTCCACCAACGATTTTCTCTTTCTCGGCTGTTTAGCGGGAGGAGGCAAATAAACCGAGCCGGGTCGGGGGAATCCTTCCTGCATTTTCTCAGCCATGTTTGCCTTCTGAGTTTCTTCTTCACTACTTTGTATTTTCATGCTAACATGCTATTTATATGCAGGGTGTGGCTATCAGGTATGCGCTGCAGGAGGGGAGAGGAGGGGAGCCGGGAGAAGAAGCTTACGAAATATAAGAAATGAACAACACCATTTCTGTCCGAAAGTTTTGATTGGTCAGTTTTTACAGATTTACAGTAAACTGAGGGGCTAACCATATTTTTTACTGTTCATGATTACAAAATGTATAGACAACGATCAGGACTAGGAACCACTTCACCCAGAGTAAAAAAAAAAAATCTCTGAGAAAGATTACAAACTATAGCTTCAAGTCTTACTCCTACTTTCAGTATTTTATTCAACAATTTATTCATGGAAAATGTAAAGGAAGCATTAAAATGTACATGTTTTCAATTCTACTTCTGTTGGGTAGTTCCATGTGCAGCATTGAAATGTATATGATAGCATGAAGGGATCTGGATGTTGTGGAAATGTGTTAAAGCTACATTTAACATTGACCATCACTGAAAACTACCTCCCAGTGAGATGTTTTGTTATCACAGGTGCATAGTAATACAGGAGAAAAAGATGGCAGCATATTTTGACAGAATTAACTCTTATTTTTTGTTTTATTAACAATATACACATTTGTGCTGCATTCTCTGGGGCATTGCCTATCAAAGGATGTATAACTTTAACTTAATAATCCATATGCTGCGATGGACTGGTGAGCTGTCCAGAGTGTACCCTGCCTGTCGCCCAAAGCCGGCTGGGATAGGCTCCAGCTTCCCCGCGACCCTGAATTGGAATAAGTGGTTCGGAAAATGAATGAATGAATGAATAATCCATATGGACTTGACAGAAAGTTTTCAAGCTTCGAAGCAGATTAGTTGCACTCATACACTCACCTTCTAAATACTTGTAGTATAACCACAGACTGTATATAAAAAGATGGACAGAGCCTCCGTGTACCATAGGTGTCCCATGGGTTTCTGAAGAGCTGAATTTAGTTGAGTTGAGACCATAAGTTGAGACGAAGAGTTGACGATGAGAAGTTGATAAGATGAGTTGAGACGGAATCTCTATGACGTTACCCATAGATTTCCGAAGAGCTGAATTGAAGCTCGGTGGGCGGTTCCTGCCATCGCCATCTTGGCAGGGGAATGCGTGACCTCTTGCCTGGAAAATAGTAATATGGACAAAAAGGTGGAGCTGAGAGAGGGGGGCTGTGAGCGTCATGGTTAATGATTGACATTGAGCTAATTCCGAGCTGCCTGTAGCTAAGAGCTTTCCAAGCTAACCCAGAGATAACAGAAGTTAATCAGCTAACGTAGGTAAGTGGGCTAAAACTAAGTCACGTTGATAACCGGCTAAAATCCGCCTTTGTTCTACATTCTTCTTACTGGAAGCGGGAGATTGGATACATGTCAATCAAAAGGACATGTCCCTAAATATGCCAAATTTTGAGATTAAATTACTTTTGAACGGGTGAGTTAGAAAAAAATTCACTCCCCCCACAGTTGTCATCAAGGTAAACCTGACCTATAAACCTAAAATGGATTTTTGTACCAGGCTGTAAACATGTTTATTTCTGCTGTGAAGTTGGCCTTTTTAACATGGGAGTCTATGGGGATTTGCTCTGTTTTGCAGCCCCTAGTGGATGAAGGGGGAACTGCAGTTTCATGCACTTCTGCATAGGCTTCACTTTTAACGACCGGAGGTTGCCGCTTGAGTGTAACCCAGACATGGGGACTCAAGTCAAGATCTCCTGTCTGCTGTCTGTGTTGCTTGCTGCCATTTCTCCAGATGTGACATTGATGTAACATGCCACACACACAGATGTGCCTGCACATGCACAATCAATCAAAACAATACAGTCAACACGTCAGTGCTGCTGCAACTTTTGGTTATCAAAAACTAAATGAAGAGGAAATAAGATGGCCAGACTGCAACGTCTGTGGCATAAAATTCCAGGATGCTGGATTAAACACATCCACTTTCATCCACCTTTAAACACACCTGGAGAGGTTAGTGACGGTGATATGAAAACTAGATATTAGCATCAGTGTTAGCAACATGTTTAGAGCTGAGCAATAAATCCACGATGTTTAGAGGAGTGTAAACATTAGCTTGTTACTGCTGGATCCGGTCTGCTTAGGGTTCAGCTAGATAAATACTTGGTAACAAAACAATAAATGAGACTAGACATCCAACGTTTCATTTGGGGAAGATACCTATCTGTATTTAAATATGAAACTACAAATCCCATCAACATGGCCAGCAATTAGTCTACACTATGGCAGGTCTAAAGGGACAAACATCATAATAACTCAAAAAGCTAATGAAGAAGGTGGTGTGTTGTCCTTCCTTTGTACTTAGATAATGTTAATACATCATATTGGCTTCACTGAATGTGTTCAGAAGAAGAATGAGACATTTACTGAACACAGTTTCCATAAACTGGGACTTTGTCATAAAGATGTTAAAGTGGGATCAAATTGGGACCAGACCCACCAACAAGGTTTTACTGGGTCTGTTCAGCGATTTAGGGATGTGAGGAAAGTTACTTAGCTGGCAAATGTTGGATATAAATTCATGCAAATATTGAGATTTATTTAAAAAGTTTAAAATTAATATTTTATGTTTATCACAGTTATTAAAAAGAAATGTTCTTGATACACTAATATCAGTAGTATAC
Organism: Telmatherina bonti; assembly: GCF_933228915.1. Taxonomy (NCBI): domain Eukaryota; kingdom Metazoa; phylum Chordata; class Actinopteri; order Atheriniformes; family Telmatherinidae; genus Telmatherina; species Telmatherina bonti. The sequence goes on along the minus strand of NC_136619.1, from coordinate 10,078,678 downwards.
AAATAAACTTTTTACACGTTTATCTGCTACAACACACCTGAGTGACAATATATGGGTCATTAAGAAGCTTGTGTGGAATTGGACAAAAAGCTGTTATTTGGTTCAAATGTGTTGCAGCAGGGAAACTTCTAATATCTACAGGACAGTAGCATTAGCAAACTAATTAACAAAAAAGCTAGCGAAAAAAAAAAAAAAAAAAAAAGACTTTGAAAGCCACTACATAACTGAAACTAAACAAAGGAAAAAAAGATTAAAACATGAAGTTTATCACATAAACTCATGAGAAAGAAAGAAAATAGTCCAGACAACTACTTCTAGCTGTTGACGAATCAGACGCAGCCCTCAGCAGGGGAAGGAGGGGCTTATGGCAGAGCGTTCTTTTTGTGCTTTTTCTGGCAGAGACAGATCTGAGAGGATCAATATAAAATCAATAAAGGGGTTTGTGGAAAATGCTTGATTATTTCCTGCCCTTCTGGACTTGCATATTAAAATAAATTAGCCTGAAATGTGTTTGATAGTCACTTTAAGTCTGACACATACTTACTGGGCCCATCATATGCTGCTATCAGTGTTATTATCGTTAAAATCAAGCAACTGTACCAAGGTCATTCAAAGTTATTTATTTAGACAGGAGACTGAATGCTTGTTTAATGAATGTGATTATTGTTATTAATACATGATGGTTCTAACACACCATTGGCTGCTATGTCAGTGCATGTTATTCAGAAAAATTCTTCCATGCAGTTCCATGATGCAACTTATTTAGTAAAGTCTTTGTTTCTTCCAGCCTTATGGTGGAATTGGCCTGAGTGGATCCTGCACTGGGCCGGTCCTCACAGTGGAGCTCAGCACTCAGGCTTTCTGTGGGTATTTTGGTCTGACCTGTTCAAAAACTCCCATAAATATAGTAAATTACAGTTTGATCATAGTCCAGGAACAGCATGTATGTTCAATTATTAAACTATATTAGTGGTTCAGAGAAAGCCTTTGTTGCTAACTTGGCTATGAGCTGTCCGTGGGAGATGAGGCAGTGTGAGATGGTACAGATCTATGTAAATGCATTCCTCTGATATACTGCAGCCTAAGTGCAAAACATATTCTTCTTTTGAAGAGTTTAATTAGAAACACCTAAAACAAGTTTGTGCTTCATGATTTGTAGCCTGCAAGTTTCCCTCAGTTTTATTTCCCTTGGTTTTCAGTCTATTTGACCTGACAAAGCACATTACTGTACAAGCCACATTAACCCATTCCCACTCATACAGAACCGATTTATAAAACACACTGAGCACATATCCTTTAATGCCCACACACTGATGCATGCATTGAGGGCAACATGGGATACTTTTCTGTATCTTACCCATAGACATTGACTTAAAGGGGCCCTGTGGAGTTTTTGGCCACTCGTGGTGCAAGGGCACAGTGTTGCAGTGTTTTATCTCCATGCAGGTGCATGCACATGTCTTATCCTGCCAGAAATGTGACTGCCTTTTTAATGGACTAAACAACAAATAAAAATAGTTGAATGAGAAAGAGCATCTGGGCCAAGACTTTAAGATTTGCTAGTTAGTTTGTAACTATGTAAAAATATGTTATTAAAAAAATATGCTCCTATATCAAGTAAAAACAGCAAATAATGTCCCTCCACTGCAGTCCTGTGGCCACACAAATTCAGATCAATAAGACAAATAGGACCAGCTGAAAACAAAGAGTGCGCTGCCCAAGAACTCCATGAACCTATTTATAACCGAGGCTTTGTCCATCGGAATAATGATCCCACAGCAAGGCTGAGACACCTCCTCAGGCTGGGATCCATACCCATGTAAAGGCTACACTGCTGCAGCCAAACTCACGTCGGGAACATGAAAACAACCCCTGGCAGTGGCCTTTGTCGTGTCTTACACATTATTTAAACATGCACGGTGGGTCTCATCAATCTTTTCAGTGCTGCAGAGGTTGGCTGTTGCTCTCAAACCAGCAAAACTCGACTTTATCAAATCTGATAACTTCTGGAAGGAAGGGGATATGGTCCAGCGGAGACAGCGATTTTATTGTGGAAATAAATTCCAGATATGTAATTCATGCAGGCTAAGTAAAGTAAAAAGAAAATACACTTTAGAGGAAGGGCTCAATGCAAATGTTTCATTTATGCATGGTGTAATGTGGTTTTCGGGGAATACAAGGCACTTAAATATTAGTAAATTCGATAGATGGTCTTATCCACTGTGGTCCCTATGAGAAACCAAACACAGAAAATTGAATTACGTACTGTTGGTTTTTGTCTTTATTTCCATAATGTGGACCTTTAATGGAATTACTTTGCTAAGAGCAGAATTTTCATTTATCATTTGAAATTCAGATGGGCGCATTGTGGGAAAACTTGCTGACAAAATTGAAACACATAAAAGTGAAACACAAGGCTGTTTCACTCCATTTAATTAGAGACGGCAGAGGAGGACATGGAAAGAGAGGAGGCACGAAGACATTCAGTGTTCACACAATATTAATAATTGCAGTTTTTTTTTTGTTTTTGCCACGCCATAGAAAATTAAGACTAAATGCTCTGCTTGTTCTCTATTATGTTGCTATTTTTTATGTTGGGACACATACACAGCGGCAGACAGCTATTGGATTCATAATGCATCAAGCTAATACACTAGCACAGCCCAATCATTAAAGCCAAGGCCAAAGCTTTGACATATTGATCATGCAAGGATGATTCAGGGTTAATGTGTCTGTTTTTTCTTCCTGCATGCTCTGGATGAATAGATTGTATGAGATTTAAGTTGTTGTGAATGAGTTTCTTTCACTTCCTACAGGGGTTTCCAACAAACAATGGAGAATGACTCAGTGAGTGGTTATTTTTCTAAAGAGGCTGCTGGGGGAAATCTTGATATATTCTTTGGCTCTGTTTCCTTCCAGTGTTTACAGATGGCTTTGCTTGTGATACATTAAACCAAAAGGTTTGGTATGTACATTATATACCACAGTGCTTACTTGAAAAATGCTTGTAAAACCCAATAAAACCAAAAACAAAATTACCACACAGAGAGAACAGCATTTAGGTCTCAGTAAGAGCTTTTGACAAAATGTTGGGTTGGATAAAATTTGACATAAAGTGAATAAGAAGTGAGTGCAAAGGAATGCTCACATTTTGTTTCCTTTACTTTGCAATAGTGGTATAAAACAGTTCAATGCATGGCATACTGTAGCAGGTCACAGGTGCGGTAAATGGCATTCAGAATGATGGAATCACGTCCAACAAGACTGGGAGTTTTTTTTTTTTTTTTTTATTATTATTTTAACTGAGGTAGATTTCTCATATTATTCACATCTGACTGATACACATGTCGCTGCTGCTTCTTTCAAACATTGTATTACCTTGGCCCAGTGTCTTATTGCCTTATTTTTCTCTGCGTCTTGCTTGAAGCTACCTACTAAACCAGATTGTAACATGGACATGTTACAATCTATGTAAATGGACATGTTTCAATTTTTTTCAAATTTAATTCATGAATTTGTAAAATAAAATTGTTTAAATAAATTTTTACCATTCTTTTTGGACATGACATTAGGGATTATCCCTATGACGGGCTAAAAGGGGCTGCATGGTGGTGTAGTGGTTAGTTCTGTGGCGTCACAACAAGAGGCCAGAAACTGCAGTCAAAGTGAAACCAAAAATAATTTAATGATATTTTCTTTTTAATATTCTTGGCATTGGAAAAGAAAGAAATGTCACAGCGTCGTCAATATGTGGGCAGAATAATCCCTGCAACGTATCCACTGGTGGGCACAGGCGACTCCTTGAAGCTATAGCAAGGTTTCATAGCTTTTGCCAAAATTTCCTGGATTTCAGTTAAAACTTTTTAATTTATAATATTTAGCTTTACCTTAATCCTGCTTCTTACTTTTATTTCTTTCTTTGAACACTTTCTTTTGGTTTTCCTCATCCACCTGCCACTCAGTGTTACTGTATCACCCCACCCTGATCTATTCCACTCTCAAACCCAAGAGTGCGTGACAATCGACCCATGGCTGAGTCCTGCCCTCATATGCTGGAAACCAATCAGATTGCATATACCCATCTCCATACATTCTGACCTTCTCTCATTAAAAACACATTAGAACATGTAAGATTTGTTCCGTTTTAATAGTCTTTTGTGCTTTTAAAATAAGAGAAATGGTAAAGCAGTGTGTGTGGAATAAATGCAAATCGGACAGAAGATATGCTAAGAGGCTGGGTGATGCAGTGTATTTTTTCCTCTTCCTGAAACCTGAGGCACAGCTGCTTTTCTTTTCTTCCTGACGGCTTCTGGGCCCCGTTGCAGTTGCACACCACCAACCAGACCATTTCTTATTACATCCAGAGTCATGGCAGCCTACAGTTTATGGAAATGTTGCTTTTCTTGTTGATGTCTTTTATTGATAACTATATACTTTAGCCAACAAAAAACTTTGAAATTTTGGAACACTACAAAAACATACGGAAACATAGAAATTGCAGGATATCTGACATAATTTAGCAATTATCTTCAGCAAGTCAGGAAAAGTATCCCACAGCTAACCTTTGATTCCCCTCTTCTATATTATAGGTTTGCGTTGACACAGAATCCTACCTTTAAAATACAGAGATGAATGTCACATGTGTGGAAAGCATGTGAGGTAAAGAACTTTACAGAGTCTCAAGTACTTTGCATACTCAACCAATCAGTGGACTCAGTGGTGTTCTTCTGCCGCATCAGATGATGGTATATTCTGCGTTCATCCAGGCAATCAGTTACTATTTGCACCTTCCACTCTCCAAGACCTGCATTTAAATAAAGTGTCATTTAAAACTGAAGGAACATAATTAAAATCTAAGAGTGAATCTGAACTGTGTTTTTGATGTGACTCTTACCCTTTGCATTGATGAAGGTGATGAATGTTGTAATCTAGTTTGAAAAGTGGATTTGTTGGACTTTTTAGTCCAACTTGGGACAAGTAGTCAGGTTTCCTGTGAAAAATAAGTCTGGAGTCTTCTCAGTTTTATATTTTGCTATGGCTTCTACTTTGCTCATTTTTAGTCTGAAAGACCTTAAAGTTAATGGCACCATTAACAAAGTTAAACCTAAACCAGTACACATACAGTGAAGTATAGTTCATTTCAATTATTATTTAGTTCAGTCTTGTTTAGTCTAGATAAAATTATACAATATAAAGTTGTATAATGTGGCCGAGCAAAGAAAAAAACAAAAAGCTTTTATCCAATATTTACATAGAATCATACCATGTCCTTGTCAGAGAGGAGAGAGAACCAGATTTTGGGTGTGCAGCTTTGGCTTTGACCGGTTGAAAGGTGAGTGGACAGGACATAGAAGCTGTTTAACATACATCACGGATGATAACAAGCCTTTTGGAAAGTGCTAAGTGTATTCATACCTGGTATTACTTAAAGGGGTGCTATTATGGTATTTCAAGCTTTCTACAGTGTTACAGTGTTGAATCCTCATCAGACATGTGAACGGCACTGTTTTTTTTATCACCTAAACGCATGTTTGAGTTTGAGTTCCAGCACTCTCTCCGTTCGGTTTCCATGGCGATGAAAAACGCATCGTTTTAGAGAGTTTTTTCTACTTGGAAATCCTTGTGACATCCCGAGGGATAAGGTTCGGTGATTGGTTACCTTCTACTGGTTAACAAGGGCATGTACAAATACATCAGGCGGGTGGAAAACGTGGGATAAAGTTATTTCCAACGATGGCTGGTGAGTTTACCAAAGAGAGACATCCTGCTGCATTCGTTGCTGTGGGTTGCTGTTTTCCACTTCCTTTTCAGGGTCTGATTCAGGTTCCAACATGTAGGGCTGTATGCTATGTGTTGACATTGTATTTTGTTTTTTTTATTGAGTTCATATGAGCCTAATCCTTCTGTTTATGAGATGTTACAATGATGGCGAAAGCAGGTGCGGTGCGCGCTCCCGATGTAGTGCAGTGGCGGGAGGCGGGGCTTAATGCGGAAGAGTCTCAATCCACTCGTTTTGCCCACAGGCTGATCTGACAGCCTACGGAGAGGGTCGGTCTGAAGTAAATAAAGCCATTTGTGACAATAACTCGATCAATCCCAGCCCTTCTGGTCTCAGAATACAAAATAAATTAGCCTGAAATACACATAATAGTTCCACTTTAATATGTCAGCTGTTGCCTGAGCAACATGGAAGACATTAAAGGTAGACTGAAATGACTACAAAATAACAAATAACTTCAGTAACTGATCAAAATCATCTTTCAGACATTCAACCATGTCTACCTGTTTGTTAGCAACACAACACAAGGCAATACAACACAACACAACACAACAAAAACATAGCAACCAAAAGAAACTTTTACAATTATTGGGAACATAATAATTCACAATGGCTCTGTGGAGGTCTGTGATCTCTGAGTCCTTCAAAACTACAGTTGCATATTTTCTGTAGCATTGTTTCAATCTATTTTTAATGTCAAAATAATTTTAAATAAATGACAAATTACCTAGTCAGAGGTGAGGGACAACCTGGATAGGTTGCCAGTAAGATGCAGCACCAAAGATCATACATTACACATGCATCCTTTCCAAGGAGCTACCAGCTCCATCTCATCTTGGCTGGATCCACTTTTATTTGTCCAGTTGGTAGGTAATAGAAGCTGCTATGTTTAGCCCTCCTGTCGTGTTCGGGTCAAATCAGACCGATTTACAACTTAAAACCTTTATAAAGATTGTGTCTTACATCTGATTGCCTCTAGGCCTCATGATATCCTCCATATTATGCAATTAAACATATAAAAGTGATGATCACCACTTTCATTGAATTTTGAGTGTTTTAATCAACCTTGTTACACCTGTTGTGTTCCCGGTCAAAAGTGACCGCCATAAGAAATGAATGGGAAACCAGAATATATTCATCCATCAGACAGAAAATATCCCCATAAACAACTCACTCACTTACTCTTCAGACCGAACAATGTCTTTGGTGGGTACACATCTCTTTCCCATGCTTATGTGCCATTCCTCCCACATGAACCAAAACAACATATCCAATCTTCACACATACTAGGCAGGTGTCTGTTATGTGAACCCATCTCTTTCCCGCGCCTTTGTGCCTGACCCCCACGTGAACCACACTCCAGACTAATCAATGTATCAGTCAGTGTATCAAAACATTGGCATCAATGTATCATCTTCACACAGACCCCATATATATAGCTTGATGTCTGCCTTGCACTCCTTTTACTCTGAGCACAATGGGTAGGCGGCTGACCAAGAGGTTCTCTGTTGAAGAGGTTCTGGTCCAGATTTTTGGACAGGATGAAGAGGGCACTGAAACTGAGCCAGAGATAGAGGAGGATGTCTCAGAAGAGGAAGACAACACAGATTTTGATCCAGACGTTGAGGAGACAGACCAGCCAACCGATGGAGAGGGAGAGGCATCTGAAGATCAGACAGCTGAGGAGACTTTTCAGTCCAAGAGTGGACACTTGCTCTGGTCTTCAGTCCACCAGGACAGAGGAAGTAGACGCCAGGGCCACTTGTTATGCAACAGCTCGTGTGGATGGACATCAAGTCCAGCTTCCAACTGTTTTTACCAGAGTCCATTGAGGAAATTATACTGGACATGACAAACCTGGAGGGAAAGCGTGTTTTTGGGGACACCTGGAGAGAAATGGACCTGGTAGACCTCCAAGCCTATTTAGGTCTGTTGATTTTGGTGGGAGTACATCACTCAAACAATGAGACTACAAAAAGTCTGTTTTGACAACATGACATGTCTGCTGGCGAAATGACAAACTGGCTGCCATCAGGAACATTTGGGACAGGTGGGTGGGGCGCTTCCCTCTCATGTACAATCCAGACCCTGAGGTAACAGTTGATGAGCGCCTGGTTCCTTTCAGACGTCGCTGTTCTTTCAAGGTTTACATTCCAAGCAAACCAGGGAAATATGGCATAAAGATCTGGGCAGCCTGCGATGTCAGGAGCAGCTATGCCTGGAATATGCAGGTGTACATGGTGAAAACCAGTACTGGAAGGGCCGAAAAAAAACAAGGAATGCCTGTTGTGTTGGACATGACAACCGGTCTCTAAGGGCATAATATCACATGTGACAACTTCTTCACATCATATGCTCATGTACACACACACACACACACACACACACACATTCATGTTGAGTTTTATCTTTGGTTTTCCATTTATTTTTTACAGCACACATTCATAATTGTAATACATTTCTGTTCCTGTTTATATTTTTACTGCAGTTGTTTTATGTCTATTTCCATATATTCATGTTAAATGTCACTTGTTCACAGTTAAAGAATGTTGAATAAAACTTTGCTGGTGAAAAATTATTTTTGTGCTATTTTAAAAGCTGTTTAAACAGACCGGTCAATTTTGACGGGGAACACTAAAGGAAGGGGTAGGAGAGGAGGGTTAATACAAATATGCTCAAATTAGCTTTAGACTGATACGTAAATTGAGATTTTAGCAGCTTTCATTTCATGTCCACAAGCTACAATAATAATCTATGCAGAAAGAAAATGAATGGCAGCCTTCTGCCACGTGCACACCACGCCAGCTGGTTCCAGTCAGTTAAAAGGTGAATTAACATCAATGCATTGCAGGAGGTTGGTTGACGCTGCTTTATTGCTCAATGTGAGTTTTCCAGAAAACGAGAGAGCGAGAGACTCTCCTGGGGGGAGCTCAGCTTCTGGTGTGGAGTTATGTCTGGTCAGTGGGTGGTCTCAAAATGCATCACTGGGATGGACAGCATCATAGATAGGTCATCAAAAAAAAAAAAAAAAAAAAGAATATATATATATATATATATATATATATATATATATATATATATATATATATATATATATATAAAAACACTGGCAGAGAAACATCTGGTGGTGGAATGAAAATGGAAAAAGTGAACTCTACTGGTGGGAAAACAGGTTTAAAGTATTTTGAATGAGAAAATGTATTAGTTATTTTGTCAGTTTTGTGCAACATAGTTGAACTATTTCCTTTGTTTTTTCAGGTGGCATTTATTTGCTTTACTGGTGAACATGCACAATATTTTCTTCGATATTCCAAGTTTTCTGGTGGAAAGTGAGGGAATGTAACTTGGTGGGGAGGCACAACAATAAAGTGATGTTGTACCAACTTTTTTGCAGTCGAACAAAAAATAGTGCACTTTCAGTATTTCTGTTTATTTTGTTGCTTCTCTCTTGGTTATTCTTGTCATTTTTACACAGCACCAACCTAAACTTCAGATTCAGTGGCCAAGTTTTAAGTTCTGCTTCATTTGGCTGAGTTTGAAAATCTGTAAAACTGACAGAGAATTTTCTAAACCACATTATTCTAATACAGAGTGTGTCACAGCGACGGATGCTGTGCCAGATTTGTTGACATAGAAAACATGTCATTAAATAATCCCAAAAAGAAATATGGTTGAACACTTGTAACACCTGAGGAGGTGTTTATATAATGTATTTCCTTATAAGAAGCATTCATCTGCCAAACCAGTAATTATGTTCAGCCAATCAGGGTTCATCTGGGAGCTTTGTGGGTGCATGACCTGTATGCCAGAGGGAAACAGTCAGCTGTCCACATTCAAGCTGACTCAAAAGTAGCTTGCGAGAAATGAAACAAAATGCAACTGTGGAGGCAAAAAACATTTATGCCTGCAGTTACTTTTGATGTGATCGCAGAATCCTGATGTTTATTTTAATTAGTTCAAACCATCTCATAGACCGAGGCCTGAACTCTGTGGAACATTGTTTTTATGTTCATTGCGGAAGTTGGCCTGTTTACGTAGCATTAGGTTTAATTTTCATACAGCTGCCAAGAATGAGACGTTTCATTAAAAACACTTCAGTTTTGCCAGCAAATTTCTATTTAGTGAATAAAATTTGTGCCTTGATTGATTATTTTGAAGTGAATTTCAATTTTACTTACAGTTTTACTAAGCTCCATATTTCAGTTTTTCATTCAGCAGCAAATAACTTTCTTTTTTCTTGCTTGTTTGCTTCTGCTCTGAATAATGCGCCTTCAGGGGTTAGAAAGACTCCCACAACGGAGACATCCGATATGATTTGAGACTATCCAACAACTCTGTGGTCTGTTGCCAGGGTCTCCAGGTGTGGAATCAGAAATCTATTCATGCATTTATTTGTGTGACTATTTTCTCTGAACAGCTATGAAGTGAGAACGTTATAACCTTTGCTGCTAATATAAGAAGCAAAGCCAAGAACATGCTCAGGCTATTCAACTAATATTTGGTTTAGGATAAATATTTGGATTGAAAGTTGCCATGGTTACAATTAAGACTTGGGATCTTTCATTGAGTGCAACATAAAATAGAGAAGATGTTAGTTTAAGCATAAAACTGTTTACCTAAAACTATGGCGAGCTACAACAGTAATAATACCCAGGCCATGCTCCGGCCCCAGGCCCCGGATCCATACTTTCACAATGTTTCCAGCTAATTCTGAGTTTAGTTTCAGTTCCAGAATGTGGGACTGAAATGGAGACTTATCAGACCACGCAACGTTTATCCATCTTCTATTGTCAGGTTTGGTGAGTCTGCATGAATTGTAGCCTCAGTTTCCTGTTCTCAGCTGACAGAATTGAACCTGGGGTGGTCTTCTGCTGAATAATCCCCAACCCGGGTCCTTAAGGCCCACAATCCTGCAGGTAATAAATGTTTCCCTGTCTCAAATTAAATGAATCTCTCACAAGCTCTACAAAAGTCTGTTGCTGTGCTGTTGATTGGAGTCAGGCGTGTTGCAGTAGGGAAACATAGAAAGTCTGCAGGACAGTGGGACCCTGAGGATTGGAGTTAAGGGTCCCTGCTGAAGTCCAACTGTTTTAAGGTTGGACGTGTTGTGTGTTCAGAGGTGGGATTCTTCATTCCTTTGTTGGAACCAGTGCTTGTTTGACTTACTGTTGTCTTTCTACCATCTCCAACCATTTTTCTCTGACCTCTGACATCAACAGAACGTTTTAGTCCAGACATCTGCTGTCGCTGGATATTGGATAAGTCCCAAAAGGTCAACCTGTCATGTTCAAAGTCATTTAAATCCCCATTCTTTTGACTGGTATTAAGGCTAAAGTAGCTGTGATGTGATAACAAAGAAATGAAAAGATGTTTATAATAAAGTCACCAATAAGTTTATGATGCAAACTTCTTGCCAGTTGAGCAGTTTCTGTATTTTGTTGTGTGAATCTCCATTGTAAATGTTGAAATAAAGCCATCTGTTTGCATTTGCAGCATGTTTGTAAAAGCTGCGCTCATTCCCACAACAAACAATAGCATTAAAGACTCAAAGAAATGTAAAATAACATCACTCCTTCTAGCTTCAAAAACCATTATATGGCCACCCCTGACTTTTATAATGCTGATATGCCTTTATTTATTTATTTCCTTCCATTAAACTGTTAGTCTGGATGTTGATGCCTCACTATGGACTATCAGAAATCTGTAATATCACATGAACACTTCCTTTCATAACCACAGGCAGTATTCTAACTGGCAGTCTCAGATACAATCCCTGGTGCATGTAACGTTGCAACCACTGAGGGGCTTTTTCTGACAAAGATTACAAAGCGTGCACACATACGTAAATGTTTGTGGCATGGTAATTGTTACATTAAGTATTAGATTTGTTTTGACATCCTTTTTATGATTACCACATTCATGGGGCGGTGGAAATAAATCTTCTCCTTTTTAATTAAAAAATCGTAGCCGCAGAAATATTATATTTCTTCTCTGTTTGTATTTAGTCCCAACTCCTTTGTTTTATTAATTATACGCAAAAGCTCTGATTGCAAAATGCTCTAAAGCTCCTTCATCAGTCCTGAGTCGGAGGGTTGTCATGAAAGTAGAACACTGTTTCTAACCCCAGAGGTATCGTGTTTACTCTCGCTGATCACCATCACACTCCCATTACTCCTACCAGCATGCCAGACTGGCATCTGTTGAGTAGGAGCCCCATTTCTACAAGTTTAGAAGGCCCCTGTATGCCTTTGTAGTAGCCTTGAACTCTAAAGCAGAGAGCATGTTTTATTTAGATTTCAGACTGACTTGGAATCGGGTTCCTTTCACGTCCATCTGCAGCTGAGAGATAGCCAGGGATTGATGCACAATCAAGGGAAGAGGGTTTCAGTGTAGTGGAAATCATTTCTCTCTCCTTACCGCCCTCTTCCTTCATCTCTGTTGCGACCAAAACTCAGTTATGTTCATGTTGCTTTCTCCCCTTGTCTGCTTAGCGATACCTCCTTCGCTCTATTATGCACCCCACTTCAGAAAGTTCGGGCTCACATAAGTTACTACAGGAAAAAGGTCCTTAAACACTGAGAGAAAAGAACATTTAGAGTCTGATTCCTAAGAGAGAGATAGGATGGAGACGGGGGTGGAGCACTGGAGTGGAAGAAGAGGAAAAAGGGGAAGGTTTTGCGCAAAAAGGAAGAGAGGAGTGCAGTTGTCCCCAGGGACCTAATTAGGTCTAAGAAGGCTAATCATTGGACATGAAATACAACCTCTCTTTGTGAATTAACACATAACCTCCTCCCTTCATTGCCGCAGGGATTGAGGACCCCGTAATCATTTATGTGGTGTCACATCACTTCCAGAGAGCCAGTGCAGGAGGATAGGACGAGATTCTTAGAGGTAAAAGATGGAAGAAACCCTAAATCACTCACATCTAAACCTTCCACAGTACCAAATACACTTGCATTGGAAAGTCTCAGCCGGAGCTCCAAGGTGGCTTGGGAAACAACGTGCAGGAACTACAAGACAGAAGGGAGGGAAAGAAAGGGAAGCCTGTGTGTCTGACAAATTAGTCAGCCTCATATGTTCTGTCTTCCTATGAATGAGCTTTAAATCTGGCAGCCGGTTTGGTTCCTGTGCTCCCCTGCTGGTTCATTGCGTGGTAGGTATGAGACATTTGCCAGCTCACCGGGGTGTCTTTAGATCTGCCTCTCAATGGCCATATTGGAAAATACATGATCTCAGGGTGAGAACATATTTGTAATGATTAAAACATGCAGTCCCCATAAAAGATTCACATTTTTGAACTTCAAATTTCTTTGATCAATCGCTGATTGTTCGAGGAAATCCGCTGGATTTAATGATGCATGAATCGGAGATGAGGCAACACGGCGTTGAAAGAAGCTGCTGCTGACCTGAATACGGTGCGCTTTTAGGGTCAACGCAGCAGGGAAAATGTAAACTTGACAGAAATTCAGCTCAACCAGAGTAGAGCGTCTCTCGACAGCAACGTTTGGCCTGCAATAATCTCTCCATCTCCATGTCTGCTTCTTTTGTCTCGTTCTTCAGATACTTCTTTTTCTGGCTATCCCTCCTGCTATCTCACCTCCCGCTGCCTCTGCGTCCCTCGGCTCCACTGCATCTTTCTCTCCTCTTCCCGTAAAATACAATATTTATCTCAGTCTGTTTGAGTTCACTCACCCTTATCATTGGGTGTGCTCCCAGTGGCTCTGAGGTGGATTAGTCTAGGACTCATTGACATTACATTGGCCATGAAATATGCATATCACGATCAAAGGTGATGACAAGAGAGGCGGCATCTCTACAAGAGCTCACAACCAGGAGCTGATGTGCTCCTTGAAACTCTAAGCGGCTGTGAATCACATTGTGCAGAGCTGCAACGTTAAAAATAAATTACTCATATACAGCATCATTTGAGGATGATTTGTAGACTGGAGAGGGCCTGTGTGTGTGTGTGAGGGAGCGTGATTTAAAGAGAGGCAGTCAATTTATCTACTTCCCATACACATGCATAGAATACTTTGATTTGGATGCTTTGATTTTTATTTGGATTTAATGGCATTGATTGTTTATAACAGAGCCCAGCTGGAGATAAGTTGCAGTCATCTTTTTTACCTGAGGCTTCAGATCGAGAAGCTTGCCAGCCCTTTCATTCCCCACATCAAAACGTCTCACAGGATGAATAATACATTGAGTGGGGGGTGGGGGGTATTAGGCTTAAACCAGCAGGATTAAAAAAACAAAAACAAAAAAAACAAACAAAAAAAAAAAAAAAGCAAGGAACATCTTTGAATATATAAAGCCTGGGAAAAACAAACATAACTAAAGATCTTGAAGACAGGTTTACCATGATACTTTATGATTGTTAGAATGTCTCTCAGTGGAAAAGTTTATCAAAGATCCTGCAGCTATGAGAGAGGCACCGTGGTAAATGTTCTTATTCCTGAGCGAGGACAAGTGTGGCCGACATCATTTCTTAAGTATGAGAAAGCTATCTTGTGTTGTTAATAATAAGCAAAGAAAAGAGGTCGTGAGGTATTTACAGACTTACTAGATCATGTGGAGGATGGGATGGATGGATGCCACAGAACACCAGAAAGTTGTAGGTCTTTGTTTGTTTGCTATGCTTGGCAAGTTGTATATATATATATATATATATATATATATATATATATATATATATATATTGTTGCAGGAAAGCAACAGCCTGTCTAAGCAATCAACATTTGATACAGACCTACCAATTTCTGTACAGAAAAGAGCATAAATGGGCCTTAAAGACACAATAAAGAAACTTTGCCATTTTCTCCGCCACGAGCCGCATATTGATGGCTAATCCGCCATCCATCTTGCATCCTACCTCAGTTAGCTCTGTCCTCTTAGCAAGACAATCTTATGGTGACTCTGTCTTTATATTTGTCTCTTTTTCTCTTTTAATTTTCTTGCGCTTCTTTGCTGAATCAGAAAGGTCACGTCATGTCCTGGATATAAAAGTTGTATAGTGTGGTTCCTCACCCATGATGGATGTCACTGTGTCACTGAACAAGTCTGGAACGTGGAGTTTAAGGTCAGAAAGTTACATAACGCATCTTTTAAAAGAATGAAACGTTTAAAATTTTAGTCGCCAAAGTTACAAGTGAGATGGAATTACTTAGTTACAACAAGAGTATTTTTCTCATGTTAACCATCTACAATCAGCTGTTCTTGTGGCGGCTGTAAAACTGGCAAACATAAAGGAAATATATAAAACCTTAGTAATTTAGGTGCAAGATTAACTCTATGTAAGGTCAACCTCTTCTTACATGCTTGGGAGAAGCTAATATTTCATAACAAACATTCCGTTTTCTCTCCCTGGAAGTAGGTGACTGTTAAACAGGCTGAAAGTGGCTGGTGGTTGCAGCCGGTGGGCACGGCCTCGTGATTAACTCATGATTAAAGCTGGGATATTAGCTTTTAGAAAATATCTTTTGTCCAACTAAATTAATTTTCTGATAGAAAATAAGTTACAAAAACAGGAATGCTTTTATGTTGGTAATAAATAAAACACACATACATAAAAGAAAAGTAAATGCTTTTTTTTTTTTTTTCATGAATTTACTTTAAAATTACTTTTAAAAAAAGATGCCCTGCAATGGACTGGCGAGCTGTCCAGGGTGTACCCTGCCTTTCGCCCAAAGACTGCTGGGATAGGCTCCAGCTTCCCCGCGACCCTTCATTGTATTAAGCGGTTAGGATAATGAATGAATGAATGAATGATACAAAGAAACATTAGATAAAAGCTTCAGAAAAACAAAAAAGATGGATGTTTTGTCTTAGACGTACATAAGAAAATGGTTTTATGCTGACTTAAGGGAATGAACATGTTTGGTTTTCTGCCTTTCTGGCCTGTAATGGACCGGACTCCTGTCCAGAGCGTTGATCCTGCTTCTCACCCAAAATGACCCTAACCCTAACCCTTCTCACATAAAAATGGATCATTCACCCAGATGTTGGAATATTTAAACCAGATATTCTCCCGTCTCATAGCCATGTCACTAAAACAGATAAAAATAAATATTCAACACATCACCATCATGATCTTTTGTCGAATGCTTAGATCCACCAAACAGTCTTTTGTAGTTTTTATTGTTTCGCTTCTTTTGTTTAAATTCAGTAGTGTCACATAAGCTACGGCAAACAGGAGGAGTTTTTGATTGACTTTTCTTTGATTTGACTTTCAGCTCTCAAAGAGTTGCCCACATGGCAAACTGCACCCATCTGTCACATGAGTAAGGTAAACTGAAGGCAAACCTCAGTTCTAAAAACTTCTCAGCCAATGATCCTTATCCAAAGAGACACAACAAACATAAGACTTCGCTCTTTGAAGTGACAGCGAGGCTATAAGTCTGTTCGTCCTGAGGCTCCAGGAACACATTGGTTTTCTCTTTAAACTTCAAATACTATTACATTTCCACAGCATGCTGACCAGATAATTACATTACACTCTACAGGGTCATACTGTGGAACAAGCTGGAAATGAATATTTATTTAAGTACTAGATCATATGCTGGTCCCAATGTTAATGATTGCTCAAGATTACCACAGAATCAGGCGCTACATGGCCTGTAACCTTACACAAGTTTTTTTTTTCTTTCTTCATTTTACATCAGTGTTTAAACAGTGGTGTCATTCTGGAAAGCCCGATAAAAACAATATTTCATGCTTGTCTTACTACCACATGCTGTTAAATAATGTGTCCACCAGAATTACTCTTCACTTTATTATGGTAATAATTATGTGAGGTGTCTGAGTGCTTATTACACACATATAACCAGCATACGCCAAATAACCTAAATGTTTTTGTTCACATTTATTTTTTCCCTCCATAAATCAAGTGAAAAATTCCTCTCAGTTGTAATAAATCCACCTGAGATCACCAAAATAAAAACGTCCAAGCACAATAACAAATGTCCAAATATCATCAATGAGTTCCCCAAAACAGATCTTCTTTCCTGTTGGTCTCAGTGGATCACTCCACATAACAAGCCCGTGGACATGTTGTTTTAGGTAAAACTATAAGTGGGTTTCTTTACTATGAACCACTTGTAGCTGCATTTATGAATGTTCTGATGGAGGGTTGGAATTTTAGCCTGACAAATCAGAAAATTTAGTGCAAAGCAACTAAATAAAATGAATATGTACTAAATTTTATCTGTTTTATTTTACTCAGCTGTCATCAGGTGGGACTGGGAGGTGGAATCTGCTATGGGAAAGTCACCACTCCAGCACAGGGCCTGTTGTGGCTTCTTTCTTTTTAAAATTCTCCACACACTCTGCTGTGGTCACATCCGAACAGCGGAGTCCAGTTCCTGCCCCTTCTTGTTTGTCAGCTTTGTGTGCAGAATGTGGTTTTGCATTGTCCCACTGAAAATCCAGGAACTTGCTCTAAAATCCCAACAAACTTTCTGCATTAATGCTTCCATTACTAAAGTAAGCCTTAGAGCCCTGATGAAGCCTCATGACAACAAAGAGCTTGGCTTTTGCACTTGCTGCTGATAACAGGAGGATCCAGCTACGTTTGGTCTGGAGCATTTCTGCTCCATTTTGTCAACACGAGATCTGGAACACTAAATCATCTGAGCCATCATAGCCACTGCTTTCCAAGCTGTGATCATCTGTCTCAGATGCCTCCAGATGAGTCCAGAGCTTTTCTTTTAAATTTACAGTTAAATATTAACTACCATTATAAATATATATCCATACTATACGCTAGTAGTTGACATGGGTTTCCCAAAGCAGCTCTTTGCATATTGGATGTAACATGATGAAACTGTTATCCCAGCAGTGCCAGGAGGGATCTAAAGCCCTGTGTCCACTAATGGGTCCAGGTTGGTGTATGGGACAGGTTTTATGCTTTTTTCTTTTTCCTTTTCCACTGTCAAAAACTGAGAAGGATGACAAAATATCCGACCCAACCCATCCTACTCTGCTGACACTTTTTCATTTAGGACCAAACCTTATCAATCTGGCTCCAAAACGGTGTAGCTTTACCCACTACAATTGTTTGATTCACTGAAAACTTTGTCACTCACCATGAAACTGGGTGATAATGATAAAATAGGAATAGCAACATGTTTGAATTGATTGTGGATGTTGGGTTTAAAGCTTGTTACATCTTCCACGAGAAGTGAGAACTTTTTTCTTGTTCTTGAGGCCCAGAGAAGAAAATGACGACTTTTTTTCTTGTGACTGTACCAAACCGTCCCGTCTAAAGCTGGTTCCTCAGCTGGAATTCAGGGTGAAGATCGGGGGTCCAGCATGCGATGGAAACCTTGTCCTTAACTCTGAAATTCCTCAAAAATAATCTTGTCACGTATACTGCTTTCTTATGAAATTTATTGTTTGATGAATTGAGATCATTTAACCTTTTTCAGCCTCCTTTCAGGCACCAGATTCTCCACATCCCAGCTGTTTTTGGAAGGTGTTACATGATCAACAATGACACAATACTGACGAGAACAAACTTTCTCTAACTTTGGTTCAAACTGTCTGCAATAACATGGAACTCAAAGCCAATGCATTTTTCACCTCAGGCTAAGTTCCATATTCTCTGCAATGAGAGTTCAACTGTTGTCCTCTAGACATGAGAATTTAGTGAGGCTCTTCAGTCGGACATCAACCTGTTTTAACGTCTCAGGCATCATTTCTCCTGTTTTTCCTTCAAGACTCAGTGTAAAGACACATCTGAATGGGCGACTTTTGATGTCACTTTTAGTTCCAAAGTCTGGTTCTGCTGGAGGTCTCACTCTGTCCTTTCCTCATCCACTACCCCATGAATGCCTTGAGAAGTTGAGGCGAGCTGTTCTGTATGATCTGACATGAATTCAGATATCTTGAACTGGATTTTAACATAATGGAACTGGAAGATATCAAGTTGGACTTTTTTTTTTTTTTTTTTTTTTTTTTATTGCTATGTTTGACTCATTTGAGTTTGTTGTAAGTTGGTGCTATTAGAATAAACTGTTATGAGCTGTTATGAAGAAAGATCAGAGTAATCTGTAAAAAACAAAATACTGCATGCAAACATTAGGAACTGAAAATTCATGCTAAAAGCTGGAACACAATTAGATGACACCAAAGGTGCTGGACAGACTTTGTCGAACTAAAGATACAAATAGCAAAAAACACAGACTTTGTTGTAAATTATGAGCATATTTGTAAAATTATTTTTGACATATCATTGTAATAAAACCATTGATCATCGCTGGTTGCAAACTTTGTGCCCATCAGAAGACCACATTGAAACATTTTTTGCTCTCTGGAATTCTGGAGGTCATTAAGGATTTTTTATTGAAAATAACATGAAAAGGGAAAAGCCATTCTTGCATGATGTTGCTGCGAAGTAACCAGCTATAATAACTTCCAACAGAGCAGTGTCAAACAAAGATAATCCAAACACAGCCTCGTGCATCTGCTCATGAGACTAGCTCTGTACTCCAGCAGAGCCAAGATGCCTTTATATGACTAGCAGCTGTGAGGGGGCCGGTCGGCTCGGGAACCGATTTTGAGTCTTTTTTGGGAGGGGGGCTTAAAGTGACACAGCAGCACACGACTGAAATAGCAGGACTTTTATGGTGCAGGTCTGTTGGCTGCGACATTCACCAACAGAGGTGCTAATTAATGCTAATTGCATGAGGGGGTCAATTAAACACTCCACGGTGCCTGATTAGGACCACCGTGTTAGCGGCCAATGAGTCAAAACAACAGCTATCATCTCCTCTGCAGAAACCGTCATGTAAATACATATTGGTGGCAAATTAAAGATGAAAAAAAGAGATCTTTTTCCCTCTACTATGCACATAATAAAAGTTTTTCTCGAGAGGAAATATTGAGTTGCACGTTAAAACCAACTTCATCTTTCTGTAAAAATCCCTTTAGACTTTCTTTTATTTACATGTTTGAATTTTTTTTTTCTTAACAGGAGATGTACCAGTGGCATGACAATTCTAGTCCTGTTGGCCCCCATTCATCACATCAAAGATGGTGGCTAGCCTTGCAGACAGTGTTACTGAGCATTAGAGTGTTTTTTTGGTTTGAGGGCTACCGTTTGCAAATACTTTAGTTTTTATGGAAATGAGGACAGACGAGGCCAAGACAAGACTTATTCCATATGTACATAGTTTGAAACCAAAGTAAAGTATAATAGCAATAGGCTGAATGTCAACCGTGTGACAGCACCTCATATATCAGGTTAAAGGAGGAGAAAAATCCACCAGCTATTGTTTTTAACCAGAACATATTCCTGTAGATTCAATGGAAAAAAATGTGTGTTAGATTCCTTCATGGCTCAATTTAAATAAAATATGGGAGATAAATTTGCTTGATTACTTGAATTAGTGGTTTCTGAATGGAGGACAAAGTATTATAAAACAACCTTAATGGGGAAAAAGATTCACTGAAAATCCAGATAACCATTAACTGAAGTTAAAATCTAATCAAATTGTAAGGTAGCTAAGATGGCAGACTCCTTGAACACAATGTTGTATGGTAAATATTCTGATGCAACAGTACCAGTAGAATGTTTCACAATCCACAGTTGAAAGCGAGGAGATACGACCCAAATGCAGAGCTGTTGTCATTAGATTCTGCCTCTGTTCCAGTCTGAACAGCTCTGGCTAAGAGTGGTGCTTGTTGACTCCCCTTTCCAGCCCTCTCCACCCAAATCGGTAGGACAAGATGGCCGCCCTCCCTGAATTTGGTTCTACTGGTGGCTATTCCAGCAGAACCCAGCTCAGATAGGGTGGGTTCTGGAGGTTTTTCCTTCCTGTTAAAGGGAGCTTTTTCTTCTTCACTGTCACATGCCATCTCATGCATGTCCAGGATGGAGAATAGAACTGACAAGATGATTCAGTACAGTCCATTTGCTTCCTCAGTTAAACAGCTATTGTTTATTAACTGGGGCTGCACGGTGGCATGGGGGCTAGCACTGTGACCTCACAGCAAGAAAGTTGCTGGTTCAATCCTTGGCTAGGGCAAGGTTTGGTCAGTGACCTTTCTGTGTGGAGTTTGTATGTCCTCCCCGTGTGTGCGTGGGTTTTTTCCAGGTACTCCAGCTTCCTCCCACCATCAAAAGACATGCATGTTAGGTTAACTGGTTACTCTAAATTGCCCCAAGGAGTGGGTGTGAGTGGTTGTTTGTCTCTGTGTGACCCTGCGATGGACTGGCGAGCTGACCTGGGTGTACCCTACCTTTTGCCCAAACACTGCTGGGATAGGCTCCAGCTTCCCCGCGACCCTTCATTGGATTAAGTGGTTAGGATAATGAATGAATGAATGCTTATTAACTGGCTATATAATCACATTTATAATAATATAGATCACATAATAGATTTGTTTTAATTGGTTTATAACTGGATTAAAATACTGAATTGAACAATGCCTGTAAAAGTGCCTTGAGGTGAGTTTGTTGTAAATTGGTCCTGTAAACCTGAAGCTGAGATGGACTGAATCAGATTGAACTGCCCTCAGGTGGGAGGCTAATGGAAGAATGGAAAAGTGTAAAAGTCACTGCAAAGGCAGGATTGTTAGAGCATTTAACACAAAGCAAAATAGGGGTGAGTGATTGACAGACCAACTGAATGGATGTTATGTTGAGGTTCTGGCAATGAGCAAAGAAAACCAGGGAGCATTCCAACTCAGGGCCTCTTTGGTTTAGAGGCCTGTCAGCTGAATGGAAAGCATCCTCGGTGACAGCTTGAAGTTAGTGGGCCATTCCATGCACATTTCTCCTTTGACAGTTGCTCTAAAAGCTCTATCCGACTTGGAAAGAAAACACCCCTCTAGTCTAACCATGTCCTACATAAGGACTACAAACTTTAGAGTTCTGGGAGGTTCATCAATCTCCAATATTGGGAAAAGCAAGTGCAAACACAGTTCCTCTATCACATCAATCCATCAGCAATTAGTAGAAAGCAATATTTAGATTTCCAAATTTTATAGATAAGGTTGCATGGTGGTGTGGTTTTAGCACCTCTCACATTGAGAAGGTTGCTGGTTGCTGCATCGGTTGGAGGGAGGTCCGAACAGTGGCCTTTCTGTGTGGAGTTTGCATGTTTTCACTGATTATGTGTGGGTTCTCTCTGGGTACTCCGGCTTCCTCCCAATGTCCAAAGAGGTGTCAGGTCAGGTTGTTTGTTAACAGATTACTCCAAATTCTCCCTATGAATGTCAGGATGAGTGTTTGTCTCTCCGTGTTGGTCCCATGATGAACTGGCAACCTGTCCAGTGTGTTCCTGCCTCTCACCTGTTAATACTGGGATTAACTGGTACTACACAGGATAGAAAAGGAATGAATGTATAGATTGTGTCTTCAACACTAAATTTAAAATTTTGCAATTATTAAAAAAATGTGTTTTAACTCTATATATTAGTTTTATTCACAAATGTATAATTGATATATTTTTAAGTATGTATGAATGTGTGTGTGTGTGTGTGTGTGTGTGTGGTGTGTGTGTGTGTGTGTGTGTGTGTGTGTGCATGTGTGTGTGTGTGTGTGTGTAATGCTTAGCTTAGTTTAATGTAACCTAGCTTGTTTCTCCCATATGCAGCCAAAACACGTAGTTTTCCATGGTATTACTTGACACATACTGGCTACTTTATTAGGTAGTACTTGTTCTGGTTGAACCACCTTCAGCTGCAATGTTCTCTTCTTAGCTGACAAATGTGGCTTCTGGTGTCATTTTCTGATAGTCCACCTGATTCAGCTTCAAGCTCACCAAGGGTTACTTGAGTTATTGACCTCTGACATCAACAAGGCATTTTTTTATGTAGATTACTGCTACTCACTGAATAGTTTAGCTTTTTCTCACCATTCGCTGTAAACCCTGGAGATGATTGTGAGAAAATCCCAGTAGATCAGCCATTTCTGAAAGTCTGAAAGTCATTTAAACCCCATTCTCCCTCATGTTGATGCTCAGTTTGAACTTCAGCAAGTTGTCCATGGAGTTAAAGTCTTTGAGTTGCTACCATATGATTGACTGATTAGCTATTAGTGATAACAAGTAATTGAAGTTGATAAAAGCCCAAATTTTGCTTTGGCTGCAGTCCTTCATGTCAACATAACTCTAAAAACAACTAGTGGAATGAATGAGACTGTCAGCGGACACCATGTGGTGTTCATGTGGTTTGGTAATCCATAAAGCAACTCTGACAACACACAACAGTGAGTACATTAGTGTGATTCTTTCCCTGCGCAGAGCATTTAATGGACCCACAGAAAATCTCTGTTCACTCATACAACAAACTTTAAGATGACCTGCCTTTAATCTTGGATGACTTTCATTATCCTTTGTTTGAGCAAGTCCACATATTCCAGCGCTTATAGCTGCACCTGCACTCTGTTTACTTTGATTTTCTTTTGTAATGATGTTGTGGAGAATTTTGTGCAGAAACCTCAGAAGATGAAAGTGGACTAAATTAGACACGCAAACAGTGCTTGATGGAATATAATTAAAAACTTACAGTTTAAGGTTATCCTGTCTGAATAAGTTCAATCATAATGAAGGAATACATTTTGATGATACAGTAAATAAATTGGATTATTGTATATTCTGTTGGGACATTGTTATTGTAGGAAAAGTAAGAAAACTATTTGTCTAAAAGAAAGTGCACACGTCCTCTTTTTTTTCAGAATATTCTATTAGCTAATAGGGCTAACGAACTAGTATAAAGCACAGCTGTTAATTGGATCATAGATATATAGTTAATTATGCTCACTACTGAATTCTAAAGGAGAAAGGTGTAAAACTACTGGATGGAGAAAGAATTTCACTGGAGGCACCTTTTAAATAAGGTTCAAACCTCTTCTGATGTACTTCTGTGTTTGCATTTTTTCTCTGACCCTCCTTTTCTCCAGGTGTTGTGGTTTCTTGGGTTGGTAGAATTAAACAGTGAGAGTATTAACAGTATTCAAAGATCATTTCTATTTTTAATCTACCGCAATAATTCTGATTTAGGGGTTATTTTGATCAATTATAATTTTGTCCTGTCTGTTTTGTTTGTTTGTTTTGGTCAAGAAACTTATTAAACATTTACAATTAGTTACATTCCTTCACTTCACTGCTGTTATTTAAAAAAAAATGCTGCTTTCTGTGCTTTTCAGCATTTCAGGGTCCAATATATGCAACCTGCCCCCACCCCACTTCACTTCAAATTTCATCAGTCTACCAAGGCTTCCACAGAGCTCATCAGGAGTCCTGCATTGATCCAGATCCTTGTAATCATTCTTAACCCCCGCATCACCACTGTGGGGGATTATCTTGCACACGTCAAGGCATAATCTACCCCTTGAAATTACAACTTCACGATGAGGTCTGATCACCAAAGAGTACTTTTAGTGTACACCCTGTCACATGATTTCATCATCTTGTGAAGCAGTTTTTCTCTCAATAAAACTGAATTTTATGACATAACTTACAGAATTTGTACCTGTCATGTCATCAACTCCATTAATATCCACCATTGATCATGTAACAGCAAGGAGGTTGAATGATTTTACCGCAAATCAAAATTTATGTTGATTTATTATGAAAAAGTTTGAGAATAAACAATACATTGTAGAATAAACAATGAATATATGGATAAAAAAAAAAGATGAATCAACATTATATTAAGCTTGTGGAATGTGGCTCTGTGGTTACAGCATCACATATAGGCTACTGCTAAATTTTAAGCCATTGAGAATATGCTAAGAAAAAAAAAAAAAAGAAAAAGATTTGGAGGGGCAAACAAACCTCGGCCATTAATTTTATCACTGATCTATTTGTTTTTAGAACATAAATAAAGTTGTGATAAATCAATTATGACATTAAAAAAGCCAAACATGATTTAATTTTTACATACTGTTCATAGTTATGGTCTTCATAGTATGGTCAGAGTCAGTTTTTACCCAGACCAAGAATTTCCTCATAGTACCTGTTCCAACTGCAGATCTTATTAGCATGTCTTAATAGCTTTATCACATTAAGAAATGCATTATTTATCATTAATAAATAGCAAGGAAAGTTTCTTTTTTTAGCTTTTAATCCCTTGTTATTGGAAAGAAGAGATCTTACTGCACAATATTATGTCCTGTTTTCCATCCATCTGTCCAACCATCCATCTTCTTAACCACTTAATCTAGTTAAGGGTTGCTGGAACCTGGAGCCTATCACAGCAATCATTTGGCGAGAGGCATACAACGTAGACGGGTTGCCAGTCCATCATAGGAGCCATTTTTACATAAAACATAAAAAACAACAAATATTAACTTGAAAATCCTAATTACTTAATTTAAATGTAGTATGAACTTTCTGGAACTGTTACAATTTACTATGTATCCATGTTTTATCATCCCAACCAACACGGTATGATGAGAAAGTATCCTTTTTTTTTTTTAAAAGATTTTCTTGGCCCTAGTGGTCTTTATTATACAGTTTGTGGACAGAAAAGGGGTCTGATAGAGATAGTTAGATATGCAGCAAAAGGCCACTTTGAGGACAAGCTGCATTCTGGACATGAACTAAGCATCGTTTAGTTTAATGTTGTTCATGTCATGATGTGACATTTCATGTGTTTATCTTAGTTCTGGTTTCCTGTTTTAGTTTGTAGTTTTTCTTGTTTAGTTCCCCCAAGTCTGGTTTCCTGTTCATTAGTTCACCGGGTCTCATTTAGTTCATGCACTTCACCTGTGTCTCGTTTTGTTCCTGCGTATTTATACCCTTTGATTTCTGTTCCTCATTGCTGGTTCATTGTGCTTTTGTTGGCTTTGTGTTTCTGTGTCAAAACTTTTTTTTTTTTTGGAATAAATGTCACATTCAGCATTCCAGCCTCCAGTCCTGCCATTTGGGTCCACCTCCACCACCCTTCTGTGACAGTTTGTCTGTTTGTGTTCAAGATAACGCAAATAGTTATTGACAGGTTTTCATGAAATTTTCAGGACTTGTATAAAATGTGAAAAGGACAAACTGATTAAATTTTGGTGGTGATCCATTTCACCGTTTGGATCCAGAGATTTTCTTTTTTTTAGAACTGTGACCCTTGGCAGAGGTTTGTGCTTTTCTAGTTATTATTATTATTATTATTATTATTATTATTATTATTATTATTATTATTATTATTATTATTATTATTATGTCTGTGTCACAGCACTGTTTTGACCTCTGCATGACTTCTGCTCCCTAAGTGAATTGTACATAAGTCCTGCTCTGGTGTTTCACAGTGTTACTATTCCCAGATAATCTTTATGATTATTGAAAGACCAGCAACTCTGTCTCTCTGTTCACACATCCATGCAAACAATCCGGCCAGTAGGTTTTGCATAAAGTTATAAATGAACAGACTAATGGACAGACTGCTAAATGTGGGCAAAACCTCCTTGGCAAAATTTAAAAAATTAAACAAATGAATAAAAATCAGTAATATGACCTATAATATTTCATAATATCAAAATTCCCTTTATCCATAATTTCCATTGCTGTGACTCACACTGGCACACGTCAATAGTTACGGGTAAAAAAAAGACCAAAAACTGCATCAGTGTCCAAATTTTTTTTAGCACCTACAAAACATACAAAAATTAAAACTTTTTTTTTTTTTTTCTGGGTTCTGTAGGCCATTTCAGTAAAAGTCATCATGTTTCAGGTAAAAGATGCAACAAGTTTTTGGCATTGTTCTAATTTTCCTGCTAAATACAGCTCCATGTCAATGGACATCCAAGCTCCGCAGCCATCTGCCTCAAAATTTTTTCTTTCTTTTCTGCTATCAGTGGAGCAGAGCAATCAGCTACACAAAAAGGGACAACTAGAATACAGTTTTTTTGTTTGTTTGTTTTGTTTTTATTTTACTATCTAAAGCAAGTCACACCTCAAATTTGTCATCGTGGTAAAAATGAATGCATAGACCAATCCAAAATTCCACCAATGAGATTCATAAACTCAGCAGCTCTTGAACGTGAATAATTTTGTTATCCTTGGTATCATTATTTGATAGCACACTTACATGAGGAATATTGCTGAATGAAAGTTTAATAGAGTTATCAGAAGCTAATTGGTCCTCGGTAAACCTGAGGGCCACGTACAGTGTAATTGCAGCTCATGTGGACTTGTAGGTTCCGTCTGCTTTTAGGTAAAATGGTGTTAATGGGCCATGTGGTACATGAAAGGCTGGGATGATGTGTGGAGAACGAAGTGAAAGAGGTAGGGCACAGTTTTACATCCACAGCCCATATCAGCCACTGAAAGAGTTAATCTAGCCATTACAGGACAAACTGAATGGGTAGAGACAGAGCAACATGCGATTTTCTCCTTTTCTTAGTCTGTATTCATATAAGTGTTTGTGATTGAGGGCATCTATGCCAGGAAACAGTAATTACAGTTTCTACACCATATGAGCCAGAGCCACAGGCCTGCCATAAAAACAAAACAAACAAAAAAAAAAAAAAAATCTGGCACATATCAGCAAGGAACAACGAGCACAAGGTTGTCACCCGAGGGACACTTCCATTATGTGACAAAAGTGGGTAGGTAATTTGATTTACTGTTTAGTTAGGCAACCCCTGTCAGACCTGCAGCCATACACAGCAGTGGGGGTGCATGAAGATTGACTACTAATGAGAGCGCTGACCTGCCAGGGTTGCACATTTCAAAAAACAGTTTGTGCTATCGTTTAGCTGGAGATATTAGTTGGTAAAATGTGTTCCATGGCTGATTTTTGACTAATGGATCAGGAGCAGGAAGATAATAGCCTGAGGGGTTTAAAACCACTTCCAGTCGCCGAGGGCAGACCAGCACTTTGGCAAGTCTGGAGAAGGAAAACACCCATATGCTGCAATATGGAATCAGATGATAAGACTTGAAATATTTATTATTTGTGACACAGTATTTATCTTATTTACATGACATTGTTTTCATTGAGAAATCAGATCTGTGTGAGCTGCATATACACAAACAGTCAAAAGTTTGGACACATTTTCTGATTAAATCCAGCGGGAAAGTGTGTCCAAACTTTTGACTGGTAGTGAATCTAAATGTTCTAATGTAAAGGCTCTACATGAGCATTAGGGATCTTGTACCTTTCAGTTCTGCAAGGCAGTCATTCATGCAATCAAGAGCTTTTGTTATTTATAAGAAAGCTCTATATGAAAATAGAGCTGATGAGATCTTTCAACAAGTCTAACAAAGAGAAAATGCTCACAAAGAACTCCATCAACAAGGAGACTAAAAGGGAGAAAATTCAAAGAAATACAATTTCTAATCTTTTCTGGTCAGAAATAAATAAAAGAGAAAGTCTGCTGAGTGTTACTGTAACAATATACCACAGTTTACATCCAGACTAATAAATAAAATGAAAGACTTGATCTGCTTGTGTAGCCGATATAATTTCTCTGATGTGAGAAAAACAAACCATCATTAATGCAAAATGGCTTCCACTCTGTCTCAGAGGCTCAGATAACAACAAATGGCTTCACAGGTTGGATTTATGTGATGAAGCTATGGTGTGTTTGTGGTGATTCTAATATTATCGTAGACAGCAACAGCTACGTGTCACAAAAACAAGTCACATTTGGAGTCCTTTGACTCCTTCCTCATTCCCCATGGCTCATTTCTTGCACCTCCCGCCTTCATGTGAGACGGCGTCTGTCTCACATGAAGACATCCGATGGGTGAGTTTGTCTGCATGTTCAAAAGCTTGTAGTCTCACAATAAAAATCAGAAACTGTAAATTGTTTTGTATCACAGAATGTTCAGGTAATTCACTTTCAATCATATCGCTTCATATCTGTCTCCATGCTATGATTTGTTTTTTTGCCAAACCTAACCCTTATCAGCCACGAATGGGATCAAACTATCAGGATAAAAGAGTCAAATGGGTTTCGGTCACACGTCATTATGAACGCTTTGCATCTTTCCTAAACTGTGTTTTATTTTCACAATGTGCTAGACATAAAGTGTTTCCTTCAGACAGTAAATTTTTAGAGCAAGCAAATGTCATCTTTGAGAATAAAATGTTTCCCGGAAAGTCAGTCATTTTTAAGCTCAGGAGAACCTGCAGGAACAAACAAATGACTTGCGTTCATCATCTTTCTGCTGCTTGATAACTTCATATTCCCGTCACAATTCTGATTTTGTGATGCAGACTGTGTCCAAAGCTGCAATAAAATAATGTTAAATCAGTGTATTTGAAGTCCAAGACTCCTTAACTGACAAAGCGAGAAGCAGGCCAGCTGTGTCACAGGACTACTTTTGTCTTCATCATGGAGTCTAATGATGCTTAGACGTGCCAGAGGCTTATTTAAAGAGCCGACACATCCATCTTGCTCAGAAGATGGGCTTTGTTGTTTAGTGTCTCCTGATTTTACATCACTGTTTAAGGCGTTCCAGAAGCATTTTGTGGTGAAAGGTATCATTATTCTTTTTTTTTTTTTTTTTTTTTTGGTTTATTCACAGCTTCTTTTCCTCAAAACAGAATGTATGTTTTTTTTTCTTTGAGCAATTCAGAACAACATTGTACAACTGTAAGTTTAATGACTTACGGTAGACATATTGATGTTTAGCAGCTGTGTTTTCTTTACATTTTTTTTGCAAAATAAAAGCGATATTTCTGTCGACATACAACAATTGCGATTTGCAGTTGTTTCTTTTGAACAGTGTTTAACAGGTAAGCCTCAGTCTACATGAATTGCAGCTAATGCAGGATAGCCATGTAGCATTATGTGGTTTTTCTACTTGCTACTGAGAATGTGCCATGGCTTTTGAAGCTTTTCTCCCTTTTTTCTATATTAAAACTTTGCAATTTGCTGTTGTTTGTTCCATAGCGTGCCATCTTCAAATGCTAAAATGTGTTTCCATTACATTTTTGTGACATATTTCTATTTCAAATCATCTGAAAAACCCCTTCATGGGAGCGTAAAAACTTTTTAGCGATATTTGATAATTCTTTGGGTTTTTTTTTAATGTAGGTGTTTCCACAAGTGTTTTTTTTTTTCTTGTTTTTTTTTTTTGGTTTTGTTTTTGTTTTTGTTTTTTGTTTGTTTTTGTTTTTTTTGCAATGTTTAGTTTTTTTTAATGGAAACACACCTATTGTCTCATACAGGCTAAGCTTTTTTAATCATTTGTAACTCAAAGTTTAAGATGTACATTACCTGTCTTCGCTGCTGGTGACTTCTCTCCTGAATTAACAAAAAAATAGAATTGCAACCATTCAGCAATATTTATAAAAATATATTTCACAAAGTAGGAAACAATACAGGGTATCTTAGGTTACAGTACAGGGAGTAAATAATTGAACATACACATTTATAAGCATTAAAGCACAGTAGAAAATATGATCTGCATGTAGGACTAATCCATATATATTGTTTAGTCTACTGAGAACTGCCATAATACTGTTTCAGTACAAACTGAGTATGCACGCAGCTGTAGTGCCATTGCAATTGTCATTATGTGCAAGAGCTAACGTGCAGAGACAAAACCTACCACCTCATTGAAAGCTAATGACGTTAGCAGTAACTCTATGTACAGTACAAATCTTTTTTTTATTGGTATCATACAGAGTAAGCACAATATGCACATGGTTTCAATTTGTGTCCTCATTTGTCTTGGGCTAATGCAATCTGCTTCCTAAATGGGGCTCGATGTTTGAAGGGAGTCACATACTTGAGTATCAATTGGACTATTGTGCTCAGAAGCTCACTGGCTGCACCCCAGAATATAGTAAGAGTAATATTTTACACAGAATTAGCAAGTGTATGAAGGTACCACAGTCCTAATTCATTAGCTCATCCGTAATGTTTTACTTGTTTACATGTAGTCTTTATCATCAACTGCCATGAACTCATGATGTGATCAGGCTTTTATGAAGTAGTGTTGAAGTGGTTGAAAAAATCTGAATGTGAAATAATCTAAGCACGCTCACTTCAAATAGCACAGAAAAAAATTACTTAAGAACAGATATACAAAAACTGATCAAACAATAATGAAGAATCAACACATCTCTTGTCAAAAAAACGATAGATTACAATTGTATTTAATGTTGCTTCTGTAAAAAGAAGGCCTCAGAGTTTCTACATTTCTCTTTTTTGTCTTTACATCAGTCTTTTATAGGCTAGTAACACTTGCGACCCACACCTGTAGCATGTAAATACAAAGAGTTGTATAAAGCAAGCCTCTCTGGGCTTTAGAGAGTTTATAAATGTGGCCACCAAAGAACATATCAAATTATGACAAATTCACCTTGAACCCAGTACTGGTTTGTCTTTTTGTGTATTATTTTTTCTTTTTTCCCCCTAAAACCATACATACATTCATCATGGTAATGTACACCAGATATTGCTTTTTCATTTTCATTTTGTTCCCCTTCACTGTTCAGCTGGGTGGCTTGGGGAGACAAGAAAGAGTTCCTCTGCCGCTTCTGCAGTCCAGCTTGGTGCCCATGGAGTATTGAGTATGGTGTCCGTTGAAGCTTCAGAGAACCCAACGACACCCGTTCATTGGGCAACTACCAGAAATGTCAGGGTTTTTCTGCTACTGGCAGTCACAGCAAATAACTAACACCCAAAATACTGCTAGACACTCCACAACGGAATCTAAGTTACACTCCACAAGAATCATAGATCTCCTAATAAAGACATTGTTTGGCTCGACAATTACAATGCGCTTGACATAGTGGATGACAACTGCTATACCTCACTCTAAAAAGAATACAAAAAAGTGGCCTCTCTTTGTTATTAACAGTTCTTTTTTGTCTTTTTAACACCTGTTTCTGAAAGCCAGCAATCCCCCCACCCCACCTAGCATTTAATACACCAGAATGTGGACAGAAAAAAAATCTCAAAGGTCTTTAATTCTAACAAACCAAAGGTCAGGTCTCACGGTCGCTCTCACCCACAGAGTAGAGCTCCCCAAGTCTTCTGAAGCGTGGGCCCCACTCTCTGAGATAGTCATAGTTCTGGTCTGAGTCTGATGATGCCGTCTCCAGTGAGCTGAGGGACCCGGCAATGGATCCCCGACCCTCGTATCCATAGATCTGGATGGAGTCATAAGGTGGAGCTGTTGGATCATTGTCTGCCTCATGGAGCCGTATATTGATGAATTCGTCCACATCCACTCCATTTGGGCCAGAGTGCTGGCCCGCCCGTGGCATAAACTGCAAGTCAGGCTTGATGTCCTTGCGTGGCAGGTAGCCATTGATGCCATCGGGGTTTTGCAGCGTGGCAATGTCAAAAGCCTCTGTGTCCTCCTCACCGCCTCCTTCGTCGTCGTATCGAATGATATTTTCCCGAACGTCTTCGTCATCCTTGATAATAAGTGGCTCGTTTTTGTGTCTCCTCAACGTCACAAACAGAACTACTATTACTATCGGAAAGAAAGATGGGGAAATAAAATAGGAAAAAAAGGAAGAAAGAAGAAGGAAAATCTCGGTCAAGCTTTCATAAGTAGATCTAATATCATCTAGTAGACCACTCATAGAGATCAGATACTTTCAATTTTATCCAAAACCAATTAAACTATAAGACTTTAATGATGCAACCGTTAGAAAAAAAGACAAAAACAACTCACCCAACAGGAGAATAATGCAGGCTAGTATGGCAATCAGGGCACCCATACTTAAGCCAATAGGTAAAACATATGCTTCCACATTGCAGGACTGAACAATTCCATCTTTGCTGCACCCACAGACTCTGATGGTCAAGGTGTTGGTACTGCTCATCGGAGGATTCCCGTTGTCAGTCACAATGATTGGCAGGAAGTACATCTCCTGTTTCTGTCGTCGGAAGGTATCATGCTTTGCTAGGACGGTGATTGAATTGTCTGTCAGAGAGAGGTAAAGCCAGAAATGATTTTTTTTTTAAAGGGACGTGTGAAAAACCCATTATTATTTGTGCTAGTGACAGACTGAAATCCAATTATTAAATTGTGTGAAGATCAGTGCAGCATGAGGGTAAACTAATTTCAAATCAATCGTCAGCAGGCTTTTTAGCGTTCTTGCAGTAGATGACTTCTGTTGCCTTCCCTTTTTCCCTCCCTTTCTGTCTCAGCAGTGATATTTAAGAATTCTGAAGGAAGCAGAGCCCAGGTTTGTTATTCCTCTTTATAATCTGAAGAAAAAAGGGACCACGCCAGGCGACATTGGTTAAGAAGATGGCACATGTCGACCCAGAAAGGTGCCAGCTGCTCTTTGATGACACTTCTGTGAAGCTGTCTGCTCATTAGCTGGCACTCCTTCCCCAGCTCACATTATCAAACACTCAAATTCCCATAAGAATCTACTCCTGGTGATCTTATTGAAAACGTACAAGATGTCTGATAGTCTAACCTTTGCCTCATTGCTTGAGGGTGCACTGAAGACGGGGAAAATAAGAGCGGCATAATATGGAATAAAGGGCCAGGGTGAAACCCGGTATCGGCAGAGCAAACTTAATCAAAAGACGGAATGCTTCATGATAGAATCACTTGCTTTGCACAATCTGTAATTGATGTGAGCAGATGCTCGGATTTATTTCCTTACAAGTGTTGCCACGAAGTGGTACGCTCTGCTTTGTGAGTACCAACATGTCCTACTTTGTTTGGATCATTCCAGCAGTGCATACCGAGTACACACATATCGACTATACAGTACTAAACTCTCAGGGCACGTCCTTGTATACAGGTCATTCTCATTTTCGTGGCTAATATTGGTGGTAAAAATAGAATTAAACATTTCTTGCCTGTCAGCCCTACCACAGAAAGAGTCACATCCTCAAAGAGTTACACAGCTATGTAGATAACCTTCAAACAGACTGAACTTACTGTTAGAAGAATACCATTTTTATTATCCTTTATTCAACCACAGTAAAAGTGTTTGATACAGTGACTATTGGGTTTTGATGAACTATGTGTATATTCAAATATTAATTGTCACATTTCAATACCATGGGCTTACTAAAATTAAGATTTTTGCTATAAATAACTCAGTATGTGGGAGACTACAAATCGGCTGAATGTGCATAGGAAAAGTAACAAACTGCAATGGTAACAGATGGAACATGGTAAAAAATTAAATACTATGAAACTAAAGATGAGAAAAGCCAAAGAAGAGTTCATTATACCAGCTCAACTTTGAAAGTCAACTTGAAAGTTTTTAAAGAAGCTTGGTATCACTTCCTTGCTGTCAATGGAGACAATTTGATGTTGGACAGAGGTAACTGTGATTAAATGTCTGCAATGTGAAGTCCTTTTGTCCATGTAAGTGTGAATAAAATAAAACCTGACACTGCCCTGTAAAGTCACTGTATACTTTTTAGCTAAAACATTCAAGACTAAGTATAATGTAGAATTATAATGTGAAACTTGACTAATTAAGGACCGTGCATAAAGTATTCAGCCTTTTTACAATGTCTGAAATCAGGGCTTTGTGTTCCAGGGAATAGGTGAAGGTGAACAAAACTGTGGATCTGACAGCTCGCTTTGTAAATCTTCTGACTCCATCAAGGAGGTGTTATGAGGAAAACAGAATTAGCAGAAATAGGAAGCCTGTAGGATAATGCTGAATCAAACATTAACCTTAACCTTTTTTTTTTTTTTTTTTTTTTTTTTTTATTAACTACCCAATGTAGCTGGTAGATTTCTGAAGTTTTTAATGTTACTGGAAAAAACCAAAAAAAAAAAAAAAATCACATTCATTTCAGCTTCCCTTGAATTTCAATGTTCAGCTGGTCAGTGCTCGCAACATAAAAAAAAGGCCTTAAAATAACTAATCTAATGTTTGAATGTCAAATAAAATGCATCTTTCCAAGAGCTTAAGGGCAGAGTCTTAACTTGTGTCTGCACAGTTTCGGATTTATGTTTCATTATAACAGTGCTAACATGATATGCATGAATATATCTTGTGTTTGAAATCAGCCTATGATCTGGTATAACTTTATGATGATGATGCCGAAAAACAGACTGCAGGCTAGCACACATTCATAAGGTTTTAATAAAAAAAAAAAAATAAAAAAACACCCCAAAAAATTTAAGTTTAGCTGTATTTGAACTGCAACTTACAAGCTAGCAAAGTGTTGTGCTAGATTAGCAGTCATGCTAAACATCAGCGTAGGCTGCATTCAGTCCCAATGCCAACCTTATGCCCGAGTGAAACTTCAAATAGGTGCAAAAAATGCTCACAGAAATGCTCAAAATCTCACAGTTCTACAGGCTCAAACATTGAGGTCACTAATATTAGCTTACACAAAGAGAATCATTGTCAGTGAATATTTCATGAAAGATAGCTTTGAAGCCACGTTTACTATTGGCTTTTGCTACAGAAAAAGCTGAAATTTATATATTATTTGGTCTTTTGGAATTTAATGATTAAGTCTGGGTAGTTTGTCATTCATGTTTTGCATCATAGCAATTATTTTTCTTTGTTACTGAGAATTGGATGTTCTGGTCTGTTGCAACCCTGTCAACTGAAGTATTTGCCAGAGAGCTCAATATCTTACATACAGCTGGTCAGAACCTTCGCCATTTTCCCCGTGGCGGGCAACCCTTAACCTATTCACTGTGCAATCCCTACAATTAGACTCATCATCACAAACAAAAGCCGAGGAGAGGCTCGTAGAGGCCCTGCTGCTCTTCTCTGAAGTGTCTCCCACAGCTGCCGATTCAGATAGAAAGAGTCACTGAAGTGCTGGGGGATATGGTGTGATGGGCTCCTCTTCTCTGTTTGGAATTAACAATATTACAGACAAGTGGTGGCTATGGTGTGGTATGTGATCTATGGTACAGAGCTAAACCACAACACATATTTACTGTGGTTCCAGGCAAGTGATGAAAAATGAAGGCATTTTGTTGTTTGGTAGAACAAAGCTGTGTTTTTTATTTTTTTGTCCACTGCAGAACATTTGTAGAGGGGGCTGGAGGTGCTGTGGGGGGTTGGGGTGCTATTTGTTTCAGAAAGTATTGAATTTTCTCTTAAAGCATCAATGCTTTATGTACAGTGAAAGAAATGCATGAAATGCATGAAAGAAAACAAATATTATGCAATGAAACGTGTTTCTAGTTTCCTGATGGGAAAAAAAAAGATTATATTGTTTCTCCATATAAAAGATTACTGTGTGATGTGTCAAAACAAGAATGATATATCTTGCCCAGGCTATTTTTAGGTTTCTTGTGATTACACTGACATCTCATATCCCTCCCTGTTAATGTATCTATTTCAAAAGTAAAAGGTTTTTATTTTCAGCAGAAGATAGCAAGTCCATTTCATGACCTGATTTTTATGTACTTTCCTCCTGCAGTAAGTTAGCCTGCAGTCCCTACACGGAAACAGAAGGCTAGTACCATATGAAGAATTTTTCGCTCCGAGCAGAAAACATTACACAACATCATTGTGAACACAGCCTGTACAGAAGCAGTAGTGGAGGGCAGACGGAAGAAGAAGAATGAAATAAAGACAAGAGAAAATGGCAAATAAACGAGACCGAATATTTAGCAAATAAATGTAGAAGCCATCTGCTTTGGTGAAACAGCTTCTAGGAAGTCACCCTACATTGAGCCGCAAGACGACCAAGAAAAGCCATTTGGATCCCATCCATTTAGTTTCCCTCAAAATGCACTGGGGAGTAAAACGGAGCTGGTGTCCAGACAATTTCACATCTGCTGACTGTGAGCTACACTGATCCACCAGATTTCATCTCCAGTTAGGCTAACGTGCCACGGGTTAGAGAAGACACTGGAAAGCTGCTGGAGAAACTCAGAGCAGCATTACAACAGCAAGCTTTTACAGATTTGATTTGCTTCTCACCTTGGTTGTTTTTGATAGTGAAATTGGGATTGTTGAGCATCTCTGGGACGAGACGATAGTCAAAGTAGTGTCCCTGAATGGGGTCGTCTTTGTCAACGGCACTGACAGTCTGGATTTCCTGTGTTGAAAACAGAGACAAGAAGATGTACAGAGAAGGGAAGCCATTAAAGGAGGCAGCCTATTCATTACTGTGTTTTCGCCACCACAGATTGCCTCAGCTTAATAGTGGCTGCATCACACCTGATGAAATATATGCCCCATTCATTCCTGGAGTTTGAGATTATTATCAATGAGGTGCTGTCTAGACTGGCACACTTTGAAAGCTCCTAGCTCTGTCTGTTAATCTGTCATCACAGGTCTTATCACACTATATGTCTTTATGATTGATTGGAAATTAGAATTCAGGTCCTGCAGGACAGTTTCCCTTTCTTTTTTTTTTTTTTTTAGTTTCCTTTCCGTCCTTTCACTAAAGCCCCTAATTGTATGTACGCTGGTCCCCTGAATGAGGTCGATTGATGAGAAGGAGAATGCTAAGTACTTGTCCAGGATTTTTGGCGAGGGAAAGCATTGTGCCATCTGGAGGAAGACATGAAAGACTGTCTTGAGTTATGATCCACTCTGATCAATCCTGACTGCTCTCATTTCCCCTTTGCTCTGTGCTCGCTGTGTCAGGGGAGGACTGTTTCAGAGAAAAAGGACCATACTCCCACCTCTGTGGTTTCTCAGTGAAATAAATAGGCTATAATTCATTGTAGCAAATCATTACAGGGGTGGGGATAGGGGGAAAAAAAAGGACAGAGTAAGAGAGTGATAGATCACTCCTTTGATGAAGGAGTAATTTCTTTCCTTACCTGTCCAGGTTTTCCATTTTCACACAGAAAGGCTTCGTATTCGGTGGCAAATTCAGGGGCATTGTCGTTAATGTCCATTACTCTGATGGCCACAATCGCCCTCGATATCTGACTGTGGTTTCCTGTGATAGATTGATAGATACATAGATAGACAGAGACATTGAAAGGTGGGGGGTAGAGATGAATCAATTGGACAGATGAAAGAAAAAAAAAAACAAAAAAAAAACCTGAAATATAATAAGGTTATACATGAATTAAAGCCAATGTAAATTCTATGACCTAGTTTTAATTTCCTCTTGTTTCCATCCTTATTTTTTCCTTCATTTCCTTAGTTGATGGGAGGATTGGTGATAAGCCACATCAATCTCTCTTTTAGAAGGTATCAACAATGCAAAACAGAGATCTGGGCAACAGAAAAGGAAAAAAGAATCCTTTTCTAAATGCTTTTGAAAAATCCCCTGTACACTGTAATGTTTAAAACATGAGGATTAAAATATGCATATTAATGTCATTGGTTACTGAAGTCCAAAAATACAATAAAAGGCAATTTAATTAGATGAGATTTTGAGTGGAAATATTCATCACTGATAAGAGTCAGTCCCTTTCGAGAGTCTCTGTGAACTGGTGTATTTATTAATCAGTGTCGCAATCGCCAACTTTTCAAGAAATTAAATTTTAATTAGCCCCAAGTGGGCTGTGTCAATGCGGCCAGTGGTACTGCTGTGTTTTCTTTTTGTTCTATTTGATTGATTTCTTCTTTGAATGAGAGCATTGTCTAAACATGTAGACACAAACCTGTCTGAACAGGATCCTCTTGAGGAGGGGAAATAATGGTACCGCGAAGAGACACCATCGGCGCCAGCTGAAACTATTCTAACTTTCCTAACCTCCACTTCCTACTGGCCATTTTAAAGCAAGCATGCATCCATCCATTTTCTCTAAATGCTTATTCTGTTGCCTGTCCCTGCATGTAACAACATAACATAACATAACATAACATAACATAACATAACATAACATAACATAACATAACATCTTGAAAACACAATCTTTATACAGACTTTTCCAATCAGGAACAGTATTTTTGTTGACAATTAGATTAGCTAATTGTAGGAACACTTTAAACTCCCCTTTATTAAACAAATTTTAATAGGATATTTTGCAGTTCTTTTAATTTTTCACTTGTACAGTGTGTCATGCCATGTACTGATGTGCTCTATAAATAAAACTGACCTGACTTAAGCTTTAATATTTCAGCTCTTAAATTTGTCAAATAAGCACAGTTTCCAGCTCGATTTATTCACTTCTATGATAATATTAACTATTTTGACATGTGGCTAAATTTCCAACAATATAATATCAGGTGAGAACAAGCTCTTACAACTGTTTGAATTTTTTTTTTTTTTTTTTTTTTTTTAATGTTTGATGGTTTTTCAGTAAAGTCAAGGATATCCCTTGAAATTCAAGGCCTTCAGCCCTTCCAGGAGACGAGTTGAAAAAGAGGTAAACAGTGAAGTGAGTGGAAATTGACAGTCAGATAGACAGTGATAGATGCATTAGAGCAGAGGGAGGATGAGACACAGCCCCTCCCCACACAAGTGATTTTCTCCCTGCAGCAGACAGGGAATAGAATCTGATTAGTCAGACGTCAACTGGTGCGAGACAGCAGAACGAGCCTCCGTTTGGGTGGCAAATGGCATCGGGATAGAACTGGGAACACATCTATTCCTTTTCACGCCAGAAAAGACACCGCTTTCTACTCTCCATCTGTAAAGAATAGCAAAACCTCCGTATTTGTTTTAGAAAATTCCTATTCTTATTAGGTGTTTGTGGAGGTGCCACTATCTTGAGCCACAGTTATTTTGCCAAGAGGCATGAAAACATGCCTTCAATGTATGGGTGCCTGTTATGCCAAGAAAACCGGTTTATCATTCGATACCAGTTTGGTTTTTCCACCATCCTGCTTCGATGCTGCGTGGCCAAAACATTGTGACAGTGTTTCGGCTTTGATTTATTCCAACAATTAACAAGTGTTTCCTTTGATTAAAGAAGGAACACAACAGACAGGGAATGAGACAGAAAGAGAACGAGGGAGACATACAGCAGGAGCACATAGAAAAGTTACAAGCTGTGTAAATTTCTATTCCAATAGCTTAAAGGGGTACATTAAGCTTTATCACATCATACAGCCCCCCTGAAACAATCTGTATGCAAATAAAGCCTTACATATGGTTGGAGCTGTTTGTAGCTCTGCCGGCAAGATTTTCTACGTAGTCAGTGAGTTTTGTGGTTCGCAGATGTTCTTTAATCTGTAATGGATGCTGGCGTTGGAGTAATCCACTCTGGAGCATGTCTTTAAAACTGTTTATTTGAAATGTCTTAATGTTATTGCACTTCCACAAATTGAGTACTGAGCTGTTTAATTCAATCAAAACTCAGCAAATTAGAGCGTTTAATGCCTCTGTGGGTTCCCATGCTAATTGTTTGTATTATAGTCTCAAAGAGTTGCCTTAAAATGTGCTAAAAAAAAAAACCATCTGAGTGCTGCATGTAGCAGGTCAGCAAGTCCTTTTGACGGAGGTGGACAGTGAAGTTGCTCAGAAGAAGAATAGTACGTGTCCTCTTGCGGTTACCTGCTTTTAAACCTTGCGTGCCAGTGCATGTCTAATCGCATGCTGACTTAAAGGACATTACAATTCATGAGGCACAATGTGCACAGCACAGGAGAGCCGAGTCAGGAAAGGTTACTTACTGACTTCTGTGGCAGTCACTGTGATGTTGTGCCACATGTCTGTCTCCCGGTCCAGCGGTTTGGCCAGTGTGATCTTCCCGTCGTCCACATTGATGTTAAACTGCCTCTCCAGATCTGTGTGCCGATCGATGAAGTACCTGCGAAGATAAACAAACAGCAGAAATTTGAGCCAAATCGCTTTAGCAGCAGCTCCACTGAAGCGTCTTTTGAACTCCTCTGGGTGCTGTGGCTAACGGAGCCTTATTCATCAAGAGAAACCTGTAGATCAATGCACATTAAAAATGCTACAAAATCAATAATTATCATCTGAGGAATAATTACAGCCTTCACGTGAGGAGCATTATGACCTAATAGTTTCTCAGAAGTCCTCCTCGCAGTCAGAGTAAGCCCCTCACCCCTCCGAACCTCTGCTACATCCTCTTACAAAAAAGACTATTAGTACATGTTACAGAATGTCAGGGTAAGAGATGTGTGGTTGTTAACCCTGTTTGGCATGTCTCAACACTCGATGGCTCCCGGAGGCTTTGCATTAATGAGTTCGGACGCCACTGTGTCACACGCAACAACAACATGGCAGGGGGAGAGGGGGCATAATGGATGTAATAGAGATGAACCAATGGCCTGCGTGTTGAGTGTCCTTGGCTGGTTTTAGCAGAATGATGTTTTCTTTTCAAACTGCGAGACACTTTTCGATCGTTGTAGATAAATACAGAGGTACAATTTCTTTTTCAGTTTATGTTAGCTTATTTTTTGGATTTGTTGGCAGTCCATGTCTGGTTTTTGCTCCTTTGAGACCTGCCTGGGACACACCAACTTTCTGAAATGTGTTCTTCAAAACACAGTAGCAATGCTTACAACTCTCCTGAACAGGATGAAGCAGAGGCTATGAAATTGGAACGCACAAAATAGAGAATCTTCCGATGCCGCTTGAAGCTGTGAAATTGCTCTTTCGTGTTGGAGCGTGCACAGTGCCAATGCTTGGGACAAGCCCACACAGGAGGCGTTTAAAGAAGAATCTATCATGATGGGTCATCTTTGGTTTCACACGTTTCCTTTGCCATCATGTGCGACTGTCATAAACAGCCAACTGCTGCTCTGATTCACGTGAGCTAATTAAACCATGTGCTGCTCAGATGCTTCCATACCTCCAGGACAAACTGTCAGAGCTCGTTTATCGTGGTCTCACTCTCATGTCCGCCCTCACAATCTTTTTTTACCCTATAACAATACAGAGGATTTTTTTCCCCATCCAGCTGAGTCTCAGGCTCTTCCCAATTCAATCCCCCCATCCAATTCTCTGCAAACCCCTTTCCCAACACAGGCATCGCCCTCCTGCCACCAGGCGCCCTGCTCAGCCTGGGTCTCATAACATCTCACGCTGGAACTACTCATCCCTATCAGTGCTGACCTGGTGGCAGAAACCCTGCTGTACTTGTATGAGGAAGGGAGGGGAAAAAAAAGGAAGAGAAAAGAGGGCGAGAGTGCGATTCAGGAAGGGATGCAGACAAAAGGAAACAGAAACAGAGAAAAAACAGCAGACAAAGTGGGCAACAACTGTTTGTATGGAAGGAGGGTGCTGCTTATACAAGAATTGTGGGAAATGAAATAAATAAACCACTGGCCCAGATTCCAATTGTTGGGGAGATGTACCGAGCCGTGACATTTCCATTTTTGAGATGAAATGGTGTAAAATCCTCTAGACGCTGGGGCTGGGAGAGGTCCACAAGGACCCCCCTCCAAACCCCCCATTCCTCCTTCGCTTTCTCTCTTGCCCTGCAGACGCAGAGCACTTTCAAGACAGGCAGACAGCAGCAAACCACCTGGGAGCAGCCTCTCTCCTGCAGACTGACTGGATCCCAGTCAAACTCTGACAGCCTCACGTGGAAGCAGGGAGACAGACCCTGAAATATTCTGCCACCTGTCACTCAAACTGACAACGTGATGTGAAAAGAATTAAAAGCAAATAAAAAAAAATGATATCCAGCGTTGTACGTGTGTAGTTTTCCTGAGCGTGCACGTATCTGTGTGAGTTCGTATGACACCGCTTTAGCTTTGCGTCATCTTTAGGAAGATTTTAAAAGGTTGCCGAGGTGACCCTGGTGCCAGAGTTAAACATAATGAAAAAAAGGCTGTTTTGGGCCTAAGTGACTCTGCAGCCATTTCCAACATCAGTACGCGAGTATGAAAGGAGATGTTGTGGGTATTAAAAAGAAAACTATAAGGTGCAATCAGTAAGACTCTAATTCTTTGTGCTTTTCACTTATGGATCTTAGCGCAGCTTTTCTCCCAGTTTGCCTGTCAATCAAACAGTATGGCCAGTACATCTTCTCTGTGGGAGTTTCTGTGGGTGGCAGTCTTTAGTCTTTGTAGCCATGCTGGCCCTCATTGTTCATGTTAACTGCAGTCATTTTCCCTCATCACATCTACACACATCATTCCTGCAGGAAAATACACACTGATAATAAAGAAATAAGGTCGATTCTGACAAATAATGCATCAAATAATGTTGCCATCTGCTCTATGAGCCTCTTGGTCAGGATGCTGTCATGTCAAAGCGAGATGAAGGAGGAAAAATTCATTCATCAAAACATCAATGTCCTCTACTTGATTAAAGTCAATAATGGACAAGGATGAGCATCTTGAGCATCTGAAGGATGAAACTGAGCCCAAGCTCATCATAAAAGGAGAGCTATTTTTGGAGTTCAGTGTTTAGTGACCATGTAGCCATCCATGTTAAAAATGTTATCCAGATGCTACAGTGAGATTTGGACACTACTTTGGCACAGTAGTGGTGGATTTTGTCAGGAATTTAAAAATCTGTTGGAGAACTGCATAAAAAATGATGATCCATGCTAACTGGGTAGAGTGTCATCTAAATTGGCTCAGATCCTGTCACCCTATCAGACTTTTCCATGGTAACAGAAGCAGAAATGTAAATCAGGGCCACTTTATTGTAACTTCTGCTGCATTCAGATAATGTTGAGGTTGAACAACAGTTGAGGTTTAACTGAAACACAGAAATGTTTCCCACAATTAATGTTTCAAGGATTTTTTTTTTCATTTCTGATTGTTCCTCAGCATTCAAATCTTAACATAGCTTTGGACTTTCGGCGTTCAAATTTAGAGGTAACATAAACTCCAATATGTAACCAAGATGAAGGAATTTCAGGTTGTTGTGAAGACCATATTATTAAAATGAATGCAATCCCGGGGACCTTTATTTCATCAGAGTAGAGGGAAAAGGGGCTGTGAAAACATGAAATATTGGCAGAATATATCCCGTGTTCAAAGTTCAGAGGAACTGGGAGCAGAAGCAGCTCTACAGAGGAGAATATGTATATCTGACAATAATGAACTACAGATACATTTCTGGGGCTGAGAATTTTCTTTGAGGTTCTAAAATCCATTTGAACATTTGGAAAATTCAGACATTGGTTGCTTATGTGAATGAAAAAAATAAAAAAATAAATAATACAGTCTATCTGTTCTTTAAACTAGCAGCAGGGTCAGACAGAAACACCTCTGTTTAAAAGTTTGGATAAATTTTTCCATTAAATCAAATGGGAAACCACACCTTTGGCCGGTACTGTATATAGAGACTAAGGCA
Source organism: Telmatherina bonti (assembly GCF_933228915.1). Lineage (NCBI taxonomy): Eukaryota > Metazoa > Chordata > Actinopteri > Atheriniformes > Telmatherinidae > Telmatherina > Telmatherina bonti. The sequence goes on along the minus strand of NC_136619.1, from coordinate 10,034,897 downwards.
TGTAAAGAAGGCCACTTGTCGACTTTGTATGAAGCATCTTTCTTATTCCTCAGTGAAAACAAATCTGTTGACTTTCAATGCAGCAGTGACACTGGACGTAACATATAAATATATATATATATATATATATATATATATATATATATATATATATATATATATATATATATATATATATATATATTTATATATATATATATAAATCCTTTACGCATATTAAGTACGTCTGTTTGAATTGTTATCATACATCGCTGGCCTTTATACTTACATTCCAACAGTCCCACAGGAATGAAATTCAACCATTAGGGGGCAGCACTGAGTTCAGAGTTAACGTCTGCATTCTGACATCAGGACACTGGTTGTTGGTGGTAATGCACCACTATAAAGTTTCTACACACTCACACAGCCTTTCTTCAAAAGCTGCCACTCACTCCACAGTTATTGACCTCTTTGTCTTCTTCTTCTTCCTATTTATCTTCTTCTCTGATTAGTTCCTTTTGCTGATCACGTCAGCTATACGGCTCAACAGTGCCCCTGAAAACACAGAAATTACACACGTAAACAACACAGGGGACAGACGGAAGTGTCTGTCTGTCGGCGTATCCGTCTGCGGCATCCAATATGGAGATTGGATGATAAACTTCATCTAATGTTTTGGCAGAGTCAACACCAAATAGCTCCTTAGAATCGGGTAACGATACCATTATGTAGCCCAGAGGAGCTAAGCACCCTGAATTAAGTTTATTTTTTAAGGAATTTGTTTTTATATAATTATTATTTATTTGTCATGTGCTGTAGATTTTCTTTTAACTTTATTGGCTTATATACATGCCTGTCTGTTTTGCCATTCTTTTGCTCTATTGGTTAAAGTACTGCCCGTGTGCATCTGATTGGGTGAGGGAAGTAAATCCCTCCTTCTTCCTCGGACACGCTAGCTTACTTTGAGTGAGAGGAGCAGGCACCTGCTAGCGGTGGAGAAGAAAGTTTTCCAGACGGAAACAGGAAGTTATTTAACCAAGCTTTTGCTTCAGGAGGAGAAAAAGCAATGAGTAAGACAACCTGGGGCTGTTAAGTCCTGAGTTTCTTTCATCTGATCGTCTTGGCTGGGTTACCCCCCCACTCCTGACATGAGTGGACTTCATGATTCTGGATTCTCTCCACGTTGAGGAGATGGCGAGCCATCCTAGATTCTAGAATTCATCTACCAAGAAGAGAAAGACCTCATCCTTCACCAGAGACCCATGGTGTGGTAGGACCTCCTTGGATCTAACAAACACTGATTGAAACAGAACTAAGGGTGCACCCAAGACTTTCCTCTTTTTATTCTTGCCTGAAGGCAAGCTATTAGGGACATTGGTTCTCTTTTCATTTGGACTTGAGACCTTTGGACAATTGACTTGACTTTGGGACATTTAAGGACAAAAAAAAAAAAGACAGGTTTTCTGTGAAAGTACTCTTGAAGTACGAGGAGTTTTGCCGGCTATGGTTGTCATGAAGAAGGTTTTTGAATTGTTTTGTAATTGTCATTCTGCTTGTTAATACACTGCATTCTCTTCACTTTGCTTGTCTCCCGCCAGTTATTCCCAAGTGTTATACTACCTCACAAACCTAGATCTGGTCCACCGGAAGTCATATTGAGGTTCTGGTTACAATTAACTGTGGCACACTATGATGACCCAGTGACCTGTCCATCATATACCCTGCTTTTCCACTAATAGCTGCTGGGATAGGCTCAAACGACATAGGAACAACACATGTTAACACTTTTTACCTCCAACTACCTAACCCTAACCCTAACTCTAACCCTATGTCTAAACTGAAATGTGGTGAAGTTATTGTCTTCTACAGGATAACACATACTATACACTGTTAACCATATCTATGCATCAGGCTATGTGTTGCAAAGTGTAAAGGTTAACTTGCAATGGACAGGTTGTTGAGAAGCAATTAATATCTGTTAGAAAGTGCACGTGTGCATGTGAGTGCATAAGTAGGAGGAAGAGGAGGTGCAAAGATAAAACACATTTTTTCTCCTGCATTTTTTTTTCTGTCCACAGAGAACAAAATGCCTCTGACATTCCTGCTTGTTATTAGGTCAGTAATTCCACCGAGAGGATCACAGATGTAGAACTAATTTAGCTGTCCACTGAATGCTGACCACTTGTGTTTGTTCACCACATTTTATTCAGGCTGACTCCCAAGCCATTGGGAAGGTCTCAGCTAATCTATAATATAAATAATAAAACATCAAAGACAAAGCGTGGTCGGGAAAAAGTCCTTGTGGAGCAAAAGCCTTGGTAAAACTGACAATAAATTTCCATTTGTTTCAAGTCCATCTCATGTATTTGACTGCTCGTATTACCATTATGCAGCACGTCAGCTGTGCCTAACAACACGGCCAAGCCTGCGGAAATAAACAAACCGCTGTGCTCCTGGAATTTCTCACAAAAACACAAGCAAAAGTGAGGAAAAAGTGGCAAAATATGTATAAAATATGAAGCAGGTTTAGGCAATTCTTGTCACAGTATCAATATTTTGGAATAAAATAGACTCACAGCTATTCTCTGAAACCCAGCAGTTCGTTTCAGACAACCTCGGTGACTGCCAGATGTCACATTGCTTTTTATTTGTGATCAGTCAGGTAGAAAATGACAGAGCACAGGCTCCAGAGAGAAGCAACACGGAGGGAGCATTTCATGAGTGCACCTGAAATGTTATTGGTTGGTTGCATTAAGTACAGCTAAGGGGTTGTTTGTCTCCTGAGTGCAGTGAGGACATGGCAGCCCACCAGAGCACTCGCCCCGAGTGGTTTTGGGCTCAGACTGGTTTGGGCTGGTTGGTAGGGAGGGGGAAGAGGAGGGGTTTGACGGAGAACAATGCTAATCAGAGTGGCGGACAGCGTCTACATTCATGCTGCCACTCCACAATTATAGGTCCAACTTCAACAAACATCAGCTTTCTTTTGGGAAAAATTTCCTTTATAATACCTAAAACACCCCAAAATATATAAAATGAATCCATAAATGGAAAAAAAGAGGGCGGAGGAAACTTTGGCTGACTGTCATCATTATGTTTAAACTGACACATTCAGGTTGTTTTCATCGTTTTATGTAAAGTCTGTGAACAAATCCTGGAGGAAAAAATAAAGGACTTCCATTACAATGAAGTTGCCGTGCACATTTTTCAGCTTTATTGCAAAGTTGTGAAATTTATTCTCATGATTGAGACAAAAAATATTTCTAAATGATGGAAAGTGTAACATTTGGCTTGTTTTCTTGTAAGCTTTTTGTTTTTGTTTTTTTTTGCTCTCTTTTTTCCTCCCAGGGTTGTCCTTTATTAGAAATCCTTGTGATTTAGTAAGATGCATCAGTAAGGCTTTGACCCCCTTTCAGCCTGTATTTTTTGTGGGATTAAAACCTCCCAGCCTGTAATCATTTTATCAGCACAGAGCTCAGAGTTACAGGCTAATACGAACCGTGACTGGAAGTACAATCAAAATGGTCTTTGAGGGTTAGGACATGCATCATTCTAAGCCCTCTGCAAAAATACTTTGTTTCATCTCATCCTCCACTAAGAAAGAGTGATAGATCACGTCAAAGATGTTTCAAGGCTGGTGGACATAATAATGTAGAACTGGACTTCTGTAAAAAATAGGGGGGAAAAGCCATTTGTTATGACAACGCAAATACTGGAAAGTGAATGTCTGGTGTGTTTTATTCCAGTGCAACTGTTTTTTTTCTGTGTTTTTTCCAGAAGTAAATAATTAAACTGAGAATAGATTTGATGTGAATAAGTTTAGTCTCGAACACTTTGAAAAAGACTCCGTTCTGCTTTTTTCTCTTTTCATTTTTGGTCCAACAATCCCACAAAGGCCTTCAGCAGCACTTCTCACGAAAGAACAACCTCTTGACTAATGATAAAATCAATCATTGAAAGTTGGATGGCCATTTTGACTCCAGTAGGTTTGAATGCAATAGAAAGAGGGAAAATAAACGGCAAAAAGACAAGTGACCTGGTGCGTGTCGATGGCAGCTGATGACTCAGTTCACACTGTATCATGCACAGAACCTTTTACAAGTGCCAAGACCGGATGTTTATATCTGGACAGTTTTAGTAGCAAATGTGCAGAGAGATCATGACAGCAGGGTGCTGCCATCTGCAGTCACGCTCATTCATTATTTAGTCTCTTTTTCTTTCAGGACCGATCCAACCGTGAAGGCAAATAGTAAAAGCAAGTCAACAGAAATAGATGCTGCATAAATGCAGCATCATATTCACAATTAAATGCAGTTTTAATGTGACTACACATATAGACAAAGCGGCTTTTTATACACCTGTGCTTGAAGAAGTGAATAGCTAATTCAAACATTAGCCAAAATTATAAGAAAATTAGGAATCACTACTCTGACTTGTGAAACATGATCAATATTGCAGAACTGGTGTTGTTGATTACATTTATTGTTTTTGTTTAATAAAGCAGATGAAAAACTATTCATGAAGAGAGTTTTTGACAGCTGGGCTACACTCATAAAATTCAGCTTTTTAAATGTTCTTTCATGGCAGCAAACGCGTGAGCTTTGCAAAATGGAGCTTTTTTTTCTTCAATCAGATGGAAATCTGGACTGTTTGCTGTCACGAGCTGATATGTTCTTCCTGTGGAGAGGCTGAAAATGCATTATCATGCTGAAAATAACCTCAACATCACCAAACTTTCACTCAAGTGACAAAATGAGAAAAAAAAAAAAAGTGGTCACAATTTCAATGTCCGCCAGCATGTTAACCGTGAGGCAACAGGAATTGCGTGATCCTTTACTGGACATCAATGTTATATCATCAATCACAATCAAAATGTGCTTGTTTACTACCAGTCAGTCAGTTGAAATTTATTTAAAGAGCAATTTTCCTACATGAGTACAACAAAATCATTTTTAATAAAATGCACAAAAGACACACCCTTTTTAGCAAAATGAAAATATAATCTGGCGTGGCAATGTGGTGAGGAAACAATATCCTGGGGATCAGTCCACACCAGGAGCCAAAAGGACCACAGAGAACAACCCCACATGGGCAGTGCAGGTCTGGGCAGAGCTGTTAGGGCTGCAGTGCAGGGTCCTCAGCCACTCAGACAAGAGCCATCCCCATGGCAACAGACCAAGCAGGCAAAGGTCCCAGCGTGGAGGATCCCCATTAGTGTTTAAAATGTTAACAGGAGAAAATGATATAAGTCAAGTGTCAAGTATGAAAGTTTGTGTGAAGGAGCTTATAAAACATGTGCCTTGGTACAACATGAGCACAAAAAAAAATAAATTAAAAAAAATGAAAAGGTAACAAAAACAAGTGTTTGTTAAACAAATAAGTACACATTAAGGTAAAATAGATCAAATGAAAATAATTTTAAAAAATGATGTTGAATAAACAATATATATAAAATAACAATTTAATTAAAAGCTAAAAAAAAAAAAGGCTGGTCGTGATTTTCTAGGTTTTACTTAATAAAATAAAAGTCCTGCATCTCCTCGTTGCCTCATCAGGTTTATTCAGGTTCATGATTTATGTGTAAATACACCTTTCATTAAATCTTCATTGTTAAAATATTGATTTTTTTTCTGTAAATCACAGTTTTTTTTTTTTTTTTTTAGAATCTAATACATTAACTCCTCGTTCTGGACATTTCTGTTTTTTTTGTTTTTTTTTTCCTGTATTTTATTTTCTTTTATTCATGCAGATGTCTTCATTTGTCAACTTGTATCCCTCTTAAAATCTTCCCATTTAGTGTAATTGCTCCTAATTTGACCTACTAGAAAACAATAAAGCAGTGTCTTTTAGTGCAACCTGTAATGTTTGGAAATTATTTTGCAGCTGTTTGGGTGGATGGGGGGAGGGTTGCAACAGGCGATGATATGCATATTTTACATGTCTGTAATTTACTCAGACACGGTAATGGATACAAACATTTTTGACAATAGAAAGTCTGAGGTTTTTAGATTCTCAGGAAAGTAATGCCGTACCTGCTGAGAAGCGAACTTGGGAAAGTGGTGTATTTGTTGATTATGTCTCCACTTAATTGATATAATATAACTCCTTGTACTTTAGCCTGAGAAATCATCTATTCAGAAATGCAGCTGCCTGGATGCTCACGGGGAGAAAACGTTTAAAACACATTACCCTCGTCTTGCCGATCTTCTCTGGCTCCGTGTTAGTTTTGGGATCCAGTTCAAGTTCTTTTTCATCGTTTGTAAAGCACCAAATGGTTTTGGGTCCCTGTATTTGTGCACAGCTTCAAACCAGACATGCTCTGGTGAGATCTTCCTCTCAGTTTCTCCCGGTGGTTCTTCTAACAAAACGTGTCTCCAGAGGAAATTCAGCTTTTTCTCTTTTTAACCCAAAATGATGGAAAAGGCTGTTTGGTCATCCGAGCTGCAGCATCAGTTTCAGAGTTTAAAACTTTGCTCAAACTCATGTCTTCATATGGCCTTTGGTTCCAAGTTGAGGTTTTAACTTTTTATATGCTGATATTTGTATTAAATTTTTTTTCATCACTTTTTTTCTTTATAATTATTCAGCACTTTGGGCAAGCACAAGTTTTTTTTAATGTGTCATATTTATATACTGGGACTTGAATCTTAATTTTGTGAGATTAATTTTTCTCTTATTTTGGTTATATCTACATGTTTTTTCTGAAAGTAAAGCCATTGTATCAGGGATACACAAAGTTGACAGAAGCACCATCATTTATCAAGAGTTTTATAATTCTTCACATTGTTATGCTCATCATACCTAATCTTTAGACTTAAACACCTACTGGTTTTACTCATGAAATTGTAATTAAATGACATTTGTCTTTTATGTAACATGATTTCACAAGATAAGAAAAATAGTTTGTAATCATGTGATTGTTTTAATTCTTATAAATATATTTGAATAGTAGAGTTGTCCAAAATGCAAAAAAATGTCATTTCAGGACTCATTTTCCCGCTCTGTCTCCTTGCTGCTCATCGATAACACACATACTAGCATCAACAAACAAATGGGCATCTGGATGGGAAATAAGGACAAACAGGCAAAAGATGTCATTACACATAAGAAAAGAGGCATCCTGTAACCTCAGGGCTCTATTCCTCCTCCTGGTAATCTCATCACTATACATGAGGATGCTGCCAGAAAAACATTTAACAAAAAAAAAAAAAAAAAAGAAAGAGGAGAAAGTAAAAGTGGAATGAACCAGTCCTGCTCTATAGCATCATCCAATCTCTGAAACCCAGCCTGCTCTCTGCTCGCCAGGCAATTACACACAACCTGTTGAGTGTTGTCCCGGGAATGCGGTCAGCAAGTCGCTGGAGAATTAATGAAATGCCAAGGTGGAGGGAGAGAAATTGCCTGTATAACCTATCCTCAAGGTGCCCTTGTGGTATTTCCAAGAATAAGTCCCACAAGAGAGTGCAATACACTATAGCCGGGCAGATCACACGGTAAAAAGAAAGTTGTGTTTTTCTCCAACTCATGATCCACTCCTTGTTCTTTTGTTCATCTTTGGAAAATGAGAGCAATCACTGAGTGCCTTGCTCTGTGCCCAGGACACTCCTGCAGTCTCCAAAGGTCAGAGACATGAAGAGATTTAATTGCATTCCTCAGTGTCAAACTTATTATTAAAAGAAGTAATTATAGCCTGAAAAGGATAATTTGTTAACCTAGAATATTCCATCCAAGACCTCTTGAAGTTGAGTCAAAGAGCTTTTTCTCTTTGGGTAACTTTCACCACCATCTCTCTGAGGCGAGTCAGCAGCAAACGGTGCCGTTGTGAAGGCTCGCACTCCGCCAACGCCTCACTGTTAACTGCATCTTACCTGACGAGGCTCGCCGATGTGTCCGGATCTCGGGCGGTCACTGTCCCGATGACCGTGTTGATGGGCGCGTTCTCATTCACTTCCAGAGAGTACATGGGTTTGGAGAAAACAGGAGGCTCATCCGAGTCTTCCACCACGATCTTCATGGTCGCTGTGTCTTTGAAGGGTCCGCCGCTGCACGGCTCGTTGCAAATGTTGGTCGCTTCAACCTTCAGCGTGTACGCTCGCTTGCTCTCATAATCTAAAGGCTGTAAGAAGAGCAAACATTTAATGTCTTCATTTTAATATAAAAATCAACAATCCAGTAAAAAGTACAGAACGGAACTAATGGAAAGCTTTGATCATATTTATAGAAAAACAACTGCACTGTGTGAAACTTTCAGAAAATAAGTTTTTATCAGTTTTAAAGTGTGTAAAATTTCATATTTCAAAGTTTTTGTGGGGGAGAGACAAACATAGTCGAGTCTGGGGGCAATCAGCCGTCCAGACAGGAGAAATCCTGCTCCATGGGTGGAAACGAAGCACACTGTGAGCACACATGGCTTCAGTTGCATCTGAAGTTGTAAACTGCTGATTCTTGTCTCTGCAATCAGGAGAAACCCCAGACTTTGATCAGTCTGTGCTCTTCAGATCAGAGCGTTGTGACGGAGATCTGACGTTTTCCGGCCTTCATCCAGAGCATGATTCATATCTGATGGCAAAGAGGGATTTTTAGGTTTGTTTTATACCCTTACATTTACATGAGATCACATTTTTGCCTAATTGCTGTCATTGTGAGTCGATGTGTGAGCAATGAGACCATTTACAGGTTTGGGGTTGTAGAAAACCGCTTTTCTATTTACTGTGACCTTCAACACACCACAGTCTGCTCCTTCCCTGTGTGCAGACCAACCAGTCTACTGTGCAGCACCTCCTGTCCACACACCCTATCCGTTCACACCGGCCAATCACAGCAGACTTCAGAAGAAATATATCGTAGAGCGCTCGTCTTTCTCCTCCAATCATATCCACCAAGAACACTGAACATTGACCAAAGAAACATTTTGTAAGGAAACATTACTTGAAATAAAAACACAAACTGGATGATTGAGAACCATAATTTAAATTCAAGAGAGATAAAAAAAAAAAAAAGGGCGGGAGGGAGCTGGTGTCCCCTAACCGTTGGGACATGAAAATATGTATTTTTTTAAGGTTAGGAAAGCACGGCTGGCCTTACAGAGATGTTTCAGATTAATATTCATTGATTCCTTGATTCATTTATTTATTTACAGTCAGTTTTTGTTTGAAATGTTACGTATCATTACTTTTGCATGTCTGCATTTTGTTGTAAAGCAGAATATCTGTGTTGCAACAGGCTCTGAGGTCTGGTGCCAGACAGTCTGGATCACATGTTCAACAAAAACGGGATCTTCGTATCGTTGTGCCTCGGTCAGAATTAAGATGATATGGTAAGACACCGAGCTCACACATAATAATTCCTCTTTTTCTAAAACAGACACTCATCTCACAGGGTGATGGGTTTTACAGTAGTGAGTGGTCAGGTCTAACATTTCTGTTTTATGCTGAGGACTGAGATTTTAATGATTGCTGTGAAGAACTCAGTGTAGTTCTATGATGTAGTGGTCTAGCATGCAGAGGCTTTTTGTATGTCTAGTAAAGTGTAGAGATATGTTTCTTTGTCCAACAGGGTTATTTTTCTCCTATTTGACTGTTTGTCTTTAGACCAGGCTGAATAATATGGTGCTTTGTTTTAAACTGAAGGGGGGGTTCTTGACACTTGACATAAGAAGTAGTATTCAGCCTCTGAAAACAGCATTTTAATACATTCAGTCCCAGAGGGAGGCAGAGAAACACCATAATCTTTTATTGAGATTAAAAAGCGAGAAATCCAACATGATGAACCAGATGCTGTGAATATAATATTTACCATACAAAGAAGAGTTTTACATTCAAGTTGTGCTCAGCACCAAATAGTGGTTACTGTTACCTCAAACAGCATGAGCTGATAGAAAAAATGCTCCTGTGTGGATCATGATTCCTTTAATCTCAGTTAATTTACCTTATATTGCATAAAATGTCTTCTACTTTCCTTTCAGGGTCTTTGAAGTGCAAGAGTTTTATGTTTCCTTCGAAATGAACTCAATCATCTTGAGATCCGTTGCATGAACATTCAAATGTTTTGCATCTTAAGCAACAGGAATAATCTACAACCTTGAAGTGTTTGTGTTCAGAAACATGTCTAACTAAATGTTTGTATGCTGAGACGCCAGCAGATGACGTTGTAGGTGTACGTGGTTTGCCTGCAGTTACTTGATCATTTTTTGGATTTAGATCAATCAGTCACTCAAGCTGCAACTGTCAAAACTCAACAATCTGAAAATATTTCCCAACTTGTATCGAGCTAAAAAAAAAGACAAAAAAAAAAAAAAAAAAAAAAAAACTTCCTGTGATGCTCGCAGTGACAGCATACTCATTCACTCTGCTATCCATCCACCCACATACAAAACAATAAAAAAAACAGCCCTTATTGAAGACTATCAAGGAATGCTGTATTTTCAAAAAGAAAGAAAAACATTTTAGACAGGTAATGTCATTGTGTGCATGTGACATCTTTTTAATCCTTTTGCCGTGACAATTTATGGTATTTTCTTACTGAAGCCTCGTCATAAATATTTAAAAGTGAGAAAAGATTCGGAATAAGAGTCTCCTGGCATCTCTGAGGACTGTCACAATTTCATTCTGAATCACCTCTGGTCGCTCTCATACTACTAGAATAATGGGATCAAGTCACTTCCACGCTCCATAACCAGGATTTATAGGGAAATCAAAAGTGGGCCTTGCCGCTTGAGGGGACAAGAGCTGGCTTGAGGGAGAGAGGGCGACTAAAAGGAGAGAGATGAACAAAACGAGAAATGTATTCAGTTAGAGAAAGAGGACTCGCGCATGAGGAAATTGTCCCCGAGGTTAGACAAGGCCAGTGCTGAGGGGGGGGCAGGTGGGTCCAGCTGTGAGACGGTAGCAGCAGTCGAAGGGGATGTTGGAGACGACCTAAGGCTTTGACTTCCACACGACAGGGCACCAGTAGAGAGACCAAAGCCCCTGAAGCCTCTCCAAGCCCCACTCCTCCACGGTCGGAGAAGCTCTTTGGAACACTCATTATTAACCTCCCCTTCCTCTTCTCCACATCCTCCTCTTCACTTGACACCTACCCCCTCCTCCTTTAGTCCTTCCTTTTCTCTCCCTCTGATCCTACCGCCTGTGCTGGGAAAGTGCAGCTTGGGGCTGGAACTGGAGCCAGCAGATAATACTTTAATACTGAGGGTAGTGGAGAGTAAGCGTCATGAACAATTCAAACGAAAACCTAAATTCATGCACGCTCAGGGCAGGTAGGCGAACCTGCAAACAGAGATTTTAATAACTTATAAAACGATCAAACCAAACATGGTGTAAAGCATCTGATGCAGAGGACCAAAGGCCACGAAACCAGGTTTCCCAGGCAGCTCATGGAGAGGAGAGGGCTGTAACGAAAGAGGCGAGACAAACCATCTGTCCAACTACAAAGACATCTGTACAGTATACTGATGCAGAACGTGAATAAGACACTTTTCCTGCTTTCCTTCATGTGTGGTAAACTGTTACACTTGTAAAGTAAATTCCCAACACCAGAAAACCTACGGAACAAATACCCGTATGAAACATGAGACAGCAACAGTCAGAGTTTGCGTGGGGTTTGGCTGAATGCTAGGGATTAGCATGTCAGCCGGAAATACTATTTGAAATCAATTGAAGCTCAAGGACTATGTTTTTTTTAAAAAAAACAACAACCGCGTGCACTTTTCAGTCAAGTTTATAATGACTTGCAACAGTTATTTCGGATTCTGTTGGAAGTCATGAATCTGTGTTGACAGAGAGTCTTTCAACACTTACTAACTAAATGTTCGGCACACTGACCGCATCATCAGACAGCGCCTTTAGTTGTGCGCTAATGGCTTTTGTTGATGGGACTCTAAACTAAGGTTTTAAGAAACTCTACAAAGCCTAAAACTTCTTCACCTCCAACAAAGCTGATTGGGAGCATCCTTGAGATAAGGTCAGCCATTTATTTCTTATGTCTAACATTGTCTGGTGACAGAGCTAGTGCTTGTGGTGGGCTAATAATATGCTAGCTTTACTTGGCACAGGTTATACTGGACCTAATTTTTTGTATATTTTTTAAAGGTCCCCATGTAGAAATTTTGGTTGCTATTTAATTTTGGCTCTTTTGTTTCTCTTTGCATTTGTTCTCCATTAGCAGACACTAATGGTACCTTGTGGTAGCAGCGATGAATCACTACCAAGTGCTGGTAACAAGACTATGTGGAAATAGACCAATGTCCAAGGTTTTACCTTAAAGTTTTTTCAAAGAGTTTAAAGTAACAGGTTCAAATGTTTAGTTTCTACCAGAAGTGAAGTAACTTTTGTTTGAACTAACTTTTGTTTTTAGGTTAACAATGCAAAACAAATACATTACAACTCTTACTGACACAGTTTGAAGACATAACATGGAAGCAACACAGACTACGACAAAGATGACTAAAAGTAAAACCAAAGCCTTAAGTGATCCCCTTTATAGACCTCAGCCCATAATATCTCCTCATCTGTACTAGCATATTGTAAAAGCGCTAGGATTCGTCTGTGAGTGGCTTGTCATCCTAATATAAATACAGGTAAGTCCTCCGGGCCAAATTTATTTAGTAAAACACACTTTGCTGTCCTGATACGGAAATGTTTCACTATTATTCCTGCATGACAGCATGCAGAAGCAACTTATTACATTTGTTTCCATTGTCCAAGCAGGTAGCAGAAAGGAGAAAAGGGGGCTTTTGGCGTTGCTGGGAAATTTAAGTACACCAGCTTCACTTTAAAGAAAACAGAGCTGTAAACAGCTTCTTTAATTATACCAGCTAAATTTAATTAAACTCATTTTCAGTATCATTTATGAAATCAAATAAAGCATCTATGGAGGCTGCTCTTTGCATTGTACTGTATAATATCCTGACCACAGAATCAGAATTCAAGTCATTTTCTGACCCTTAGGGATAATTAATTCAATAAACGATGCAGGGCTCACAAAGAGCAATCCTGGAAGATTAGATTGTTATTTGTAGGATTGCTAGTACTGTTGTAAAACTACTGTTTATTATTAAGAAAGTCATTACAGTGAAGGACAATGGCTAGGCTAAGCAAAACTAGCATGGTTGCTACCCTTCGACCATCATGGTTTAACTGACTTTGTCTTTATATCTTAGGACAGAAAGCAGTATTACATGAATAGCACTGTCTCTGCTGTGTTCACACCTCACAGCTCTGTCGTGTCATTTTATTCGAGTTTTAGCATCGCATCACTATGCATGCACAGGCCACTTAGAGTTCCCCTGTTGCTGCAGCAGACCTGTCAGCATCTCGCTAACATCCCTCAACAAGCCTGAGGGCTAACAGATAAAAAGCCAAAAACTCAAACTGCATTTTTTTTCCCTCATTTGCGCTTCAACGGCTCGACTTAGATCAATTTGTTTAAAGCTGGTCCCAGTGGAACTTTAAATAGTTTAAATTCTGTGTTAAATGAAAGTTCATGGACCCATTAATCAGCTGACAGGGACAGGATGTGGTAAGAAAAGTTACACTTTCTTCTGTCATCCTGGTTTGGATGGTAACGCTGGTTAAGCTACAACAGGTACAACATCTAGTTCCTTTAGAAAGACAAAACATAATTTTTCAAGCGTCTTAATTTTGTAGACAGTCCATTTGGAGCCACTAAGAGAAAACTGAGCAGACATTCAAGGCAGTCTCTCAGTTGGGACAGACATGAGTGGTTTTCCTGAGTGACTAACACATATGACATTTGCTTTTATGAGTTTTTGTCAAATTTGTTTTGCACCGCTGATGTTTCCATTGTGGGTCTGAATTATTGTCCCAGCAGATTGCTTTAGCTCTTTGTATTCCACCTCCCACACAGTTCATTGTTCAACATGTCCTTGGGGTGATGTAATTGTGTTTACATCAAAACACAGAACCAACCACGAGTCAAGACCTAAGATCACCTATCCATCAGTTCTGTAAATTATTCCGTATGCAAAGAACTTTTGCAACACAGCTAATAAAAATGCTGCATTTATATGTAGATTATATGCATGTGCTTTGTTTCATAGGTTCAATTCTCAGTTTGATTTTCTGCAGATATTGTGATACAGGTGCATACAGACTTTCTTGCAGGTAACAGTGTTATTAAAATGCGTTCAGGTTTTCAAATGTATATTTTGCTAGCTTTTGTTCTGAGCACAATGTGGCACAGGGTGATGGAAATGCCCAAAGGCAAGCAATGACAAGCAGACTCAAACCTCTCAAGCTTCTATCATGAAGCAAGAATTCATACTGGACGGGAAAAAAACTTGTCACTGTGTGTGACATGGAAAAAAAAAAAATCAAGATTCTTCTCATTGTCAGCAAAAGCAAAATAAAAAAAAAGCAAAAAATGAGAAGAAAGAAAACAGAAAATCAATAAAGCAAGTCATCTATTCTGTAGTTTAAAACTGACAGTTTAGGAATAGAAATGCTGTGGTGACACGCGTTAATGTGTTTTTCTTTAGGTACAAAATATGACAATAAATAGGTGAAGCTGTATTTTTTATTTGTAGACTTGGTTCAAAAGTGTTGAGTTCGGCATTTCGACATTCAACATTTTCCCATTACTTATTTGGTTTTAGCTGGGAGTGGGCTATATATATATGTATATATATATATATATATATATATGTATATATATATATATATATATATATATATATATATATATATATATATATATATATATATATATATATATATATTAATTACAATCATTAAGTGCAATGGCCGAGTTGAGCAACTGCCATGTTCACTTTTGGACAAAACGACTGACTTGAAGTTAAAGCTCATGTTTCACGTGCAGCGGCTCCATCATGCTACAGCCTGTAAGGTTTTCATGAAAGATTCCAGTCTTACCTTCTTTAGCCTGAGAATCCCCTCTTGTGTCTGTGTGTCTGTAACAATCTCGAATGTTCCTTGGTCGTCTCCCTCTATAACGCTGTACGTCGATTTGGCGTTCTCGCCGATATCTCGATCGTTTGCCTTCACCTTGCCACCCATCCTTCCTATCGGTAGGTCTTCAGGGATCACAAACTCATACAAACCTGGAGAGGAACACACATTCATCGCTTTGGTTTTAGAGAAATGTTGATCAAATTAACAAAATTATATAGCAGCAGATCATCATGATACATTACAGCAGTGAGTGGAATTAGCTGCTCAGGAACCAGTTTGATGAAATTTACAGCATAACATTTATTTTTCCCAATTATGAGAATTACTCATATAAAGCGTCATTTGTTCTGCATCTTTATTAGATCTGGGACTTCTGAGGCTGTGAAGTTACTTACTTTTAGAGAACTTTGGTGGATTGTCATTAATATCCGTTAGTGTGACGGTCACAGTTGTCGTTCCAGACAAGCCACCCATATGACCTCCCATGTCTTTGGCCTGAATGACCACCAGATACTCCTCTCTCATCTCCCGATCCATCCCTTGGAGAGCGATTTTTATGGTTGCTGGAGGTGGAAACAGTTCATAACACACAAATCTAATTAAAAACATGACTGATAGACTCTACACATCACTTTAATGATGCTCAGGTGAGCATGTTCAAGCAAGCACAGGCAAAGGAACAGCTTTAAATAACCTTCATGACCACTTTACCCCCTGGTTTGTATAATGGATTATTTCAGATCATGACTTTAAAAACAAGGACGTGACACTAAGCAGGGGCAATGAATTCTCTGCAGCTTTAGTCGAAAAAGTGAGTGTAGCCAGGTAGTCCTGACTGAACCAATCCCTGCCCTAAGAATCAGCTGTGTTTGTTTCCCAATGCATTGTTCTGGCGGCTGCAGTCATTTGTATTCTGATTGAGTGTGAATTATGCTGTATGTCTTGTATAATCTTGAATATTGTATGCAGAACGGACCTTATTGACTCTGCCGCAGTGCTGAATATAAAAAGGGCTCAGCACTGGCATATACGGATAATCCACTCAGGAAACAGAGGCCTGCAGGATCATCAAATGAATATAAAACCCCTCATAAAAGCCAGGCATTGGCATGACACCCTGCCTTGGTCCTGAGCTGCTTCAGACAATGATAATATGCTTGGCTATGATGGAAAAAAACATGGCAGGGCTGTGACTGTTGCCTTTGCTTGCATTTTATTCCAGAGATAGATTTTTATTGAGACACCCTCTAAGTTTCAGGTCATTTTGTTTTTGAAGGTCAAACACAACAATAATTAGCTAAATAACTGGAGGACGTGATGATGGAGGACAGAATAACAGTAAACTGTTTGTTTTTATAGAGCTATAGTTGAGCTTGATGGTGTGACATATTGGTTACATTTAGTGCATCAGGCAACGTATTGCAAGAAAAATGTCTTGATGTTAACTCTTGTGCTTCTTATGTACTCAGTTTTACAGTTTCATTTGTTTAAGGTAAACAAACCAGAACACACACACAAACACACAGTCATGTCACAGGGAAGCTCAGTTACAGACATCAGTATATGTATTATTATCCCCTGATGAAGTTCAAGTAAGTATCAGTGATCAATTATTTACTGTAAATCTTTTACTCCTATCCCCACCCTTTTTTTTCCAGTATAAAATTCAATAAGTGGCATCATTTTGTACAAAATCACCCTATTTTATCACTTGTAACTGGCTGTTTAAATCATTTCTTCCCACCATGAAGTAACTTTTAAGAATTTTTTTTTTTTTTTTTTAAATTCAAATGTCTAAGTGCGACCCTGCAGCCTATGAACATGGCACGTTTCTACCAATAACTCTATGTTTCACACCCCCAGCATGCTACAGAGTCTCAGTTTCAGTCTTGCCATTTCATCATGGATGGTCCTGCATATGATCAGTCGCATTTACACCTCATTTGATGTTTTATAGAAGATAAAGCTGCATGTTTTGTTTTTTGGGTCAGTATCCATCTGTACTGGGATATGTAGCAGCATTGGATTACATGTGGGTGGAAAAAGACACATTATACAACTTAGAATTCATCCTTGTACCAAAACCAAAGTCACACCATCAGTAAAGATCCATGACCAAGTTAAACTCTTTTGGCCCATGCCATGACACTCCCACCACCATGTTGTGTCTGTTGGTTTATTAACTCAACATGTTCTTCTTCTCTTCCCTGCATTTTCCTAAAAGTTCACTTTGGTTCGGTTCATCCAAAGAATCTTGTTTCTAATTTATTCGGGCTTTCTGTTGTCGAGCAGAAGCACAGTTTGCATATTTACTCCTTTTTTCTTTTACTATTTAATCTGCAGTACAACCAACGTTTATTCACCCATCCCCACACACACACACACACACACACACACATAGATACAGCGATGTTTTTCTCTGTACATTGAACCACTTTGCCTATAATTACTGAACCATGAGCCCATCAGGGGTTCAGGATCTATCTGCTGGGCATCAGCGGATGTCTGCTGAAACTCCTGAACCAAACTTCTCTCCAGACTGTTTGGTATTACTGAGCTCCCTAGCGCAGTCCTTCTTTTCAATAGTGCTTTCAATTGTTGTTGTGGTTACTTCTAAAGTGTCTGCAACTCTGAAAAGAGAGGTGTGTTTTGTTTGCTCAGCCTAATAGCCTCCTCTACTTGCACCAACACTTCTTCGGACTGAATGTTGACATTTTTCATGCTACTACCATCCTCTGGTTCATCAGCTACTGAATACACATTTAATAGTTTGTATAAACTCCAGACTTTTTATTTCTTTACTTTGCAATGAAATAATGAGGAAATAAGCCTTTAAAATGCTTGCAAATCAAATACAAGTGAGTTCCTAAATGGTTGTTGTTGTATTCTTGTTAAAACTCTTGAATTAAACGTGGATTTTTGCTCTTTGATGAGTCTTGATTGTAACACGGTGTATAAAAGTACACAGCTTTAAAATGACATACATCTTTATGCTAATTAGTATTTAAATGATATTTCTTATCATTCCAATGTAATCAAAGTGATAAGGAATTTATGCTAATCGTGAAAAAGCAATGCTTGAACCTGGCATGCTAAAATATGCCGTATGTAACGCATGTCTGATTTCAGAGTGAGTTCTGACTGGCAGCAACAAGGTGGGTTTAGTTCCCCTCAAGTCATGCAAACAACTGAATCAGTAAGTAAAAGAGCAACACAAGCATCTCTCACACATACACAAACACACACACACACACACACGTTTCATTCCTCATGCTAGCAGCAACACTCTCATCTCTGTTGATCATCGTTAATTATTCAAATTAATTCCTAATCACTGCAAAAGGAGGATAGACAAACACTCATTTCCATAGATATTTGCTTCAACTTTCTTTTTTCTTTTTTTTTTTTATTTCACCGACCATTAACTAAGTGATGAATTGGGGCATGATGTTTATTTATTTATTGAACACTTTTCATTTCCAACGCGGTGCTGCAAGTGTCAAACGCATTCTAATGGTTGTTTTCTTCCTACCTTTTATTTTTCATTAACATTCATTAAAACATCTGGCTCACTTGAATGAGCCATCTGCAAGCGCGCTCGGCAATCACACAAAACATGAATGCTAATCCTTAAAATGTCCATTCAATGTGTTTTTCTCTTGCCACGCTCCGGCTGCACATGCTTACAGATTGTGACACCCACCTTTCACCGGGGCCCGAGTACTGTGTGTTAAACCGAAAGCTCATCCAAATCATGCACATGAATTCTAAGGCTGCCTTTCTCAGAAAGTTGTTTATTGTGAGCTGTTTCCCGTCAATTTCCATCTCATTCCTTATTAATGTAATTTCACCATTATTTAATCATATTGCTTACAGACACATGTTAAAAAGTCAGCTGAAAAAGCAATTAAAGATCCGATCTGCAATCTGTTTTCAGATAACTCTATGCATGATGGCGCTGCTGAGTCTGAGCTCGCCTCGCGAAAGGAAGAATTAATTATTATTATCACTTATTTGGAATTCATAACTCACTGTCACAGTACACAGTAGTATATGAGAACTGGCACATTTAAGATGTAGGATGAGCCGGTAGCCAAGGGCAACCGCTGCTACTCATTCTCACATCAGACAAAGTTGTCTGAGGAAAACATCAAAACAAGAGTTAAAAGTTAAATAATAATAAAGAACAATATTTGATCTTATATGTTATTGGATACAGAATGAAGCCAAAATAGTTCATGTTGTGTCACGTCAACTTTATTACAATTAAGTTTTTTTGGAACAAATATGGGGAAAAAAAAATCTCCAGTTGATCAAAAAATGTCAAATTGTTAAAAAGAAATCAAACAAACAAACGTTCCTCATAGACAAAACTCGTGAGAAGTTTTCTTATTTTTCATCATTGAATCTCTGAATGAATCTGGAAGAATTCCAGAAAGTTAAGCTCGCAGATGTAAAGTTATGCTGTGCCTTCATCATCTTCACCTTTCGACAGGTCTGCATGAAGTACCAGCGTTCATGTTTAAAACTGATACAACTGGTAACAGAGAAGGAAAAGAGTACTTTAGAGAAGCACCAGAATCAGCTACATGACTTTCGCCTCCATTTCACCATCAGGTGTGGGTCACGGTTAGGGCTGTGACGAGATGCTTTCATCCCGATTCCATTCCTATCTTTTGGGTGCTGATTTGATTTAAATTGCGATTCTCATAATTCCTCCATATTGCCAATTTTTGTACACCTAAAAACAAAAAAAAAATGTACAAAACCTTTTTTCCTAGTCTTTTTTTTTTTTTTTAAATTTCAATTAGGAAAAAACAACACAGTAGCCAGACCATCATTCTGCTGCTGTACTGCCCAAGAAGACAAGTAACATGATTAAAAAAAAAAAAAAAAAAAAGATTTTTTTGGTTAAAAAAATTGGTTAAAAAATTGTGAATCAAGAACTCCTGATATTCACCTCCACCCATCTGACTATAAGGGATGTTTCTGTTGGGGTACCAACTAATCCAACCCAAAGAGTGGAGTTTGACACACTGCGCTTCATTGATCGGTTGAAAAAAAAAACACAAAAACAAACTGATTCCTGTGCAACATGGCATAAAAACAGCTCCAGATTTTCTTTTTCTTTGTTAAATCTACCATTAAAAAAGCAAAAAGTCCACAAACTGTTGGGTGACTCATTCTCCACCTTTTTTCTGGAGTCGTGTTTGGTTTGCACGTTAAAGGAGGTGTTGCGCTGCGATGGCAACGTGCTGTTATGTAGCATCCAGCCGATACTCTGCCTCTCAGGCAACGTTATTGTTGGCTGTAGGACCTAACCATCCCATCCTGCTTGCACCCGTTGGTGGAAACAAAGTTTAATGTTTATTTGGCATCTGAGATGGACTATCACTCATCGGAAATATTAATTCTGTTCAAACTTCAAAACGTTTTGTTGCAGGAAACAGATCAAATGTGCTGCGATGGAAACACACAAAGGACTGTTAGTGATAATTCATCAGGCTGTGTGATGCTATGACGCTTTATCAGGACTCAGATGTGCACCTCAAATACACATCTGTGATGAAATCAATAATGTAACAACTGGACAAGTAAGCTGAAGTTTTAGAGCAACATACGCTCTTTTTTTGACGGCATCCTTTTCGATTTGTCCTTGCACTTTTAAACCAGACAATGAAAAACCACATTCTGTACCAGTTAAAAGGCATCGCTGGGACCTGTTCCCAACTGAGAAAATGTGAAGAATTTGGAAATGAAAAGAAAAACATCGCAGCGACGATGACCTTGTACTGGTGCACCTGCTCAAGATGTGTTTGGAGGAAAAAACAGACAAAAAAAAAAAAAAAAAAAAAAACCTACTAAAACTTTTCACTGTTTGATATCCTCAGCGCTCAAATCTCTTTCTAGTTTTTTTGTATTGTGTTGCAGGCCTGAAATAAAAAAAAAATAAAAAAAACCTTAACAAAGAGACATTACATAAAATATATTGGGTTCATTCTGCTTACAGTTACATAGAAAACAAAAATTTATATTTTCTTCCCACCATCCAAACTTTTTCTCTGATTTAAAACTCAAGATGTATTCCTTTTAGCGTTTTTCATAGTGAATGTAACACAGTGTTGTGAGAAGCACATCAGTGCTAATTAGAACATAAACATAAAAATATTATGTATTCTGTGTATTCTTTTTATCATTCTAACAGAGCTGCTGTTCTTTCATTTTCTTGGATTTCTGTCAGCACGTCGGTATATGTGATATTGTCCATTTGTGATGTTATTAATGAAGCTTGAATGATATCTCTGTGAGAACGAAGCATTCCTTTATGTATTACGCACCAGGAGCCGCAGTGTGTGCACTATTTCTCTATTTCACTCATCAAATTAGCGGTGGGCTTTTTCCTAATCAAAATGTGTACTTTTCATTACCAGGTTGCTGCATTATTTTCATATTTTATGTATCAATTAGGCCTGTACACTCCTCAGTTTAGTTGTAGCGTGCCCTGGTAATGGATGTGTTTGCCCGGTGTAGTAGTTTATGTTTTGAAGCGTGCATGAGTGAGCAGCTGTAGAGGGAAACGATGGAGAAAGCAGAGGGAAGGGGGGGGTTGAGCCTGGCAGCAACCTCATGCAGCGATAATCTATAAGCGTTTCAAAAAACAGATGGCCTGAGTTACCTTACAGTACTGTTGTTGTTACACAACTTTTCAAGCAATGCCCAACATTGTCAGCTCCCCTTAAGCACGCATTCGATAATGCTGTCCCTTATGGGCCTGCAGAATGCAGCTGAGGTTAAATAATCATGTAGACATAGTGTTTGAACAACATATTCATCAACATACCACACATCTGGTTAAGTGGTTTGCTGTGACTTTGTTTTTAAATCCTTTTGGTAGCTGCATGCACTCTGGGCGTAATGTGCAGCAACGGAGCGACATTACATCAGGTGGGCCAGCAGGTGGGGAAGCTGTTGCATCCCCACCTGCTGGAACGTGTACAACCTGTGGCACCTGCAGACTGCACACATGTACGCTTAAAGCAGGCTTTCGCTCGATTCTGCCCTCGAGATGTTTCCTAGAGGAACTAAAATCCTGAATATTTGGCAAAGTTTTTGTAGAGTTACAAAGAAAATGTCAAGCAAGAGTGAACTGTTGTCACAGTGCATTTCATCATTATTCATTTATTGCAAATAGGGCAAAGCTTCCCGATTGCTACAAACCGACTTCTTTACACGGCACGTTACAGCACAATAATAATAAGGAAAAGAAAAAAAAGTGAACTTTCAACATTTCTTTCCCGTTTCTTTTCTGTTCTTTTTCTATCCTTCTTTTATTGTCTGCAGTCAGGTTCAGCACTACTGTGTAAACTCTGTAAGACAAACACTTATTCAAATTAAACCAACAAATAAAATAAGAATTCAGACTATCATCATTATATCTATAAAGCTCCTCTTTGGAAAGCAAATTTGCTCAGTTCAGTAGAGAGCAGCAAGACTTTCATTCTGCCTGCTCCAATACTGGACAAGACATGGTAAACATAAACTCATAAATAAATAAAGAGGGATGATATATTCAAAGACGAGTGAGAACAAGCAAACCTTTTTAGCATCTACCTTTTGTCTAAGTAAATACAACCTGTGTGCAAATATATATACAGACACACACACCAACATAAATAAACTCACCTAGAAGCCCATATACCAAAAGTTTCTCGATCTCTCCTCATCATGAAAGATTTTTCTTGAGCAGATTGATGTTTGGACTTTGCTTGAGTACCTTACTTAGGTTGTTCCCAAACTTTACACCAATAACAGAGATCCAGAAAAACAGCAAGTTCTTTCTGTCTTAACTTAGAAATTCCCTCCCCATCTTAAATGAAGTCTGAATAATGTGGTTTCTGACTTATACACGCTGATTGCTGTTTCATAAGATACAAGCTCAATGAATTTTAGCAGTTTTGACCTGTAGAAGTGTTTCTAAGTAGTTGACCTTGTTGAAAAGTCCTTATTGCTCTTTTCTGTGGGATGATAAGTGACTGTAATGAAGTTCTGTGAGTAACTCTTATACAAAACATGCAAACGTAGCAGTAAATCTTCCCGAGGCCTTTACTACGAGTGTGCGAGTGTGTGCACTGATAAGAGTTGCAGCCTTATTCTGTTTTCTCCTGACCCGTACTTGGCTGTCCCCTTACTTTTTGCTATTTTGGATTTGTTCCATCATATGCTGCATTTATATCAGTCTCATCTGCTGTTTGTTGTCACTCCGTTGTCAAGAAAACACCCTGCTGCTTATAATCTCTGGACCAGACATTCCCTTCAAACCTCTGGCTCTCATTTCCACCCGGACGTACATGTACCACCACCAACAAGAGAAAAAAATCAGTTCAGGTAGTTCTTACATTGTTCAGAACATTTTTGGGGCTCATACAAAATGTTTCAGAGGGACTTCAGAGCTTGAAAAAAGCCTTTGAGTTAAGGCAGAATTTGAAGATCCATAATTGCATGCAGGCACAGTAAGTTTGGCCTCATTTAAAAAGTTATTCACATCCATCTGTAGGACTTACTTATCCAGACACTGGGTCAAATTGTGATGGACTACACTTTGACTTGGGGTGACACTGTAAGCTCATGTATCTGAGAGGAAGCAACTAATGAAAAAGGACAATGTTTAAGTACTGAAAGGTTCAGCATGGTGTGCGCTCTACAAGAAAAGACTATTGAAATAATCCTCAGATGCAATCACTGTCTCACAGTGAAAGCCCATTTCTTCCCTCTTTTTGTCCCACAATGGGTGTGGTTTTCATTCATCTTGTGAGATTCTGCACTTCGTTGGTTAGAAACCGACAAAGGACCTGCAGGCTATATTAAAAGCCACCATTAAATTTATTGAAGCAACATTTCAATCTTGCAGCGAATCTTTGTCAAATAATGACGAATGGCACAAAGAGCTCATCCGGCTCCATTGTGGCTCCTTCTCTTTGAGTCCTTTTGAAGTGATTAGAGTGGACATGTGCTGGATTTAGTTTATTATTTAGTGCATAATGGGTGGGAATCTGGACTTATTGTGTCATAAAAATCTTCAAATTACTTTGTGTGTACTGGTTTCTCTTGTAACTTTGGTGGATTGCAACTGATTTTAGACCATATGTAAAGATTAAGATTACAATAAACCATTACATAGAAAACAACTGGACTTACCAGAGTTAGGGTCAACAGAGAAATATGGTTGTCCATCCAAGATGCTGTAGACAAGTTTAGCACTGTTCCCGTACACCGGATCATCAGCGTCTGTGGCTGTTACCCTGGTAACTGCGGTACCTGTGGTACAAAAAGAACAGAGTTATGTGCTGAAACTCTATGCAATCATCTCTACATAGCTGTAAAGCAAAATGTGGAAGTGCTGAGCCAATCAGGATGAAACTATTCAACCCAATGTGGGGTTGATTGGGTAAAAATCCAGTTTGTCCCATCCTGATCAAAGTAACCAGCAGAACTTTGTGCTTCTTTCTGTTTTTCCCCCTCAGTCTGAGTTCTGCTTAGTTTATTAAAAATGTTACAACACTCCCCTTAACACAAACTAAAGAAAGTGTGTGTAAATCCATATTCTCTTTATTCATACTTGGACTGTGAGGAGAGGTAAAGGTGACCGTATAAAGTGTCTTGCACTTGTGATGAGTGTGATATCTCCAGAGAAGGCTGTAATGACGGAGGTTTGGCCTAAGTAAGCAAACCAGCCATGTCAGTGTTAATTAGGTGTCTAATCTCTTGTAATGCCAGCTTCTGCTGGATTTGTTTGCTTGTGTGCAAATTAACATGACAGTGATGGATGTGTCACAATTACAATATAGCATGTAAAGTAATTGCACCTGCTGATGACCAAATGACTCTTGTACGAGCTTTTCAAAGCAATTATTCTTCCTGGACTTACAGAACATGCAAACCTGTCTGTTGCAATGTTTTTGTTGTTGTTGTTATTTGCTTCTTTGTTTGTTTGTTTTTGTTGTTCACGTCTCTGTGGTAAGTATATTAAGTGCAGTCAAAGAAAAAAAGAACATTTTATGGTCCCCATTTTGATAAATCTGAGACCGCAGGGAGAGTGGGTCCAGCTACATTTAAAGTAGTTCAATTCAATTCAACTTTATTTATATATTGTCAAATCACGGCAATGCCATCTCAAGATGCTTTACAGACAGGAAAAAAAAACACATTGAAAGCCAATTCATAATAGCCTATATAAGGAAAGCAACAGATTGAGTTGAGTCCAACTCAATCTTTCATCCTGAGCAAGCACACTGGCGACAGTGGGAAGGAAAAAAATCCCTTTTAACAGGAAGGAAACCTCCGGCAGAACCAGAACCAGCTCAAGCAAAGTCGCTTGTTCTTCAAAACTTTCATGGCTGCCACATCAACTCTGTATCAGACCATAAATCCACTTTTTTGTTGGGAACTTGGGGGTCTCCGGTCCATGCACAGATGTTTCTGTATACTGTGTCGGCTACTTGGTTATGGTGTTCCATGTGTTGTTTGCCTGCCAGTATCTTGCACCCTGCTGGCAGGAGCAGGATTATTTGGGGTTTCTTTGCACAGTCTGCACCTACAGTCCTGCCCGGTCTGGTGGACCTGAGCCTCGATGGCCCTGGTACTGAAGGCTTGGTTCTGGGTGGAGTAAGTGCCTCTGTGCTGTCCTTCAGTCCAGCCCTCTCTAGCCAGATAGGACTTGTTCATATCAGCCACTTTGGCTATCCATTGGTGGTACATCTACGCAGGAGCTTGTCCTCCCATGATGGTTCCTCCATTTTGTTCTTCAGTGCCTCAGACTCAAACCAAGGGTTTCATTCCTTAGGACCGTCTTCCTGATGTATCCATAGAGCTTGGAGGTCTAATCTTGGATAGTGGTCCTGATGCTCACTAGTCCTCTGATTCTATCTTTGTGCTTAGCGTATAACCACAGGACAAAGAGTTCAGGGTGGAAGCCTTCATGCATACATATATATGGACATTGTAAATCTAAACATTGTGAATATTATCCATTTTTCTTTTACTTTACTTGTGAATATAATCCATTTCTTCTACACCAGCACTACTAGGAGCAGCGTGTTTCAGGGTTTTTATTAAAATGGCTTTATTAGCTTGGCAGAAAATATATGCAAGGACGTTAATCAAAATTCCATCTCTACCAAGTGCTCCAGGCCAATCAGCCAAGAGATTAGTGACAGTTCAATCCACCATTCACAGCTCCATTATAAAGTATGTGAAATAAGTCCACAAGATCTGAATATGAATACACTATAGTGCAATTAAACCCATTCAGTTTAATTCACAGTGACCCAGCGCGGGATGAGGGAGTATGGTGAGAAAGAAAGAGAGGAAGGAAGCTGACATGCTGACAGTAAGCTACATGCTGGCAGGAGGCTGCAGATGGTATGGTAATTGTTTCTGTGAAAGATGTTTAGAGGTGTTCTGACAACAAAGGGAGAGTTCCCTGGTCGCAGACGGCATAAGTCCTGCCACCGACACAGAAATCGCCCCCCCACCTGCAGATGAAATAGCTTGTAAAAACCTGTGCCAAGTATGAGTTCTGGTTCCAGCTTTGTGATTCAGATGGTCCAGTTATGAATTTAGACCAGAAAGACTAACTGCAGCACCAGATGTGGCGACATTTTGCAAAGTTTACAGCATGCGATCCACAAATCAGACATCTGTATTTTGGTGGTGTTGGCTCATACATCCACCCTAAAAAAAAAAAAAAAAGAAGAAAAAAAACAGAGGATTTTCACATCTGTGTTGTTGTGTGTAAAGTTTTTTGAGTTTTTGGACTCCTCTCCAGCATCCTGTGCCGTCAGCTACACGTGTCAACCACTGATTAATAGTCACCGCCGTGTCTGCTGTATTGTACCAGCAAAACAGAGCGAAAGCCACCTTTGCACTCTAACTGGAGTAGCAGTTTCACTGTTGCAACCCAATTATTTCACAGTGAGGGAGCCTCAAGTGGGCCTCTGAGACCGAGGTGTTGTAGTAATTCATAGTCTTATGATGACCCATGCTGTTGTGTTGCCAAAGCTTACCTTGTAAATTTCATACTGCTTGTTATACCCCTTGCCTTTTGCAGTGTTTAGATCACCACAGATCAATGAGCTCTTTTTCTTTCTGTTTCTGCTGGCTGTGCTATAGCACTAAGAAAAAAATAAAAAAGAAGGAAAGCAAAAGCAGCCATTATATATCAGCTGCTGAGTTTTTCTTCTTTACTCCACTGAGCCTCTAGCTCATATCGCTGCTATCATCGATATAAAGCGAACAATAGTCCTGGCTTTCCATTTTTATCAACAGAATGTGCATGTGTTGTTGAAAATCTCACATCATCATCATCATTATCATCATCATCATCATCATTTTGAAGAACGAGACCTCAGGATGAGCTTCTTCCACACAGCTGCAAACCGTTCTGCGTAAACACACGAGTGCTGAATTTTAACACAGACTTGCTGGTTTGAGAAATCTGGCGAGCACGCCGCCTGGAGAGTCCTCAAATCTAATGCTATATTTCTCATACTCTGGTGTACTATATACTGCGATGGACTGGCGAGCTGTCCAGGGTGTACCCTGCCTGTCGCCCAAAGCCGGCTGGGATAGGCTCCAGCTTCCCCGCGACCCTGAATGGAATAAGCGGTTCGGAAAATGAATGAATGAATGAATGGTGTACTATATAGTAATTATTATGTTTTTATTTACAGATTGGCCTAGTCATTCACCTGCACTGTCGGTCAGCTGAAGCTGTGAGTGAGCAGAGATCCACCAGTTCAAATGAACCAAGGAACAAGGGAAGTCAGTGGACACTAAAAAGGACTGTCGAGTTCACGTTTCCAGGTTCACGTCCGGGCTTATTGCCTTATTGTACACAGCTATGAGAGAATCAGGAGGGCTTCGCAAACGGAGCAGAAGAAAAGCACAAAGTAAGCAAGCGCACTAAACAAAACAAGCTCAAAATCCCACAACTGACAATATTTACAAGCAACTTCAGAGAAAAACAAGCAGATCTTCGGCATCACTGCCATGTTGTGCAGCATCGCCGCTGTAAACGGGAAGAAACACGCAGCTGCTGGACAAAATGTGCTCATTTAGCTGCTAACGGACAAGCGTGCGGTAGGGTACTGGAAACCGAGTTGGATTTAAAGTTTTATTTAATGAGTGATGCATTTAAATATGACTTAGAGATTAGTGACGAGGTTGTGGTTTTACCCAGCGCTGGTTATGACTGTGTGCATCCTGGTTTAATCAGAAAGAGGCATTAAAATTTCTTTTAACAAGCACAAAAAGAAGTATTTCAGGAAATCACGTGGACACAACAAACAAACATTACTGGTTTCCACGGTGCTGAAGGAAGCAAAAAAGATTGCCTGCATCATTTGGAAGATTTATTTAATTAAATCAAATAAAGAAGCAGCTGGAACCTTGTGGAAATCTGAAAGGTAATCTCAAAGTGGACTTTCTTCGGTGCTCCCACTTTGAGTATCAGCTGAAGGTGTTCATGGGACCCCATCTGCTTTTCAGGGGAGCCAGACTCCCCCCCTGCTCCCCAGTAATTCAAAGCCTGGGTGGCTGACTGTAAGGAATTACAATTGTTCAAATTTTATCCCACAGATGTGAGCTTTAATCCAAACTGATGCCCGTGTGCTGTATTTCCAGGAAGCAAATTATATCCTGTGTGTTATAGCTGTTTGCCAATTGTCAAATGAATAAAATGAAAGACAGCTAAGGAAATTGCACCTCCCATTCCCAGAGATACAGAGCCTTATCTGCCTTAAAGTTAAATTACTGCTTCTACAGAGGAAGAACGCAGCCATCTAGACAGGCCTAATTATGAAAAGTACCTTAACACTTCCAGAAGGTGTCTGACTATTGCAAACTGGCTTTCTAAATTCAGTTACACTACGGATTGAAGAGCGGAAGTAAGGCTAGGAAAAAAAAATCTTCATAAAAACAGTGGAATCAGCGAAGCATGAAATAACTCCTCTTTCTTTCCCTCCCACAGGGATAAAATGCTCATTACCACTCCTGATAAAAAAAAAGAGGGATTAGGAAAGCCAGTGTTTTGGTCCTATTGCAAATCAGTGCAGATTAGCTCGTCCTTCCCCTTGATAATGCTCCGAAATTTCAGGGACGCTGCAGAGATGGATGCAGCTGCACGCAGGCATTGGGCACAGAGACTGGGCCGTAGGAGGAACATTGTCTCAGGCTTTTATTGTAGCCTGTAGCATTGTAGCGATTACAATAATAGCAACACAACACCTACAATATAAACGTAAAGAGATGAAAATGCTGAATGGGTTTTACGAAACAAGAGGAATTAGCTGTGTACAAAGCCTACGGTGAGCGCTGTGAAATGCAGCATGTGCCATCTTCCTACCTGAAATTTCAGCTGCTCTTTGGCAGGTGACACATGGAAGGAGGTGAAAATCATGCCATCTCATCTCTAAATGGATTCGTTTCACTTTATGTCAGTTGTCAGGAAGATTTCCAGACAGTGAAAGCACAAACATAACCTTCTCTAAGGGGAACAGCTCTCCTTCGGCCGGTTTGGGCAGTGGCCCGCCGGGGAGCTCGCATTAAGCATTTATGAAAATACAGCCTGCGTTTACGGTTGTTTTCCCACGCTAAGTGTAATCTCATTAATCACACGCTGAAGTTCGCAGAATTTAATGCCACAGCAATAATTTAAACACACATCATTTTCAAAGGATGTCATTACTATATGTGTATCATTTACTTGAAATTTACAGCTGCTGTTCTTTGGTTGAAGGGCATCCGCTGGCTAAAAGGGGCCTCATAATAAAGACATGGAGGTCTAGCCTTATGTTTCATCAACCGACAGAAATAATAGGGCCCACACTTCCCATTTACACTGTACACTGGCTCGGTGATAGCAAATCAATAGGTATCTTCCCTGAACCAGAGGAGGTGTAAATTGGGAAGGATGCAGCTCGTTGTGACATACAATGGCTGTGCAAGGATGCTGCAGCTCTGCTGCAACACGGCTTCATCAGTGTAGCCTCATTTCCTTGCAAGTATTGCAAGGATAATCAAACATAGTGATGTAGCTTTGAGCCATCAGGAGACGCTCGTTTGCAAGCACTTACTGTACTCTGCGGGACGGCAGAAAGAGGACATCATTCTGCTAATTTAACAGTACACTTGTCAATGATGCTTGTCAGCATTATTTTACCATCAGTTCGTGTCGTTTTGATATGAACGCTGTGTTTTCCTGTGAAAACTAAACCAGTATGTGAACTACAATGTCAGATAGTCCACAAAGTGTTAACCAATCCTGGCTAAATTTAGCTCCGTTTTCCAAGGGACTCAAGAACATGAGATGTTTTTTCTCCCCTCATGCCCACATTTCACCCTCAACATGCTTAGAACAACTCAGCAAACCATGCCACAGGGAAGGACTCCCAGCTCGAGTACCATCATACCTGCAGTAAAATCACTCCAGAGAATATGTCATTACAGTTCATTTCCAAGTACTGGAATGCAACAATCCTCCCTCATATCCCTCTGTCCAGCAAGCAAGGCAGCTGTGTACCATCTCAGCTTCTCTCAGCTTGGACCAGCTCAGTAGCGTGAAGGGTAGGAAGACAGGGGGCATTCATATGTATGCAAGCGCTGAGCCATAGAGAAGAGATATCACTGAGGCATGGGGAGAGCTGTGGGCTGCATGAGGCGTGGGGCTAGCAGTGCCCTGCTGCGAGCCTTACCCGGGTAAAACAATACTGTTTATGTCTGACTGGCTTTACTCTGCAGGGGTTGAACGAAAAAGGTAAAAAAAAAACAAAAAAACGCAGGGATAAATAGAGAGAAGGGCAGAGGGGAAGTAGTGAGCAAAGCAGCTCCTATTTTGGATGGTTTCTTACAGAAGTACATTGCTGCAGTTTGTTGCTTTCTTCATGAAATATCTCCACCTTTCTGAGCCTGCACTGCCTGTTTTCCCATCCGAAGCCTTCAGAGCAGCTACCTTGCTTATTTAAAACCATTTTAACTATAAAAATGAGACAGTTAAGGCCTGTAGGTCTGAAAACTAAAGCCACCATGTACGTTCCTCAGCCAGCATTCTGTTTATTAGCCAGTTGGGGGCGACTTCTCTGTCCTATTATCATTTTATTTTTCATGTGATGCGGCTAAATTCTTCAAAAACAAATTCACTAAATGTCCATTGATTACAAAGTACACTATTAAATATAGCAGTGATGTCATCATTTGACTTGGTTTGAGCCCTTCCTTTTCTTCCTTTCTACTACTCTGCATCCCACACGCAGTATTTCAGCTTTGCAGCTGATTAAGGTATTCAATAATGTATATTTTTACTTGTTTCTGTTGTCAAACAGAGAAAAAAAAAGTCTGAAACAGTGCTTCAAAAGTGGAGCACTAAGACTAAACGTTCATCCTCACTCCATTTGAAAGCACTGCTGAGTCTCTCTCTAATGAAATTGTGATGTTATATGCGCAGCGTCATCTGAAAAAACCAACAGCTGACTTTGCTGTAATTAAATGCAGCGAATGTTAGGGATGGCAGAATGTCTTGGATGTTTTTCTCTAAATTATAGATGTCTGTCAGCTTCCCGTGTGGCGGACGCTGCTTGAATTGTTCTGCTCTGTCTTTGTCATGTGGCTGCAGAAGCATGAGCGATCCCGCCTGCGACTGCAGCTCACACGCAGCAGACCACTAAATCTTGCCCATTACGCTGGAAACTCTCCTCTCGCTGAAGCAGAAAGGCATTTGTCCCTGAAGTTGCTCACTTTTTTGCTAGTCATTAAAAAAAAAATAAGAAAAGGTTTGCTGATGGGGTCTGAAGAGCAGCTTAATCTATCGTTACCAAGGTTACCTCCAGGATTTTTTTAAAACTGTGGGCGAGATGATCCTGACACACATCATGCAGCACTGTTCAGCCGCACATCTTCTGCATATGTACGATCATGGTGCGTTTAAAGACAGCTCGGAAAAGCATGCTACTGCATGTTGATAACAGATTAGATGGTTGCAACGGCTGAAAATAAGTGCGGGGGACAGAGAGGATATGGGAAGTGCAGGGGACATGTCCCATGTGTATCGTGCGTCCGTTTCGTCCATGCTCCTTCAGGTTCTGTTGTCTAACTTTGAAAATATTGAATCATTAAAACTATCTGACATTATTCTGGTTTTTGTACCATAACTGTAACTGATGTAGATTTAACGGACAGTTGAAATGAACACATGATCAAGGTGGTGAAAAAATACCAAAATGTACACGGACATGGACATGGCCGCATGCATAACCTCACCCTGCCTTGGAGGAAGTCCCACATTAAATATAAAATAACCAGGTCAGTTATTTGTTGCACATAAAGACACTGACACTCGAGTTCTTTGCAGTGCAGTGTCACATTTCCTGAGTACAATATCACACTGTTATTATGGTATGTAAATGTGTGCAAATATAGACTTTATGTTCAAATGGAGTTATGCAAAATAATTTCCATTGGTACATCCATCATCATTTCAACCACTTAGTACAAATCAGGGTCGCAGGAAACTGGAGTCTATCCCAGCAATCACTGGTCAAGAGACAGGTACAGCCTGGAGAAGTCATTCCATCACAGAGAGACAAGCAACCATTCACACCCAGATTCACTTCAAGGAACAATTTAGAGTAACCAATAAACCTCCCCCCAACCGAGGTTCAAACCAGCAACCTTGCTGTGAGGCTGCAGGGCTAACCACTATGCCACCATGCAGTCCCATTTGTAACATTACGAACATTAACCTGTAACATGAAGCCTGCTTTCACTGAGCTGGAAAAACTGCCTTTGTAGCTTCACAAAGAATGTTTTGATATGAATTTCACTTACTTGTGTTTATGCAGGCCATATTCTTGATGTGTAAGGCTGAGGGTTGTAGAAGCTATCAGCAAAATATTGCTCTTTTTACATTATATTTACACTTTCTTGATAAAAAATGTGCATCATGAAAATGCATCAGTCCCAAGTCAGCTGAAAAGGCCTTTTCTCAAAGGTGTCCAAAACAAATCTCTTATTGCAGACATGGTTCCTCTTCAGCTGTTTTTAAAACCAATTACACCTTGAAAACAAGACAGCGTTTTCGAAGAGGCTAACAAATCACATGCATACCCAATGCAGGAGACTAGCGAAACTGCCCGTCCATATGCGCTTCAGTCCATCTGGGTCGAGCAAGAATGGGCCTGAAGATTTCAAGCCTGTTGTGGTGCCTTCAAATGGACAAAAAACCATTTATGAACACCACTGAGCACTGGTTACAGTGTTTGGGAAACACTGAAACTCTCACATACTTAACATAAACAATGTTAAAAACAATGGAAAAAAAAAAAAAACACTTCTCTACGTACATTTGGTCTGTGTGAATAAAGGCTATCAGCATATCTTTATTTGCTGCATTGTGGAGGAATTCATGTGCAAAGTTCTTTTCAGAATTTCCAATTAGCCAGACTATCTGGGTAGGTTCATATTTTAGGGTCTCATAAGTGTTGCATTTTTTTCCAACAGCACTGACAACTTAATGTAATGAATCCAAGTATGCTGAAAACGTAATACTCTCATTGCAATGGCTGTTTAAATGAGTCCAAGCTTCACTTAGCCACCACTCGCCCCCCTTTTCAGACTTTCTAGGTCAGAAAGATGGTGTGCCAAAGCCTTTTTCTAAAATGGCTGGTCTGTGGGGCCGGACGGTCCCCTGATAGCACTATTGCGGTGACAGGAAAGTGATTATGTATTGATCATGATCACATAGACACTGGTGTAGCTCTCTCTCCTGTCTGTGGGCCGAGAGGATAATAGCTCATGATCAGACGTGGAGACTGACAGCCCATCTCTCCAGGCAGTGCCGCCAGCGCTATTTTTGGACGGCACCACCTATGTGATTGAAATGTGTGCACACGGATGGGGAATAACGCAAGAATTAAGAGGCGATTAGCACTGCGAGGAAGAGTATTGTCAAGCACAAAGTGTAGCGCTGTGCTGCGGCGTAGCAGGCCAAAGCTCTTGATAACACACACACAAAAAACGGTTGTAACGAGGTGGAGACAACAAGCGTGTCGAGGCATCCTTTCATACATCCATCCATCCTCGTCTGTCTATTCTCTCAGAGGGGAAGATGACATACTTGGAGCATCACCAGTTGATTTTTCCTACAGTAGTGAATGCCAGTTTAAGATTCCTGGGCTGCAGATGGGCTTTACGGGAAACCCTCAAACAAATAAGCACGCTCATCAACAACTGGCATGTGTGAACTTTCTTGTGAGTGCCAGCACAGCCTCAAACCTCTCAACCCTTCATTTACTGCAATTTCCACAGAACGCTCATCTCAACCCTGGGCTGTGACTACAATTGGATCTTCTTTTGCATTCAATATTTATATCTGGAAGTATTTCAGATGAAAAGGAAGCAGAGTGAATTATTACAAAGCAGGAAAAAACTAACATAACAAAACACAGCCCTCTGAAGCCCATCGGTCTTCATAAGAGGACTAATGCATAGTCATGCTAAACCGCATGTTTCAGCAGGCAGAGGAACAGAGCAAATGAACGAGGAAGACACTGCGGAGGCTGGACAGATAAGGATATGTGTTTATATCAGGCTGCAACACACTATTTAAAATTAGACTCGGCCAAATCTAACGTGGGCCAGAGGAGCGTTTACAACAATGAGGAGAAAAAAAATCTTCAAGATAAGATATGGTTGTCAGGATCCAAGAAATTGTTCCCCCGAGCCAATGATGGATAAGGGACACTGCACTTTTGAAGAGTAAGGGGACCGTCACACTTAAGCACTTACACTGTCATTGTTGTAGAACAATTACTAGTCTTTTATATGACAGAGAGGGAGCCGTCACAGAGAAACCGGGGACACTGTTTCTGTAATGTGTTTGTGTGCTTGTCTGTTGTGTCTGTGTGTGCATGCTCAGCATGTGTCTGCCGTGTACTTGACACCCCCTTTTCAAGGAGTCAGCGAGAGCGTCTGCTGCCTTGACAAGCCATTTACAGGAACGGCAGGAACAAAATAATTAAGAGGGTCCTTTGTTCCCCACTGATGGCCGTGACATATGCCGCCATTTTTAAAGGGTTGTGTCATTGATTCACTTTAATTAGTTCATAGGCAATGTGTGCAACATGCAGATAGAGTTCAGGACTGGAAGTCAAGGACGGAAAATTGGGCACTTCACATGTTTAATTGCTCCCAAGGCATTCGCAATGGCAAGGTAATAACAAAGAATAAGGCAAAGTATTTTGTCTAATGAACAACTTTATCATGGGTAAATGAAGAAAATGTTGCTTAATTTGAGAACTCTGCCACAGGGGCAAGGGTGCTTAGTGTGAGTTATGCTTACCCAAATTAAAGAAAAGAAAAAGTTTCAGCTTCATGCAGAATTCTTGTGTGAAATTAACACTTGTTGTGCCAAAGATACACAACTGTAACAAGCACCAAAATATAGCTCCAGAATGTTACCAGTTTCTGCCACTAGATGGCAGACATGGGAATTTTCAGTGGAGAACAATAGGTAGGTGAGGGCAATCAAGTGGAAGATGGGGTCTTTGAGGAAATTGCATTTGAAAGACTCCATACAGAGCCGAGGTGGAAACGCCCAGTCTCTGACGCAAAGTGGAGAAAAATAAGTATTATTTCTAAATGTTTTTTTCAGTGTTGATGAAGTATTTTCTCAGTTATTAGCCATCTCTGATTTGGGAGGGGAATTTCAGCCTGCTGAGTGTTCACTGTGAAAGAGATGTGTCTGCTGGAAATTCTGGCACGGCCATCCAAGCAAATGATAAGTCTAAGTCTTTACCTAACTGAGGCTAGGGAGGCAAATTAAAAATTTTTAGGAGGGTTTTGGATGTGATCGAGGCAGCAGTGGTATAAAACGTAGTATTGTAAAGCCCTTAGAGGAAGCAGAGGTGCAAAAAACCGCTATCAACATCTAATGTTATAAGTCCAGTGTCTTCTCTTCTGAAGCCCATTCATGCCGAGGGTATGCACACTCAGTGGGCAGGGCTGTTGCCATGGTGACTGCCCTTGTCTGGGGCGGCCCTGCATTGCAGCCCTATGGCTTTGCTTTCCTGATCTGGGCTGCTTCCTGTGGCGTGGCCTCTGTGCTCATGAGTGGGCTGGCTAGCACGAGCAACACATTGTTTCATCACAGCAGCATCAAGCTGGTTGTTTATTTCCTTATAAAATTACAGTCATGATGGTTGTGTTGGGTTTCGAAATTTGGATGCATATTGTGTGTGTATGTGTGCAAGACTGCATTTGAGAGAAGGCAAGACTATGCTCAGGTGTTATTTTTTAAACGGTTATCAGGTTTTGTTCTTGTGTGTATAAAGAAGTGCTTTTAATGTGCCAAAATTGTCTTGTTTTGTTTTGATGACAAGACATGTACCACAAGACTACTTTACTTTGTCTTCGATAGATAGATAGATAGATAGATAGACACACACACATATGTATGTATGTATATATATATATATATATATATATATATATATATATATATATATATATATATATATATATATATATATATAATGTGTGTGTCTATCTATCTATCTATCTATCTATCTATCTATCTATCTATCTATCTATCTAAGACAAAGTAAAGTAGCCTTGTGATACGAATATCTAACTAATAACTTGAGTACGTACATCTGAAAGAAGAAACCAGGGTTTAAAAGTATTATTTAGTAACAGATACAAATTACAAAGACAACATGGAAGAGTCTTGAACATTGAACATGGGATATATTTCAGTACAGTTCAAGCTGAGCTGCTCAGTGGTAAACTGTGGACAACTCCTAGTGTGTAGGTTCACAACCATGAGTCACAACTGACAATATATATAATGATAATCAACAGAATGCAATAATGGTTAAAAAAAAATATTAAAAAATGTTAATGTTTATAACTAATGTGTAATTAAAAAAAAAACTAATGGAAGTGGAAAAATAACCGGTTTTATATTCATGTGTATTAAGACAGTAATGCTGTACCATGGACATTTCAGGCAGGTGAGGATAAAATGCTTTTAATGAGTTTACCAAATGCGATGCGAGCAAGCAGAAGAAAATTATTAGTTAAATAAAGGTATGGTGTGACCACACCTCTTCCTTTAAAGCATTTATTCTTACTGCTACACTTGCACAAGATCAGGGTGTAAAGTGAGGTGTGTAATTAACCAGTTATACCAAACATACGCTAATGATCATTATTTTTATGAAGGAGTGAGCAGAGCATTGAGATGCAGGCCAGTTATTAAATCAGCAATTACTCCTGGATTTTTAACGTAGATCTGGGTTTCATCCCACCTCCCATAAATATATATATATATATATATATATATATATATATATATATATATATATATATATATATATATATATATATATATATATATATATATGTAGATTCATGACTGATTAATCTCGTTCAAGCTGCTCATTGGATGAATTCCTTCTGTCAGCCATCAGGCCACATAAGTATGGAGAAAAGGAACAACAGATAACTCAGTGATTTACTCGTAGAAACCAGACAAAAAGATAAAAAAAAGTGCTTGAACTGTGCAGGCAGAAGCCATCCTGATTCATGACATGGAAACCAGCACTGCTAAAGCAAAGTAATCCATAAACACATTGTTTCAGTCACGATGCGGTTAGTGGATGATTCGCTGTAGTTATAAGGTTAAGCCTTAAAATAACAGTTTCCCATCAAAATCTAAACAAAGTCACCAGCCAATTATAACCAGTCATGTTTCCTGTGTTTGAGTTTTCTTTTGTCTTTCAGGCAACACTTGCACGGATAAAATAGTCTCCTCATATTGAACTTTGTAGATATTTGATTATAACAGCTGCAATTCATAGATGTGAACAAACACTTTGGATGATCGCAGTGAGTTTTCACAGAGGTTTGGTTGACCTGACAGGCTCTGGTGTTAAATCTGAATTACCTCAGAAGTGGCACATTAGCAAGGAGTAGTACATAACTTTGAACACATAAAACAAAGAAATCTCTCTGCAGTATTGTTATAAAATGACTTATTCGAATAGGTTGTTGTCTTTAAGTCTCACAGATCAAGTAATCTACTACTTATTACGTTTTCTGATAAACTCTGTGTTGACATTCTTGCCATTTCAGTCTGGGCAATTTTTGTTCCCACAAAACCAACAAATAGGAAAGAAAGAGACAAATTGGAAGTTCCTGACTTGCTCTTTATCTCTCCCCTCCCTCAGCAGGAAGTCAGCTCGGCACACATCAGGTGCGGTTCACTTTGCCAGCAGGGTGGCGCAGAGTACACCGCTTAAAGCTAGTTTGAATTTGAGTGAGAAGGACAAAGCAGTCACTGTTAAATAGATATTATATGTGGCTGATAATATGTGTCTGCCAGAAGAGAAGAAGTCTACCTCGGAAGTGAAGAAGCACCTGCATGCGGAGCTGAGCTCCACAGAGACGCTGGGGGAATGGAGAAGACCTGCTCGTAACGCAAAATTACAAAAAATTTACTTTTCTCAGCTCTTTATGCAGTAACTAAGATTTTTTATTGGCTGTAATCAGCGTTGTGATAAATGCTGAAAAAATGTAACAATTACTATTTACCTCGTTTCAAAAGTAACTCAGTTTGCTGATTATTTATACAAATAAGTAATGGATTACTGGTAAAAGTAACTTTTTAGGTACTTTTTAAACAGAAGATTATTTAAGAATTCATCCATTTCTTCCATTAGAACTTAATTACACTGTTATAACTACACAAAGTCATTTGTCAAGTCAAGCCAGCAGATTTTTTAATATAATAACTACTCATAAAATAAATCTGTACACAGATTTTAGTGTTGAGAAATCTTGACAACACTGCAGACATCTTGTTGCATCGCTGTTAACAGGAAGAAGCACACAGCTGTTGGTCAGCATTTATTACTGTAGCTAGTAACAGACAAAGGCACCCTGCGGTGACAGTAACTGTGCTACTTTATTTAAAAAGTATTACTGTAATACAGTACAGTCTGTTACAAACAGCACAAAAAACAAGAACTTTCTTCTTGTTGAGTACACAATGATGTGATTTTGTTCTTGCGGATGTGGTTGGGTACGTCCTGCAGCGTGGGCGTGGTTAACATGGAAAAGCAGGAAGTGGAAAGTTGTTGCTTCTGCAGTTTTGCTGAAGCAAAGTTGAACAGATTAAATGAACAGCTGATCGAGGTGGCGAGGAAGTATGAAACACACATTACATTTAAAGAGGCAGACAATGTTGCATGCACAATCCTGCTCTGCCACAGACAACGTTTGTCATTCGGTGCATAAATCAGTGCAGGCACCCACCCCAGACCCCCCCGCAGTAATGTGCACCCTGTGGCAGACAAAACTCCTCATGGAATTTAAACGGACCAGACCGAAACAAACCTTTTTCTTGTTCTTGCAGCCTTAAGAACAAGAAGAAAGCTTTGTCTTCTTCCGTAGTTTGCAACAAGCTCAGTGCGTTAACACTGGCAGTAATCCAACCATTCGTTCATTTATGTTTGCCTAATCCAGTTCGGGGTTGTGGGCTGGAGCTAAATCCACAGGATGTAGAAGAAAACAACTAAATACTCACATCAGTCCTTGCATAACCCAACATGCATGGGTTTAGATGGTGGAAGGAGGTCAGAGTACCAGGAGAACACACACAGACGAAGCTGGGTTCTCTGAACACAAACACCAACACTCAACGGCAAAAACACAACAATAGTCTTCATCTTTCCCCGTTTCCGAATCAGTTGAAGAGAAAAAACATCTTTTTCCCAATGGGAGGATTTTGTTTTGTGATAAGGTCACTGAGACTTTTTATTGCAGTTATTCACACAGAAATTATTTAATATTCAAGACTATGAGGGAGGAAAGTAAATATAATCTAATTATAAAGTTTATGAAAAAGAAGCACTACTGTCTTTCTGAACAACTCCCCCAGGCAGCTGGAGTTACATGCTCTCAGTCCATTACACATTTTAGATGCAAGCAGAAGTAAAATAACCTATTTATATATGTGGGTGTGTGTATGTGTACAAAAAAAAAAAAAAAAAGATAAGTAAATAAAAACTTCCTGAAGCTAGTGATTGACAACTGCCCCATGCTGTCTGTAGCCCACAGACCCAGCAAGTGGTCCGTCTAAAAGTAGTGGGGGACGGAAGTCCTCCACCTCCCACACAGCTGCATTAAGACACTCGGCAGAGTCCCACCATGCTGCTGGTTTTAATGGAGAGCACTTTCTAAGTAATACATGCTGTCATCTGACAGCCATCCTGGAGAGCAAGGGGTTAAAGAGTTTTCCCAGAGGAATGCTGAAACGTAGTCCGTATACGTGACTGGTGACTTAATGTCTCCGTCAGCCGGTGAGAGCGGCGCTCTGCTGCTGCCTGACAAGCAATCCATCATGGAGAACACACAGACAGAGAGCGGCCACATAAAGAGTCCACGCGGCAGACATGTTAAAATACACGACACCGCAAACGCACCCTGATGCACGAACACGCCCGTAATGCTGATAGGCGCACATT
Source organism: Telmatherina bonti (assembly GCF_933228915.1). NCBI lineage: Eukaryota > Metazoa > Chordata > Actinopteri > Atheriniformes > Telmatherinidae > Telmatherina > Telmatherina bonti. Next base: position 9,994,417 of record NC_136619.1, on the reverse strand, counting down.
AATGCACTTGTTACAGTGCTGACACACACAAATCACAGACACACAAACATGCTGCAAACTCCTCGCAACACGCACGCAAAGTTAAAAAATAAATAAAACGAGGTGGGCGACGGACAAAAAAGGCAGAAAAATGAGGGATGGTGAGCGCGGCGGAAACGGGGGAATTTGGATTTACATCCCCGGCGATCCCAAGGTTTGTTTACACTCCCAGAAGTGAAGTGAAATTTTAAAGGCCTATCTCCGCAGCAGCGTGCTGGAGAGCAGATTCACCCAATTACGCAGCAGCCCCCAGTGTGACATTGCAAACCTGCTGTAGGATTGACTCTTTGTGTGTGTGTGTGTGTGTGTGTGTGTGTGTGTGTGTGTGTTTTGACACCAGGCTGTGACTGTGGAGAAACCACAAACTGACTAAATCCATAGTGTGATGTTACAGGTGCCAATGCTTCCATATGCAAACAGCTGCGCCCAGGACGGACAATCAGCTGCTGGGGGGCAAAACTCAGCATAAAATAAACAAACCAAAAGCAAAAACAAAAGAGCTTTTTGTTTGTTTGTTTGATTAACTAATTGTGATGTCTTTCTTTTACAGTCTTCATGGTATCAGACAACTGAGACATGGATGGCAATGACTGTACAAGCTGCATGAGCGGGGGGGGGGGGGGGGGGGGGGGGGTATGGGGGGGTCCCAGGTGGTCTGACAGCAGGCTTTCACCTGGCCGTAGCCTCTTAGCTGAGGACAGAGACAGTTTTTTGTTTGTTTGTTTGCTTTTACTGCAATAATTCCCCCGAATGCAAGATGTGGAACTAAAGTGTGGCTCAGTTTTCCAGCTGGACCCAATAAAGAGACGAACCACCAGTTTCCTGTTCATGCAGTAGTTTCATTATAATAATAAAAAAATATAATAATTAACACTTTAAAACACAGATTAAAGATTATTCTGTGGAATTAAAACTTTCATTTTGCTTAAAGCTTTTATTTAGAAATAAAATTCTTCCTCATTTCATATTAGTGATGTGAATTTGGCTTTTTTTCAGCAAGAGAACCGAATTCACCAAAAACTGCTTGAGGTGTTTTCACTTTTCGTTTTTTCTGATCAGCATTTCCTTCAGATTTCAGCCGGACCAGAAAAGACCTGCCACTGCAGCAGAAACAGAATCTTTCCAGGGACTCGTGTAGAAGTTTTAAGGCAACGTGGTTTGAAGTTCACAACGGGCTTGCATGCTAAAAGCAACCTGACTGCATGTTATCACGCTTGCAGACATTGTAGCCCTCCTGAAAGCCCAGATGATGCACCATCTGGATGCCAAATCTGAGAGGCCCAAACATGCAGTGACTGCATGGAGAGATCCATTACAGAGGATCAGAGGTCGTAACGCAATGTTGGCTTTAATCGTGTTTCTGTTAAAGAAAAAACATCTTTGGTTGTTTTATCATTTAACTGGAGTTCAGGTGAGAGGATGAAACACTTTTATTTTGAAAATATAGTATTGATTTTCATGTTTCATCATTTCAAATCACAACTGACTTTCCCTTTGGGGATTAATAAAGTATAATTTCATTCATTTCATTTTGTTTCATTGATTTAAATGCTGTTATAATATTGACTTAATCATCGTTTTTATATTTAAATTTTGGAAGGCTGTCTTTAAGTTATTTTGTTCTGAAAGTTCCTCTAACGGAGCATCAGGCTACCTCCACTGCAGATGAGGGCTTCAGTTGATGGGACAGGCATCACGAGGACGGCCTCGCCCGCACCGGACATTTGATCCTTCTCGTCTTATCAGCTTCTTTTCCAAATGACCTTTTATGCTTCTCCTCCAATATTCTCTGATTAGATGGACCTTTCTTGTCTGAAATCTTCAGCACCTTGATGAATGTGTTCCACACCCCTTTACGTTGCGCTTGCGTTGTCCTTCTGCTCCATGCTGCATGAAGTCCAGATCACACTTATAAGCCTGCAAATATCTGCTGATGTAGACGCCATATTTACCCACCGCCCTCACATTTTTCCACCGCCTTTTCTTTATTTCAACTGCAGTTTAATTAAGTCTACACTCTTTTGTGGGAGCAAATTTAACTTTAAAGACTGTTATTATGGCTTTGAATAGGAACCAATTGCTGATTTAATTTTAGGTTCTGAGCTCTGAGTGCCTGCAGGGTCTAAATAGCTGCGGTTGGTACCTAAGACAATTAATAATGCAAGCATGGAGGGATGAGAGTATGAGGATCCTGCTCCTACTGCTCCGCACTGTTAAAATCACCTAAAGCATGACACACACACAGACACACACACACACACACACATGTTGACTTTTGACTACAGAACCAAAGAACAAAAGTTCTTGCTTTTTTTTTTTCCTCCCCAAAGAAGTAAAACTAAGTGGGAGTACAAGATAGAGCAAGAAGCAGACACAAAGGAAAAAAAAAAAAAAAAGGGATGAAGGCTGAACAAGAAAAGTGCACAAAAAACGCTCTACAACTCCACATTAAATATCTACAACTCTCCTCCTGAATAATTAATAGGTCAGCCTTGGCTGTGTTCTGAGGAATGCGAACGGGAACGCTTCCTGGCATCTTAGCAGATGTGAGTAAGCATTTGTCAAGACAGAGCTGTAAACTGTAGCCGTCTTCAGCTTACCTGCTGAAGTGATGAAGCAGACAGGACCTCCTACTCATCATCACCACTCCAGAGAGTACCTGTTACTTTCCTGAAGCGCAGCTGATGAGAACACATGCACACGGTCTCACGTTGGGAAAACTTTCATCCTTCCACAGACCTCAGTAACGGATCTTCAGATAACACCAGAGTTGCCTTGTAGATATTTAGATGTGTACCAGTTTATGTGGATTCTAGTTCGGCTCAGCTCCAGGAAAGTGTGATGTTCGCGATGCAAATGAATGCAGCTGCTGGGTTTCATAAACAACTTCTCAGATCTGAGAGGAGGCGGCAACAGGAGGTGAGACTGACACATGTCAGCATCAGCCAAACCCGTTCTGAGTCGAATCACTCGGCAGCTTTTAGGGCCTAATTTATCAGTAGGGACAAAAAAATTCAACATAATCTTCAGGGATTATTGTCTGTACTTTATTCTGCATCCTGTATGTAACGCCGACACGAGGAATCGTCTCATCACTCATCATCCTCTCATGTTCATCCGTGCATGCCGGTTTGTTTACAGGCTGAAGACGACTTTTCGGATAGTCAGCAGTTATGAAATGATGGATCTGAACCATAAAGAGGACGATGCAAAGTGATTTCAGTTTAATGGTGGTCCGTGGATGAAAAGATAAATCAAATGGCAGATGAAACACAAACAGAGGCAAACACAAACATCTGGTTGCTTAGTTACCGCATTTCTGCCAAGTTGAGGAAGAAAACTTTTGCTGAGGAAATCACGACTTCTTGATGACATATTTAAAGAGCAGTAAAACGGTAAGAGGACCAATAGTTAATTAATATGCAGCTTGAGCAATGAAGCCACTGTAGATGGCTGATGAAGGGAAACTGCAAACTTCTGCAGGACTGATCAGCTGCAGCGTGTGGTTTGCAATCTGACACGGGCAAACAATGATTACTGCTTGGATTATAGATCGTAGAACTTTTCAAAGCATCCAAAGGACTTTATATTGAATCCAGTGTTCTGTTACACACCAGTGTTGGTGCATGTGCAGCTCCAGCTGCCCCACGGAAATATGGCGGCCAATCCACATCAACAACCTAGACAACCACCAAACAAGCACCTCAATCGTCGACCATTGCTGATGACACTGGAGGTGAGGTGGGACCATAGACTGTACATAAAGAGATGGGCGGAGCCTCCGTGACGTCACCCGTAGGTTTCTGAAGAGCTGAATTGCAGCTCGGTGGGCGGTTCCTACCATCACCATCTTGGCAGCGTCATGCGTGTCGTCTCACCCGGAAAATACAAAAATGGGCAAAGAGGTGGAGCTGAGAGGGGGGCTGTGAGTGTCATGGTGGATGATTGACATCGAGCGAACTCCGAGCTTTCTGTAGCTAAAAGCTAACCAAGTTAACTCGGAGATAACGGGAGCTAACCAGATAACGGAGGTAAGCAGGCTAAAGCTAAGTCACGTTGTTCACCAGCTAAAAACCGTGGTTGTTCTGCGTTCTTACTTGAAGCCAGAGATTGGTACCTGTCAATCAAAATGACACGCCCATGAATGTGCCGAACTTCGAGATTAAATTACTTTTAAATGGGCGAGTTAAAAAAAAAAAATCACTCCCCCCACAGTTGTCATGAAGGTAAACCTGACCTATAAACAGAAAATGGATTTTTGAACCAGGCTGTAAACATGTTTATTTATGCTGTCAAGTTGGTCTTTTTAACAGGGGAGTTTATGGGGATTTGCTCTGTTTTGCAGCCCCTAGTGGATGAAGGGGGAACTGCAGTTTTATGCACTTCCGCATTGGCTTCACTTTTAACCACCGGAGGTTGCTGCTTGGGTGGGACATAGTGGGAGAGACGCCACTGCTTCCTCTCAATAATCATCCAGTTTGCAGACAGCTCTAGTTTAGTAACACACTAAATGGAAAAAAAAAAAGTCTGTCTGAGATCGCAAAGCTTATTTTTTTAAATAACGTTAATGTTTCTTTTTATTTTGAGAACTTTGCCTTTTGCCATTTTTTGGAAAGCACAAAAAAAATCTTGTTATCAAAAAATAAGCAGCTGTTTCTCCAGATCAGACGATGATAAAGGCAGAAAACATGAACAGAATTAGCATCTAATGAGCTTCATGACTGAAACGCAAAATTTAAACATTTAGACATTTTTGTCTTTCAAAGAATTAATTTGTCTTGTCATACTTGTTTTTAATAATTGAACAGGTATAAATAGATAACTTGTTTTGAGCTAACATGACACAACACTCAACTTCAGTATAAATATTTGTATCTAAAAACAGTCAGACAAAAGTAAATGAGTGTGCCGATAGGATTTCAGGGTTTATCTGAACAAGTAACGATGAGTAAATGGTGAGATATCAGCTGATGTCTAATCAATATGATGTTGTACTGTAATTAGATTTGTGATTTACACCCCGAGTCTGTGTGAATGAGTGACAGATTTCACACATATACACACATACGTGGTTTATGTGCACAATCCAAATGAATTTTGTTAAAAAAAGAAAAATATGAAAAAAAAATTAAAAATGTTTTAATAGCAGGTAAAAACAAATGAATCTCCTTCATGAAGCGGTTTAAGTAAATAAAAGACCAAATATGAACATTTATTAACTTCTGGTTAATTAAAGGCCAGTTTCTACTCGACACAGAAGACGGAAACGGAGATGGAGGAAGAGTTTTGTTCGTCTCCTGTGTCTGTTTTTAGTCATCCATCAGTTGAATCAGAAAATGGAGCAAAGGCTGGAGTTGTATAGCTGGTCTACAACCAGCAGAAAAAACAAACAGAAGAAAGAAAACAGGAAGACGACAAAGCGGAAACTGCTAAATAAAAAGCACTGAAGATGCAGAAGAAGGTGAAAACAGCACAGATGTTTAAATTCTCCTTCTTCTTCTAGTGTTTTCAGACGGTTGTGTATAACTGTAGATCGGTGTGTTAACGCGATCAACCGGTGTCCAAACACGCAAGCTAACTCCAAATTCAGCACTGCCCACTAGGAGGTGAAGTGACTTAACAAAGGTAACGATGTAAAAGATGCGTAGAAGTAAGACAGTGACGGACGACAACATTTTAAACGGACGTCCCCATTCATGCACAGAAGGAAGCATAAATGGGCTTTAAGCCTTTTTACTTACAATGAGTTCAGAATAATTCATTATCTCTGCCAAGGAGGTTTTTTTTTTTTTTTTTTTTTTTTTTTTACTCATGTTTATCTATCTGTCTGTGTTCAGTATAATTCAAGAAGTTAAGAATGGATTTTGATGAAACTGTCAGGAGTTGTTGGAAATGAAAAATGGAAGAACTGATTTCGTTTTGGTGGTGATCCGGATCACCCCATTCGATCCAGGAGTTTTTACAGTATTCTTTATTGTGCTTGGCAGAAGTTTCCGCTCTCTGAGTGATTTTCTAGTTTTTACAATAAATTAATTTGGAAATCCACATTCATTCATTCAGGCATTAATTTATTTATTTATTCATTCATTCATTCATTCACACAGCTAGCTAGCTTAGCTTCCAATCCCACTAGCACAGTGTTTATCAAATCCAGTCCTCAGGCCCCCCTGACACATTCCTCCTCCAAAGCACCTGAATCAGAGAACATCCTTCTCAAGTTCATTGCAGCCTGTTAACGAGCCTTTATATCATTCAGGTGTGTTAAAGTAGGGTTGCCAATAAAACATGCAGGGCTGGGGGGGGTGGGGGGGCTGAGGACTGGATTGGAGAAACACAGCCCTAGCAGCTCTGCAATGTCTTCTGATGACATCCTGAACCGAATCAACTCTTCTCCTCCACCGCAGTGCAGGATGCTGCGTCCTGGTTTTCGCTTTCAGATTGACTAACTAACCTTAATGCAGCGATCAGCAGTGTGTGACAGTATGACAGGAAAAGAATAGATCCACGTGCTTTTCAAAGCTGCAAAAAGCCAAACCAGAAATCTTTAACTGGGCGAGGCAGAAACAGGGGATGAGACAGATAATGCACGTCAGACGAGAATCTTTCTTCCTGCTTGCATTCTGCAGCCTTATGAATATGTAGTCAGGTACACGGCTACATATGTGTAAACGGCTTTCAGCCAGACAAATGTACTTTTTAACCTTTGATTCCCATCCAACCCACTAGAAAACTCTTGACCTTGCTACATTAAATTCATTTAACCACACTCACTCCTCCACAGCGCTGAGGGAGCTACGTGTGACAGCCGTGGTTATTCAAATTTTTTCTTTCAAAAAACAAAACTAAATAAATAAATAGGCAGAAGAGGGCTTGTGCACATGTCCGCTCATGCATAAACACACACACACACACACACACACACACACACACACACACACACACTGTCATTTACCTTCCCTTCCATGAAGTTTGTTTGCTATTTATCTCCTCCCTTTTCATTTTTTTTCTCTGGCTACCTCGTGGGCACGGCACAAAAAATAAATAAATAAATGTAAAAGATGACAAAAAAGGCGACTTTGTTTGAGAAACGACACGGTGGCTGAGGAGAAGGCGGCTTTTTGTCCTTAGTCTCATTGAGAGTCTTTTGCTATTCATTCGTGCGAGGCAGCCGCGCCAGCTAGGCAATCTTATGCAGATCACATTGAAGAGCTTCATTACCTAGAAGCCAGCTACTTTTTGTTCTCCCTCAAGGGGAGAGAGACAGAGAGAGAGAGTATTAGCTTAGCACAGGAGACCAACGATGAGCGAAATGCGGACGAGGGATTGACAGAGAAGCACAGAAGAGGGGGAAAGAAGTGTGTGCTTGAGGGTGAGGGGGTGAGTTGTGAGGTACACGAGGGAGAAGTACATATCACACCTGAGCAACAGCATCTTTACGCCTCCACAGCGACTCTCTGTTACTGCAGGAAAGACATATGTCTTAGTGTATATGTCCATGGGAGACTGTGTGTGTGTGTGTGTGTGTGTGTGCATTGTGAGGATGCATGACTTTTGTGCACTCACCAGAAAAAAAATAAGACTCCAGGGGATTCTGAAGAGCTCATATTACTGTATCTGGACCAATGACTGATGATGTTACATACATAATTCAGAGCTACATTGGATAATAAATAACATTTGATGAATTAGTAATGCACATTTGTGTGTGATACTGAGCAGCTGTGACTATGCGTGTGTGTGTATGTTTTGTTTCTTCCTCTCTCTTGTTAACTCCTGATCATCAAATGTGTTAGTTCTGGGAATATCGGATTTTCTCTCCGTCTTTTTTTTTTTTTTTTTCTCTTTTCTCTTATGCAGGCCAGGTAATCGCTGAGTTTCAATAAACTTATGCTGAATAAGCAATTAGCTGAATGCAGACACACACACACAGGCAGAAATCAAGGAGGAGGGATGGACTATGGACACCATTTTCTGAGACAAAGAGTAACTTTCATCCATATATCCATTTTTAACTTGCATGGACGTTTTATTCTGACGAGAAACAGCGGACAGGAAGCCGGCTGTTCTTTGGACGGGTCGCCAACTCATCGTCAGTGTGTGTTAGGCTGTCTACAAACTGTAAGCAGATAGGAATGAAAGGCTGAAAAGAATAATTAAATAACGAGTAACTGACTGTAATGACTGATTCATCTTTTACAATGGTGTAACAGACAGACAGAGATGTAAAATATTCTGCAAATGTTGGTGTTTCAGAAAGAAAAGAGAACACTGAAAAAAGGCAAAAAAAAACCCACCCACACATTCAAGAATCTTAATTGTCTTGATTATCTGTTAGTTCTGAACATTTAATTTAGTTGACCTGTGTTGAGAGAAAAGATACGAGTCCATCAGGCTACAGAGGATAAAATACACAAAAATCCCAAATTCAGATGGATTTGCTAAAAGAATCCCAGTTAAAGTCTGATTTGTGGTGATTATTGGTTTAAATCTGAGTCCACACAGACAATCTTTCTGTAAATACGTATCCACCACAACAAATGTCTGAAACTTGCAGTTTTTTATTGTACATGATAACATTTGCTACGTTTACATGGGAGTTTTTATTCCGAATAAAAGTTAATTCTGCTTTAAACTGATGAAAAACGACCGAGCAAACACTTAATCCCTAATGCTAATTTCTTTTTGGAATTAAACTTAATTCCAATGTAAGTGTCTGGTTTATTCACATTTTAATTCCGAACTATTTAATTCCTCTGTCATGTAAACCTTCGTTCTGCTCTAAGTTAACTCCGGTCGTTCTGAGCATGCTCGTTAAACTTCTCCTGTCCCGATGACGCGCGTTGTTATGCCTCCCGTGTTCGGTGGTCTATCTTTCTTCTCCTTCTGAGCTGCTGCAGAAAGTGAAGTAGTATGCTCGTGTTGAGCTGCTACTTCACATTTATAATAAAAATAGTGGCGATACTGGTACTTATTGTGTAGTTTTTACAAGTTACGACTGAAAAGACGAGAAGCAGGGAGTTAACTTTATTTACGATATACGTCACGTGCACCCTCTGTCCAAGATGATCTTATTATATCATCAACTACATAAATGCATCATTTCAAATAACATGTAATGATAATTACTGACCCAAAACTAAGTTATATGACTTTAGTAAACTCTGGATTACCCACCTTTGAAATGCCATAATGGTTTGGTCCATCTGGCAGGATCTCGTGCTGCATTCAAAGCACCGCATGGAAATCAATATTACATCATTTTTTTATACAATAATTAAGTAAATTATAGCTAATCAACAAAACATCAGGTGGTATTTCATCCTCCTCAGCAGTTTTGTACTTAAATAATGAAATTAGCTTAAGTGCTTTAAAAGTTCATTGTGTGATAAGCTACGTTCTTTTCAGATCATTTATGAAAACACAGACATCAAAGTTGACTGATCTTTCCTGGGTTCATGACTAGTAAGACTTTTTCCGCTACTTTCCTTCATTTTTCCCAGTTGGAGTTAGAAAATTCTCAGACTCAGACTCGGTCAGCTCGTGCTTGGGTTGTAGTAAAGAACTGCAGTAGAACTGCAGCTGATTTAGTCCTCTCAGTAGAATATGACATGTTTGTAGTTTTACGCAGACTTGCTCGCTCCATTACCTCTGGGTGCGCATGGAGCAGCTGCGTCTCACACACTTCTGTGGGAAAAGATGCTCCATCCACAATTACAGTTATCACACAGCAAGTTTTGGGGATTTAAACTTAATTTCAAGCCGTTTGTTAAAAATGCCACATCTTTATTTGTCATGCAAAACGATACGCAGCTGCATTTTTAAAAGTTGGCTTTTCATTGCAAACACATTTCACGTCTTTATTTATGCGTTTCTGTCGTGCACCTCCTCGCCTGTAATTTCTGAGTGACATTTCTGCCGATGGTACAAACAAGCGGTGAAGAAGAATACACAAAGAGACTAACTGACAGGTGACAAGTAGCACAGATACAAAGCAAGGTGACTAAAAGCAAGCCTACAGTGCAGCACACACACACACACACACACACACACACACAGAAGTCAGTACGAACACACAGAGGCGCAAGTGCAGATGCTGCTGCCAAATGAGGTGCGATAGATGGGAGTAGCAGGTTATTTACAGAGAAACTGCAGCGTGTCAGTTAAATCCTGTCTGCCTCCGAGGCCTGTCCTATCCCCATTTAGCACGGCCACAGAAAAGGGCAGGCTGGCACGGAGGATCTGGCAGCCAGACAACCCCCTCAGAAAGTCAGAGCCCCGGCCAGGTTCACCGCTCTGACCCCCTCTAACCCCCAGTTCAGCTTATGAGCTGCCCACCACCATCATCAGAGTCCCAGTCTGCCGTGTCCCTGTCCAGCCCAGAAGCATGCTCATCAGATGTGCTCCAGCCCCGCTCTGGCCCTGCTCTGGCCCAGCTCTGGCCCAGCTGCCCACTGTGTTAAAGGGCCAGAGGCCCCCTGCCACCCAACCCATCTGCCAGGCTGCAGACCAGAGTCTGGGATCAGAGAGGAGAGAGATACACCCTCTTAGCTCTCAACTGAAGGCTCAACAGAGAAATGTGAGATAAAAGATGCACTTTAAATGTGCTTCTCTTACTTGTGGGCTGCTGTGACCCTGAAATCCTACGGCGGCTTCTTCAACTTGAACTGATTTTAAAGCATCAACACTCAGCTGACTTTCCAGCAGCAGTTTGTGTTTGACATGTTCTGCAAGATCAGCACAGCACAGTCATATTTCTCACCATATCAAGTAAGTTTTTATTATTTATTTCTTTATTTTCTTTTATTTATAGAACATCTGGTCCAAGTGGAACATGAAATAGTCTGAAAATATCTGTTTTCCCTTTCCTCATCCACAAGACTGACTGACAGATAGATAGATAGATAGATAGATAGATAGATAGATAGATAGATAGATAGATAGATAGATAGATAGATAGATAGATAGGTAGGTAGGTAGGTAGGTAGATAGATAGATAGATAGATAGATAGATAGATAGATAGATAGATAGATAGATAGATAGATAGATAGATAGATAGATAGATAGATAGATAGATAGATAGATAGATAGATAGATAGATAGATAGATAGATAGATAGATAGATAGATAGATAGATAGATAGATGGGTGGGTGGGTGGGTGGGTGGATGGATGGATGGATGGATGGATGGATGGATAGATAGATAGATAGATAGATAGATAGATATTATCTACAATCAAAGTGGTTCACAAAATGAATGAGTAATTCTTTGTTGTCTTTAGTCAGAACATAGATTTATCCTGAGAAAGAAAGAAAAAAGAAGGAAAGAAAGAAATAAAGAAAGAAGGAAAGGAAGAAACTTTGCTGAGGAACACCTCTAACAACAAGAACGCCTGGTTCTTCTGAAACACAACATGATTAAAACGAGTGGTGATTGAAGACTTTCCTGCTCCTGCACATAGATATGGACAGATGCTTTTTCTGCAACAAACAGCAGAATTTAGCAGCATTATTCCTCATATCAGTGGAGGAATGACAGAACTATAAGTGCATCAAATCAGCTGTGATCACATCGTTTTCTGCTGCATGTTGGAAGCATGAGACGATCAGCTCTGATACAGGTCTGCATGTTGCTCATTTCCATATGTCTCCTCTTGATCAAGTCTGCTCATTCATCGTCCAAATCTGTGATGACAAGCCTTTACTTATTTTCCCAGCTGCCGGTGCTGATGAGAGCATAATCAGAAACATCATTAAGACCCGACATAGGCGGCTGTGCCTGTTAGTCCTGTTACCCACACCCATAATAACTCTGAAAATGCAAATCAACTCCAAGTAATCTATTAATGTCACTTCAATTTTATGTCTTCGCTCCAATTTAGCTCATCCTGACACATTTGGCAAGGATCTGCGCTTCAATACAGGTATTCATTTTCCCGCGGTTTCAGAGAGCACGGCCGACGCGAGGGGGAGACGGGCCATCTGTCTACGAGCTCGCTTATTAATCGACCTGATAATGAAGCTCGCTCACAGCCCAACGCTCCCGCGGCGTCTCTCACGTGAGTGTAGCGCAGCAAAACAACTTTTAGCAAGTTTGTTTCACAATGTAGCAATTATTGTCACTCGCACCCCCCTCAGCACGGAAAGGAGTTGTCTCGTGACCTCCTCCTAATTACCTGAAGTGTCACTTCAAGCAGACTTTGTAATTTCATGTACATCACAACCCCCTTGTTAGCTGCAGACGGTGGCAGAGCCTCATAATTCCAGCATATGGCCCACAGTCATGCAAGGGAATTTGTCAGCTTGTATTGGTCTTAAAGTCGAAGACCCCCATTAACAGGAAGACAGGATCTTCTAATCCTAGGAGATCTGTGCAAGGCGTGCAGAGGAATCACATAACTTCTGATGGCTCGGCCGGCACACACACAAACATAAAGCTATAAACTCCCTTCATCTGAAATGACACTGAAACATAACTATCAAATGAGCGGATTTATATGGTTAAGGATATGTTTGAGACAAGAAGAGGAATGGTGCATCAAATATTAATCAGCGGAGATAAAGCAAAGCGATAATGAATGACTTCTGCTATTTTCCTGAGGATTAGTAGCAGATGATGTTACATAAACCTTGGATTTGTAAAACACAGGCAACAAAAAATCAGTTTGATAATCTCCAAAGGCAAAAAAAAAAAAAGCTGTATGAGATTATAACAGTGCTAATTAATATTTTTTATACTAATAGAAGATGGAATTAGCACGTGTATTGTGGAAAAGGTTTCTCATGGCGAGGAACAAAAGGATCTGAGCTAATGTGACCGTGTCTCAGAGAATTATATGAAGCCGCGCGGCTGCAGTTTTAATGAAAAAGAAAAGGATTACTCCTTGGACCATAAAATGAGGAGTGCGGTTGTTTGTATGTATTTGATCCAGAGCATATTTAGAGGTAAAATAGATGGAAGCTAATGCACAGAGACAGAAGCAGAAAGACAGCATGGCATCCTGCAACCTCACTAAAAGGGAAAACGTGAACAAAAGCAGTGAATTTAAATGCATGTGTGATGGACCAAAAGGAAGCTGCCTGCTTGGTAAAGTGATCCATCTGAATGGGACCTATTGCTCACGTGTGGCATGTTTTATGTCTTATATGTTGCAGTTGGCGTAAACTGGGAAGCGGATCATTCGGATATACGCTCAGATGTAAACTGCTTCGGATTCACATGCTGTCCACATACGAATCATGTGTTTGACTTCACATGTCAACCATCAGTAATCCACATGTTTTTGTAATTCCTTATTTATGGGTTGTCCCAAATACGCCCTGAAAAGTCTCCAGTTGATCCAAAATGCTGCATTGAGGGTTCTGATGAGGACTAGCAGAAGAGATCATGTTTCACCAGTTTTAGCCTCTCTACACTGGTTCCCTGTTAAATCCAGGAGAAAGTTTAAAATTCTTCTCCTCACATATAAAGCTCTCCATGACCAAGCTCATGATGGTGATTCCCAGAGTCTCAAAGAGTACTATGGGAGGAAGGGCCTTTAGCTATCAGGCTCCTCTCTTATGGAACCAGCTCCCACCGTGGGTTCGGGAGGCAGACTCCCTCCACACCTTTAAGATGGAGCTGAAAACCTTCCTTTTTCATGATTCTAATAGTTAGGATATGAGCATCTCCTGAGTTGGAGTCTGCATGTACGGGACCCAACTGTCCAGGTTATGCTCATTGCTCTTATAGTTATGGGTAGTCTAGCCAACCATTACTTATGTAGCAATGGGGATTTTACCTGATGCACTGAGAAGTACCTCACTCTATTTCTCTAATATATTAATGTATAAATATATGCCAATATTGCCGTCTCTAACTTATTTCTCCTTTTTTCCGCAGGTCTTCCTGATTAAGTACAGTTGTACATGTTGATCTGTCTTTCCTGTCCTCTCCACCCCAACCAGTCGAGGCAGATGGCTGCCCTCCCTGAGCCGGGTTCTGCCGGAGGTTTTCTTCCTGTTAAAGGGAAGTTTTTTTCCTTCCCACAGTCGCCTCGTGCAGCTCAGGATGGGGGATGGGATCGAAGTCATGACTCGATGCAATCAGTTGGTTTCTATTACAGGATATGTTTGAATTGGCTTGAAATGATGTGTATGTAAGGTTCCCTGTGACAACATTGTTGTGAAGTGACGCTATACATATAAAGCTGAATTGAATTGAAGGTTTTCACTTCTAAAGTCTGCGTTTGCGCTTATGGTTCCATACATGAGTGCATGTTAAGAGCATGAGGTTTTTCAGAAAGGCAGGTTGACTCATTTGTTCATCCATTCACTTTTTTAACCACTTAGTCTAACTAAGGGTGACGGGGAGACTGGAGTCTATCCCAGCAGTCATCAGGCGACAGGCTGGGTTCATACTGGTCAGATCACCAGTCCATCACAGGAAAGGTTCAAATATACTCTAAATAAATGTTTTTTTTTTCCTTTTGTTACTAAACTGACAGTGTATTGTAGATGACACCAGCATCACACACTGGGTGCTTACACTGGTGACATCAAACCCTTTCCTAACGCGCCGTTTGTCCTCCAGAGCAGCCAACACCGTTGCTCTTCGCTTCCTCTCATTGTTGCACTGTACTTACAGAGACAATCCACTAAACAATTAAAATGACAGTCACCTCCATTCTCCGTCATTCAGGAGGATGAAAGTCAGGGAAAAGTCACAGAAAGCCACACGTCTTATCCGACTAGCCCTTTTAAAGGAAGAACAAAAGGTCTGTCTCCTTCATTTCCCATTAACCTCTATGCTCCTCCGCACACAGGAAACATGGCAACCTCAGTGGCCCATGCCACATATCTCATCCGGCTGTGGGGACCGCTTCCTATGGGGGATGGTGACATTCATTGAGGGGGGGGGGGTTTTGATCTAGACGTAGTCCTTGACAGATAAAAGGTGGGTGTTGATATTTGTCCCTGGTCTCAGTGATACTGTGAGGATACACTCGTGATAAGCGCAGAGCTGCTTAGACTCTGATGAAGTCTGGAGTGGAACTGACAAGCTCTGCAAGTGGATAACATCGTCAGCAGAAGCAGCCTGTTGGGGCTTGGATTAGGTCTTTTTATTGTTCGACATAGGCGGGTTCATGCCGAACAGAAACACATAAATTCAGTAGAAGACACGGAGCAGCATCTTTTCCTTGCACTATAATTACATCTGAATGCTTCTCGTGGAGATTTGCTCATATGCAGCCGACTCCACCGACACTTGTTTATTTCAGCTCCCTTTGCTGTGGACTTTATTAGTTATCCTCCGCTCAACACACTCCCAGTAATCCGCCGAGTCCTGCTCACATTCTTATTTCTGTGTGATAAAGATGAAATGGAGGTTTTGTGAAAATGAGACGAGAGAAATGAGAGACTTCTTGTTTGTTTGTCCAAAGTGTCTAATTCTTCCCACAATGCCACGGCGCATGAAAACTTCACCAGGAAAACTCGTTGCTGACAGAAAAAAAGAAAGCAGCCTTTCCAGCAAAGAACTGAGCATCCGAGGATGTTTAATTAATCAGTAGTGACAAAAGGGAACAACAATCAACAAAGAGATGCCGACTTCCATTTCTTATGCATTATTCCCTCTTGCAAATCACAGAGTGCTGTCAACTACCACTTTGCTCTCTACCCCGTCTGTACGGTTGTCCCAGCTCTGCACTGACTAAACCCGTGGAGAGCGACGGTACTTTTCAACTGGGATCCAAAGCAGCGAGCAGCAGGGATCGCGTAGCAGAGTTCAAACAAGAAGAGTTCACTGTTATTCTGTGTTTACATGAATACTTCTGTAACGTCTTTTGTTCCTTTTTGCTTCCTCCACATCAGCAGCTGATACAAATCAGCCGCAGTCATCACGAGTAGCTGCAGCTAAGTCATCGCGGCCTGAAAGAACCGCTGTAAAGAGGCTGCATCTTACAGATGGGATTCACCAAACAGATTCCATTACGTACCTCACACCATCTGCCCTCGCGTGTTGTGTCAGCTTGGTGACAGTTAACAAGAGGCAGCTGAATAAGGAAACACAATAACAAGCGCATGCCGCCCAGCAACAGACCCCAGCACTCTCCTCCAGCTCCTGCAATGTCAAAACGGCATAAAGACACACTCTGATCTCCCTCCTGCTACTGATGCAAACATTTTTCTACAAGCCTCCTGCTGCTCTGGGGTCAGCGGTGAGGTCCCCCAAAGAGAAAACACACTGTAATGATCCACTGACAGCTTTCCACCAAGGCTGCATCAACTATACATTAATAACAAACAGTGGTGGTTTGAAGGCATGCATAATGTAAATGAGAGAACATGAATTAACTATCAAACTGTGCAGCAGGGTGTGTTTGTAGTGGCTTCAGTGCAGGATTGTGGTGACTTTTAGAAGCAAGCAGCATCAGTTAATGTCAAGGAGAGGGTCCATGAAGACTCTGCAGGAGCATCGTTTGCTTTCTATACAGCTATGTTTGTTTCTTACTTGACTTGCATTTAGAACATGTGATTATGGAAACACTGGAAAAAAGAAATTCTACCTTTACATGTGCTTGTTTGGCCTGTGTGCAGTAACAGCTGATGCACGTGGTGCCATGATAACATGATCAAACAGCAACGATACATTCCTGTGACTGACGGGTTCTTCATGGAAACAGTGTCCAGATGTTACCTGGAGGGACGTAATCCTTGAGGAAGACCTCCAGTTTCTTTTTGTGTTTTTATCTATCTTAGTTATTAATTCTGACATGTGTTTCTACTTAAAACCCATAATTATTTATTTATTTATTTATTTATTTTGACTGAATTCTGCAACTCTGGCCAAACAACACAGCTTGTCATGGAAATGTGACGTTCTCTTTGCAACTTTTCAACAGATATATTAATTAAAAAGAGAAAACAGTAATTTTTCGACTAATATCCATTTAAAGCTGCCATCAACTTTGCTTTTTGCTACTTACAGCACTAATGGATGGTCTCTGAAACCCATCTCACCCTTTAAAAGGTGTAAATGGTTCAGTCTACGCCTGCTTAGGTGTGTTTGAACTGAGTTTGAGCTAGCCTGCATCCATACAGCGCGATCTGACTTAACAGAAAGCAGAAAGACTCCCAAAGGAAAGGAAAACCAGGTAACTGGGGGGGGGGGGACCAGGGGCAGCTGCTTCCTGATGTTTTTAGAGGAGGTGATGAGCAGAGCTGAACTAAAACTGTCTCAGCAGAAGTTTTCTGAGTCAAAGCAGCAGATAATAACAACACAAATCAATTCATTACTAAATCAGAAATGTATCACTTATTTTCACCAATCATGTCAGACGATAATATACTTTGTGTTGATATTGAAGCCATTCTCTAGTGATAACTTATGACATATTTATTATTATCTTTATGATCTCGACATTGAGACGAAACGGCCTTCATCAAAAATCCAACAGACGTCAGTCACTGCTCAGTAAGCATCAAATGATCCCTCATTATTTTACAGATGGTCAAACAGACCAGAAGAGGATTTTATTGTCATCATATATTATAACTAAAAATAAGTCTTATTATCATATGACCTTATGTTGATGCACCTGAGACACTTTTACTGACTAATACTAAACTAATAACTAATAACTACACTCTTTTATTATTATTATTATTATTATTATTATTATTATTATTATTATTATTGTTATTATTAATAATAATAATAATAATAATAATAATAATGATAATAATAACAATAATAATAATAATAATAATAATGATAATAATAACAACAATAATAATAATAATAATAATAATAATAATAATAATAATAATAATAATAATGATAAAGCATTTACTATCAGAAATAAGTTCTGAGGCAGTAACATCCATCAGAATACATTTTAAACTAAGTTGTTAACATTGATAACATTCACTGATTATTTTTCTGCTAATAAAAATAGAAATGAATGAAATCTGGACATTTTTTTTCAAAATGAGGCCCTAAAATTCAGAGGAGCGAGTTTATAATGATTTATACATCTGATCACATTAATAAATGTTTATGGTTTTTTTTTTGTTTTTTTTAATGATCATTATCACTAACATTAGTTGATGTTTTGCAATGCGAAGTTGTTCTTTGGAAGCAGCAGAAACAAGAGTCTGAGCAAAGGGAAGAACATGGAAAATAACGCTGACCATTTTATAAATTTAGCAAGTTTTCATGACAGAAAAGGGTCTGTAAGGGGGGACCTGTGTCCTGGTACAGCACCGCATCGGCCAACACTCCTCCAGTGACTTGTTATTGTAAAATGAACATATATTTAATGAATTTTTACACATGCTAGTCTACTGACCATATCTATTTTGTAAAGAATAATCCTTTTCTTCCTTCGGGGTTCAAGGAGTTTTGGTCATATTGATCTTCACCTGCAAGTTGCAATTCGGATGAAGACGACTGAAAAACATGCAGCATGGCCGACACAGGAACTGAGTCTGGGCCTAAATTTGTTTTAAAGAAAAATAAACCCTAAACAAAACCCTAAAAATAAAAGGTCAAATGCAAAAATGATCCCCACAGTCTTTGCCTAATAAGATGCTGCCTTTGTCTGAATCTAAATCTTCTCATTAATGCTAAGTGTGGTCATCTCCAGCTTGAAGCAGACATACAGGCACCTACAGCTGCAGCACACGGGGAAACGTTGCAGAATGCAGCGTGTTCTGACTCATATCGTCACTGCTAGCCAGACAAGCTGCATGTTACTGGATGTCTGCAAAATGCCAGCAGTGCTTCTCCGACTCATGCAGAATTCAGTTTGTGTGTATGAGAAGTTTAGAGGATTTTTTTCCATGAATTCATTGACATAACGTTTGTTTTTCACACTGTCAGCTCTTCGTGCATGAACTGTTTGCAGAGGACCCTTCCTCTAGCGTGCGCTGACGAGTCGTAAGGTCTAAGAGATTTAATTTGATTTATCATTCTTGTATTTTCATTCAGCAAAGTGCTCGTGGCAGCGGGCATGTAAATAAGGCACACTCATTTCCTCTTGTTCTGTTTCACTCATTATTTCTATGCAATAGCCCATTAGAGATCAGCCGTCTTGGAAATCTCACACACTGATTAGGCTGCTGTGTGAGGCGGAGGGGCAAAAATGTCCTCTGTCGCTGCGACTTACCAACAGCAGACATTTCTGGAACGGCTGCACGATACGGGCCTTCAATGAACTGTGGCGGATTGTCGTTTATGTCCTGGACTTTGATGATGAACTCGGACGGCGGCTCCAAAGGCTCGTCTGTGTCGGCATTAACGACCTGGGCTGTTAGCGTGTACTCGGCTTTCTCCTCACGGTCCAGCCTCTTCATGGCATGGATGTCCCCTGTTAACTCGTTGATGGCGAATATGGTGCCTGCCCCCTCGCCTGCGAGGACATATTTGATGTTCTTGTTGCCCACATCCAAGTCCGTGTGAAGCTGCAATCAAAAAGAAGAGACAGGATAAGAAATCAGGTTGAGGGTCCTCCGTTTGTTCCCGCTTTGTCAACACGGATCGGAGCTTTTAATGAACGCAACAGTTCACGCTCAGCAGATGCAAATACTTCTCATCATGTAATCGCTGGTATGTGTAAAACATGACAATAATGCGTCGTCGTTGCTGTGCTGGGTTGAAAGCGGCGTAGCATA
Organism: Telmatherina bonti; assembly: GCF_933228915.1. Taxonomy (NCBI): domain Eukaryota; kingdom Metazoa; phylum Chordata; class Actinopteri; order Atheriniformes; family Telmatherinidae; genus Telmatherina; species Telmatherina bonti. The sequence continues at coordinate 9,974,724 of NC_136619.1, read as the reverse complement.
GACACTAAATGTAGCTTAAGCTACATAGCCTAAGCTTTGCTAAATGAGGCCCGCAGGGGACAATAAGTTTGGAAGTAGCACAGGAAACAGACCAAAGCCTACATGGCTCCTCATTATGCATCACAAATGCATCATACACACACAAAATGTGAGGTATATTGGTCCCTGCTGTCTGGAATGCACAGAAGGAAGCTGGATATGCTTTAAATGTCTAGTAAAACAGGACAAGAAGAGAAAATCCATAAAAAATTAAAGAGGATGATTCATTCTCCCAAATAAGTAGCCCTGAAGTTAGCGGACAATGCTGCACGTGCCTCATTATTTTCTGTAATTACAGTTTCATTACTGTAGTTCTCTAAAGCCGCATCATATGCAGGCCGAGTGGTTGGATCCCACTGGCTGCACGGGATGGTAAAACTAATGACTCTCACAAAGCTGCTGCACGTCTTATGAAAGCGAGCAGGAACTCCTCAGCTGTGTTGATTTAAAAACAAAAAAAGGTGGCATTGCAGGAGCTGCAGCGTCAGAGAGGAAGAGAAGCTGCCGGTTACGGCGTGGCAGAGCAAATAAGTTGGTTTTGTTCACATCGGCAGACGGAGCACTTCCTCTACTGTAAGTCACCTTTCATGTAAGCCTCTTGATCCCCGAGGTGAGTGACTTACAGAGGGGGGAGGGGGGGGTAGGCAGCGTTTACAAAGCCGGCGATGTTCCGCGTTGCCAAGGCGCGACTGGCAGCCCTCGTCTTCTCAGGCTTTATTTTTGTTAACATAGGTGCAGCTCGAAATAAATAAATAAATGAACAAACAACACAGAGGCACGCGCGAAGCAGCGCACGCACAGGCAGGAATCAAAACATCTGAATTCAGCAGCTTTAATTTCATTTCCTGCCCTGCCACAGTGTTTCAGCAGCTGCTCCTGTGGGAGCGAGGACGGGGTGCTGGAAAAGCCAGGCAGCAATCTGTCGGTGCAAATCCCGACCCCTGAGCCGCCCCCCGCAACGCTCTTATAAGCCAGCTTTTATGCATTCGCCGTCTCTGAGGTGTTGTTTGAAGACACTGACAAAGCACACTCACTTAAATTGTCACACCTTGCACTTTTGTTTTCCTAATTGTGCCATCATTTCACATGAATGATGTAGCTCATTAACACAAATGCCTTGCAACATCCTGCACACTGAGAAGCTCTTTAAATGAGCTCAAATTAATGATGCTCCGTCGCTTTTTTTTCTCTTTTAATTTTATGTGTAACTTCCTGTGTAATATTGTGTCTGCAGCTTAGAGTATATATTTACATGTCATTGTTTTTCAACCAGAGAGGGTGAGTTGAGTTTCACATTAGGTGTGGATGAACCCTACTGTGCAGTAAGATACCAAACTGTATTTATATTTGGCCACACACTGTAAAAACTCAGCCTTAAAAAGCAAGAAAAAATATATAAAAATTAGGTAAATGTTGCTTAAAATAAGATAAATTATTAAGAAAATTTGGCTTGTCAAGACTTCCCAAAACAAGTAAAAAATACTCTTAAAACAAGAGGAATTCTCTGACATAAAAACTAAGAATTATCTTACCTTTAAAAAATTAAGCACGTGTACTCAAGATTTTTAATCTTACTTAGATTTGAGTTTTTGCAGTGCACCTGTCTCTGCTGATGTAAGCTGCTGTACGTCTGCATGCATGACAATGAAATGACCTTCCTCCTCGTTCAGTCCACTGGCTGAATAACCGCATGTGCATGTCTTTCAGCTGGGCAGAAGCCTGGTGACCACATGTCCAGGTGTGCTGGAGAAGAGATGCAGCTAAAGGGAGCATGATAGGAGATCTCGAGGATTTGGATTGGATTTGGAGAACTCTGCAGGATTCTAATAGACATCAACAACTATCATACGTGTCCTGAGTTAGCCATAACTCAGGTGGTCCAATGGCCACCTGAGCCACTGGTGGTTTTAATCTCTCTTCCCCCAGTTGACACTGCCCCCTCCTGGTCTACAGTGTCCCGGTGTATAAATGTTTGGAGGGAGGCGAAGGCTTCATATGTAGCTTAAGTCTGAATGAGGAGTGAATGAATAATGGATGTCGTGCAAAGCACCTTGAAAAGTGCTGTAGAAATCTGATCCAGTAGTATTAATGTTGTGTTCCAACCATAATGCAACACATCTGGCACACTCCACAAAGCTGTTCATTATCTTCATTCAGGTTTTACTTTATCTTAACTGTTAAAATGTCAGATCCATATGATAAAGTCTGGCTGGGCCGGCCCGGACCGGATCAGGAAACACAGCATGAGGGAAGAGATTGCAGACAAATAACTTGACTGTTTTGTTCAAGAGTGGCTGATATCCTGCCGGCCTGGGCCTGCTGGGGCCTGTTCCCCCTGACCGCAGGGGACTCCGGCTGGGGCTCCCCTCTGCTGCCTCCCGGGTGGGTCCATAGCTGGCTCCGGGGTGGGGTGGTTGGATCCTGTGCTTAGGGGTGGCTACCGGTCACCTGGGTCGCCTGCTTCTTGCCTTTGTGTGGGCGGGGTCAAATTGGCATGATCACTCTTCTCTGAACACGTTCCACTCTGTATGTTCTGCATGTGGCACAGTCACTGGGTTGTGTGCAGGATTATTCACTAACAGCAGCTTGTTTTCTTTGTCTCCCTGATAGTTTATGGTGCTCTTGACACTTGATAGTCTAATCCTCTGCAGGGGGACTAAGAATCTTAGATTGGCCTGTTTGTGTCTATGTGTGTGAATATGTAGGTACATGTGTCTGTATAGGCAAATGCGTATGGGTGTATATGCGTATGTTTATGCAGATGTCTATTTTTTACTTCTTTCTCTTTCTATCTCTCTTTTTCTCTATCTCTACGAGGTGTTTTCTTTCTTTTTCCATTTATCTTCCTGTTGCTCCTATCCTCCGTGGTCTGGTCAAGCAGTAGAAACTCAAAAATGTACACAAAATAAATAAAAAAATAAAATTAAAATCTAGAGGGGGATCATCATACCAGTAATGCTCCCCTTGGCAAAGTAAATTTGCTCAGCAGAACACAGCATCCAGACCATCATTTTGCCTGCTTAAATGCTGGACAAGACAAAAAAAAAAGAGTTTCTGATATCTTTATGCTGTTCTGTCCACCTCAGCAGGATGTCATTGCGTATGCAGAACCTGTTTCTTCCTCCCCTTACTGTGAATTGGTCTGTGATGACAGGAAATGAGTCAGTTTACAGGAAATGATATATTTTCCAGTCCATTTCATTTGCTTTGAGGAAAAAGCAGGCGCTTTGTCGTATAATAATCTGGAAACTGCATCATGTCACAGGAAGCAGGTATTAACAGGCATGATGTGATCTTATGTTAGATGCAGGAAGAAGTAATATAAGGCAACAGATTCTCCTTCCCGACTGATCACAATCAGGTTTCAGCAGGAAGTTTCTGCATAATGCTGCTTTTTCTTCTGCGAGGAGGTCAAAGGTAAAAGGACAAACATCAGGCTCGGAACCAACAGACTTATGTTCGCATTCAGCCTCATCACTGCTGTGTTTCAAGCCCTTTATTAGATTTTCTTCTCCACTGTTTTCCACTGCATCCAAACCAGCCTTCCTGACCGTCAGTGTCTGAATTTTGAGTCTAAATGGTTTGTAAATGAGATGATTCTTTACGGTTCACAAACACAAAGTAAACAGCCTTTAGCGTGTTCCTGAAACAACAGGGGACAGTTTGACATAATACGGTAGTGCCTTGCTTATATGAATTAAACTGAATTAGATAGTCGTGCTGTGGTTGGGGGAAAATGAGGCTGGCCCTAATGAGTCAGTCAGGCATTTACTGTACTTTTCTCATTCATCAGATGCTTTTATGCAAAAGAAATGAAGCTGTAACAACACAGAAGACTCAACTAAACAACTCAAATTAAATAAATCAAAAGTAATTAGCAATAGAAAGGATTCAAAATTAGAATATGACAATAACAAGAAAATGAGTCGAATCAAAGCCGTGATAAAAAAGAGACCTTTTAGCTCACATTACGCACATTATGTCCGCTCTCCTCCCCCGTAGCAGCTTAGTCCCAGCCACGCCATGTGCACAGGCACACGGAGCATCAGTCACATGGTTGTTTGATTCCACTTTTCTGCATGATAAGGTCATGATGTCTTTATAATATGTAAAACTGAATCGGGTCCTCGTCCTGCCGGCTCTTAAAGTTTCCCGACTGAAACAAACCCGAGTCAAATCAAACTGATCACCACAGCTTGGTATCAAGTTCTGCACAAGTCTGGTGATGTTTCATTTGAAGTGGGAGTGTTGGTGCAGGGAAACATCCATACTCTGGATTGTAAACTAAAGATACGACTTGGCACTGAGGCCTCACAGCAGAAAGGTTGCTGGTTTGACTTCGCTCAGTAGATGTACCTTTTTGTTTTCCTCTGCCAAGGAGGTTATGCTTCTGTCAGCGTTTATATTTCTGTTTGTTTGTTAGAAAACTGAACGCTAAAACTACAGGGCAGTTTTATGTGATTGTTTTCTGAGAATGGGTCTTGGTCTGACTTAGATTCCTTTAAAGTTGGAAAGTGATCCAGATCACCATCTGGATCCAGGAATTTGTTGAGACATTCTTTATTATTGGACGATACGTAATATAAGCTGCTACTTTTTCACATGATTTAAATCCTGTGGTTGAAACAATGGTACATCTAGTTTATGAATTTCACTGGTTCGTAAGTCATTTTGTGCTCCATGCATAGACCCTTATCAATGAAAACACACAAAGAAATGCATATAATGCAGCCTTCAAGTTAAAGGGGATCAATGTGGCTTTTAAAGAAGGAAACAGAGCTGCTGCTCGGTGTAGGTGCAGCTCATATCCAGCTGTGCTCTATAACCTGGAGATTGTTGTATTTTTTCATGTAACTCTGCAATAAATTATTTTAAAACTTGGGCAAAAAATAAAAAAGTTTCCAAAAGGTGTCACAAAATATCAAAAATGGATCTGGATCACAGAAAAATTCTGGATACTATGATCCAGAACAGGAAAAAAAAAGGGATCTTAGGAATTTCCATCCTTGCAAATGAACAAATTCTAATATAAGCATGCTAAAAACACCATAATGTAGCCAAGATACTGTGGATTCATTATCAGTGAATCCAGGAATCTAACAGTGTTTCCACATGAAATGACTGTAGGACTGGAACATATGAGGGGAATCACAGTCTGGCTGGAAAACGGTGCTTGGTTGGCAGAGGTCTGTGCTCTCTGGGAGCATCTCTAGTTTTTTAATATAACTCTAAATGTCAACTTTTCATACAAGAGAATGATGAATTATCTCAACAAAACACAATTCCTGGAACAACTAGAAGCTGTTTTCTATAGAATATAAACGTTTGGCCTCGGAAGTCAGAAACCCAGTGCAGACGTTTGCCTTGAAAGTTTCAGTTCTGGTAACTTTTTATTTCCATTCTTTCCCACAAAACTAAAAATGACCTGTTCTGCCTTGGAAATGTCTGAATAATTTTGTACATGATGGTGTTTTCACAGTTCTTTCCTGCTGCCAGCTTCAGTCCTGAATGTGCATCGAAGGTTGTTAGACTTCCTCCAAGTCGCCAGCTGTTAGCAGCATTAGTTTTCCCGCTCGTTGCTTAAACTCAGATTTTAGAAGTGGACAGACAGCTTGTCGGCTGTGGAAAACAATAGAACATAAACCACTGTGTTTAGTGATAAAACAATGTACACATACAACACTTTTTGAATGCTTTAAAGCATTTTTATGTTGACTGTAGCTCCACTTTCATCATGGCTTAGCAGGCTATGGCTCAACATGAAATGAAAAGATCTGTCGGAAGCGGCTGCTTCAACCTTAAATTGACCGTGTTCGCCCACTTCTTAAACAGTCTCCACACTGGAGTCTGCAAATGGTCATCTAAGAGTATAATTACTGATGAACAAAAAGAAGACTGTCACGGGTCCTAGTCATTAAGTCAGTTGCCAAGAGACTGAAACAGCAGCAACAATCAGTGACATTGACTGGAAACAAACAGATAATAGATAACAACACCCTCAAGTGTTCGTCGTGTGTTAAGATGCACAACAACGGCGAGCCCACTAGACACACTGGTGTGGCCATGTTGATTTAGTATTTGACAAGTAACAATCAGGGTTTCGACTTCATGTCAGTCAGAGTCAGATTTCAGATGATCCTGAAATGCAATGCAGCATGGCGAGGAGTCGTTCTGGTTCCAACCAGCATGAACGGGGATTTTATTCCTGCAGCATAATCAATGGGTGTCGATGAATGGAGCGTGTTCAGGCTGGAAAAGTTGCTTCAACTCCATCTTCTCTGACATGCACATGTCTGGCAGCTTGAGTTCAGGGTGAGAGCAAAAACGCTCCCATGAAGACACCTCCAGTTACCAACCACACTCCCAGTCTGGGGTTTGCTGGAACGGTGAATGGAGGAGGAAATATGCCAGCCCCCGCCAAAGATGAGCTTTTTACAGCAATCACTCAAACAATTACTGCTCTAATGTGAAGGATTCAACAGTTTCTACCCCCACACACTCGCACCTGACTCCCGGCCCCCGCCTCACAAGCAGATCCCCTCGCCACAGCTCCACGCGGGGAAGGAATGATTTTTGCTTCTTGTCAGGGCGAATGGTTGATGGGACGTGTGCTCCTCCCTATGTACGTAGCAGCAGGACGGAGAAGGAGAGCGAGACTGAACTGAGGAGCAAGAGGGAGGAGATGCTGTCACTGTGATGAAGAACAGACCGCACACAGTTTGTCAGACTGCTGTCTCCAAGTTCTACCTCAGTTAGTACTTAGTGAGGGTCAGAAATTGCTTCTGTTGCTGCGTTAAATCTGTGTCTCTGTTTACGATTTATCTGCGCTGGAAGCAGTACAATGATGCATTACCTCAACAAAAGTTCAATTCCTTCATTCCTGCATGATATGCAGTTCACTGTTAACAACATTTATTTTTACTTCCAACAGATTTTTCTTTGAGAAAGACGAAACATTTGTGAAACATCATGTTAAAAAACACTGACAGGAGATGTGATGTTTAGTGGAACTGCTGATATGTTTAACACAGAAAATAACAAGGCTGTCAAGTGATAAACAGTTTTTAATTGCAATTAACTGCTTGACTGAATAATCACAAATCAGACAAATTTGTAATTATTCGAAAGTTTTAACTTAATTAAAAATCCTCAAATCCGAATATATTTTATATAAAATGTGCAATTACAGGTGAGTTTTTTTCTTGCTGCATGTTGCATTGTGGGTAATCTGGCTGTTGTTTCGGGGCGTGTGTGAGTAATCGGCAGAGGGAAGCAGCAGAGAAGAAGCTGCAGTGGTGGGACGCGTGCCGACAGATGATTAGCTGCTAATCAGCCATTAAGCGTCTAACTGGGCTCAGGTATCAGGAGTACTGATATTCACACGCTGTGTTCAGGTTTTAAGAAGTGGAAAACAAGATCTGTTAGATGCAAAGCTGGGATGTTGACTCTGCCTCACTCCGTCCTTAAAATCGGTTAAAAAAAAAAGGAAACCTTCAAATTTCCAGGTAGTTAGCCTCAGTTACTCGTTAGGCTGCTTTATTTCCACGTTTAGGCACATTTTCTTGCAGCTGCCATAACAAGGTCAGACTCTGGCTACTTCATTGTGAATAGAGATGCTAAAATCGGTCTGTGAAGGGCAGGAAGTAGTTGATGGCTTTGTAAGAACAAGAACTGTCTCTGGATGTGTGTGTGTGTATGTGTGCAGGACTCTGTGTGCACCATGGCCTCTGGAGCTCATTGCGACTGTTTTAGTCAATGGTTTGGTTCACACTGGGCATGTCGTCGTGTATCAGAAGCATCCAAGAAGCACCTTGGTTGGCTTTTGATTCAGAATGTGTCAAGTTCAGCAATTCTGATAGCGCCAGATGGATGTAAAGCATCCGTTATATTTCAAAATAAAAGTCCCCATGCAGATTTGCCCTCACTGGTGACACTAGGCTAGAAGTCAATCGGTCAGAGGGTGTCAGTGTTTTTTTTTTTTTTTGTTTTTTTTTCAATCTTTTTTTTATCCTAGACTTCGAAGATTTTATTCTGGAAGTGGAGAATCACAAGATTTTTCAGCAGAAATGAGAAGGTATGGACCCACATATCAACAGTTTCTGGAGTTGATGGTTGTTTAACATACTTATTAACACATAAATGTTATTTTTAATGTACACTATCATCAGGTAAGCTGTCTGCAAAGAACCATTAAGTAAAATACATATTAAAAATGGTGTACTTTTGTGATGTTGTGGATCCAGCTTTGCAGACAGCTCACTGCTCCAGTGGTAACTGAGGAGGTTGCAGAGTAACCATGGAAACTTGTCATAACTTGTGTTTGTTCCACTAACACAACATCTATTTTTTTAGAGGAAACCTTCCATATGAAACATTTAACTTTCTTTCTGAAAGATAAAACCAGAATCACCACACATCCAATGTCTTCAACGTGAGTAAGTATTGGTTTTCTCAGATGACACCATGCTGAGAAAAACAAGTGAAACAATTCAATGGTAGCCCCCCCTCCCAGTGTCTCAGAGCAGAAAACACCTCCTTTATTTATGATATTTACAATGATTTTGTTTATTTGTTCTATTAATCATTGTCGTTCAGCATAAAAGTTTAAGACTTTTCTTGTAATGATCAGAAAAATTTACATGCATATTTACTTTAGCTTCACCTGTTTTTCAAAGTGATATATTCAAGTTAAAAGAAGAATGCATTTCTCCTTTTAATTATAAATGAGCAGAAGTATAAAAGGGGAAAAAACAGAAACCCTGAAAGGTTCATGGATAAGAGAGGTTTTAAAACACACACATCATTAGATTGTATTTGATATTGCTAACTGGAAAAAAGCCCAAAGCTGCACAGAACAGTGTGAGCCCGTGTCGACTGAATGTCATGTTCAGATGCGGTAAAGATGGTGGTCTTGATTAACCAAGACTGCATAACCAGACCAGGCAATCTTACTGGAGGGGAAAATGTCATGTTCACCATTAAATATGGAGTAGACGCATGCTGTTATATAAAATGTATGGGAACCCCAAGGCAACAAGCTACATGAACTAGTTTACATAGCACCTTTTGTAACAGCCAGATGTTGACCTTTTTCTGTTCAGCTCAGTCAGTTTTTATGGCCTAGTTCTCCTCATCTGGTCAGTTTTATCCCGTCTCATACAGCAAATCCAAAAAGTCCATTTAAGGGACTGCAATGAGGAATCAACAGCGGGTAATTCATTGCCAAAACTGATAAAATTAGAGCTTCTGTGCAGCCTTCGGCAACTGCAGCCTAAATAGTTACTCCAGATAGATTCTGCTCAAACATGTCTGGAAATTAATTGCAGCTTCCTCCCATTTGTTGGATTTTGACTCTCTTAATTACACCTACATGAATAATCTGTAATTCTAAATATTGCAATAACATTTTGAATGTACGGAACAGATGGTGCGATGCATGATGAATGATACACTTAGCTATTCTTGGGAACATCTCCCTCCCCAGTATGTCTCATGGCACATAGCGGTTTATCAAATCGGACTGAAAAGTTTCCTTCTGTTGTGAACCGCCACAGAAAAACCGTAAAGTGGTCGTCAGCGCCGTAAAAGTTCCAGACAGAAACATCACAACCTGAAATGCTCTCAGGATTTCTGATCTGTGCATTAATGATGGTAACAATAATCCTCAATTTTTGTTTCTGTACGGAGCAAATATGGATTTTTTTTCATGACTCAGTGAGAGGAAACAGGTTGTCCGGTTGGACTCTCCACAAATGAATAAAATCTTCAGGGATTCACGAGTATCTCTTGCTGTAGAACAATAATCAATATTGCTTTTCTCAGAGGTCAATCAGAGTATTAATGGAGGCCAAAAAGAGGAAAGAATGCCTCACATGTTGTCCTGTTCAGTTATTATCACTGCAGACACGCTCGCTTCATTGAGACAATGGCAAAGAGATGGGGTCACGACCCAGACACAAGCAAAGGTGATGGTTTGTAATTGAAACTAGTTCCACTCAGAAAAGGTACAGTAATTACAATCAGCAGAGACTTACAGTGTCATATCGTCTCCACACACACCTACACACACAAACCTTGTATCTTTTTTGTCCTTTATTAGACAGACAACTGAACTACTGGTGGGTCTTCGTCCCTCTGCCTTCATGTTGGTTTATTTTCCACTCAGACAGCCATGAATTAATGAGACAGACAATAAAAAACTCAGAAAAAAAAGTCTCCCCAAAATATCGAGGGCGTTCTTGCCGGATTTGTGTGCAATCCGCACCAAGGTCAATCAGAGCTAATGTGTTCCATGTCCATCCCTACACTTTGAGCAATGGCACGTGCGCTGCAGTCATTGCCACTGGCGCTTTATTGCTGCTGGAGAATAAGTCAAAGTCAAAGCAGCTACCTTTTTTTTTTCACAGGAGGGCAACACAATTAGATTTAGCCACCCATGAAAAGTGTTTTGTTTGCAAGCGTGGATGCATGCATTTTAAATGTAGGAGAGCACAGTGTCACCGCAGAGTCAGGGTGGAAAATAAGAAGATAAAAAAGAAAAAAAAACACAAACTGTAATGCTAAGCAGGATGTCTCCTATATCAGGGTTCACTTTGAGCACCTGTTGTGTGGAGGCAGCCTTCAGTATGGATTTTTCAGCGCCTGCTCATTATATCTCATTGTTAAACAGGAGAACATTACACTGCATAATCAGACTGTTCGTTCCTGTGAAGCCTCTTAAAACCCAAAAAAAAAACAAAAAAAACCCAGCAGATTGACTTCATGGCAGCACCACACGAGTCTACTGAACCCCTCTCCCCCCAAAAGCTTCAGTTCCACCTAAATACAACAAGAGACACTGCAAACAGTAAAGAGACGAAGCATGAAAGAGTGTAATGAGCTCCGCAACAGAGGCTGTGGGGCGCATAAATAGGGGGGGGGGATCTTTTAGCATTAACCTCACCTACTGTCATTACTCTACCTGTGGGCCACAAACTCATCTGTATACACAGCGTGCCTGAGGTGGGTGGCTTCGGAGGGGTGCTAAACAAAACAAGCTTAATCAAGAAGCACAACAGTTTTCTCTTTCTTCTGTGCAGCTGACCTAATCAAATCAAGGAATGAGATTGATTTCACGAGGTGCAGATGGATCCCGTAGCAAGTCTAATTCAACGCGCCGGCTCTTCACTATGATGTGCGTTTTCTCGGCCCAGATGGTGCAGCTCGGGTTTGTAATTCATATTTTAACATTTCACTCCCCCTCCTTCTCTTCTCTCCTGCCTTCTTTCTTTCACAAGCTTTTGTTCCCTTCTTTTCTGCAAAGGTTTTGACAGTGGAGTGACTCTGTGTTGATGTGGGCAAGTATCACCAACTCATCCGTCAAGCAGGCGGTCCTGTGATCCTGTTAAATGTCACAAACAACGCAATCCGACCGGTGAGTTCCACAGTAGCAGAGACGGAGCTCGCGTTTAGGAGACAAAAGAGATGAGAGGAACTGAACATTTGAACCTGAAAGTGAACCTTAAAATGAGACTTTGGTTTTATTGTGCAGGTTTTTTTTTTTTAAAGGAAAAGTCCTTAATTATGTCATTGATATTCTGGTGCACTCTGACATTTGCAGAGGTCGCTGCCTGTTTCTGGGTTAGACTTTTATTAGAGTGGACACATTCAGAAGTTCAACTAAAATTTTAAGGTTTTAATTAAGAAAAGTGAATTAAAAAAGGGGTTAAAAGGTCATTAATCTTTACACAGTGTGGAAAAGGTTTTATAACGAATCAAGATGGGAGTTTAAAAAAAAACAACTATAATTTCAACTCGTTAAAGTGAGTTTATGAACTCATTCTATAATAAAATTGTTAATTAATATGAATAAAAAATTACAGGTAAACAAAAGGAAAAAAAAAAGATGGACACAGATTATAAGAAGGATTTTCTTTGCATTCCAATTAGCATGTTTAAGATAGATTTCATATAAAGTATATATAGACACGCTCAAATTTCCATAATTGGAGGGCACACAGAGTCGGAGCTTCTCTGTTTAAGGCTTATTCCTGCAGAGAAATGCAGATGTGCTCCACTGTGCCTGTTCGAGCTGTCAAAGTCATTGTTCTCAACCTGAGAAGTCTTGCAAATGAGCTAGTTTCTCTGCCAGCTGCTGCTGCTGGTAAGGAGTGTGTTGCTGGTGTAGAGGATTTCTTCAGGTACTGTATACAATACGTTCTCTTATGGATGCTTGAATAATGGACTCTGACAGCTTTGGCTAAGCACTTTTGTTTGTCTTCAAGCAAATTCCGCTATGGGCCGCTTCTCAGAACAGCACCAGAGGCTACGGCATTATTATATCAATTGCTGATGTGCTTTAAATAAACACGACTGCTAACATCTTTGTTTGGGGTTTGAATCGAAGCGTTTTGGAGTGAAACCAAGGGCTGTCAAAAATGATTTTTGAAAAAAAAAAAGGGAGTGAACTACACAGTAATCTTCATCTAAAACTCGTGCCAGCATCCAGATTTATAAGTGAGATGTACAGAGAACAATATATCTCTCTACAGCTCGCATAAGGGAAAAAAAATGGTACTGGAAAGCAGCATTTGCTCACGACTTAGAACAAAAGGCAGCGTAAATGAGGGCTTCATTGGCTATATTAATAATCATCTGTGCCTTCTCCTTTGAGAGGCCTGTGATATCGAGTATCATTAGACATGCAAATAACAGCTCCATTTTCCCGTCCCTGGGATTAGGAAGGAAAGAGAGAAAAATGAAGAAGAGGCATGGCTGTGGCAGAAACAATTAAGCTATCCTCTTCGCGGAAGCACTTGGCAGCAAGCTTCAGACTGGTGAGGAGAGGTGGTGGTGGCCGTGGTGGTGGGGAGGGGTTGTCCTTTGGCTGGGCTGCAACGTCAACACACTTGTCTGAGTAAGTGTGCGATTGCACAGAGCATCGCTTTAAGATGTCAGATCACCTTGGAGTGGACAGCAGCGATGAGCATGAGCTCTCTCAGTGTCATGATGCCGCTATACATGTTTCATACGGTGGAAAGCAGAGACTGAGAGCAGGGAAGGAGAGCAAATGAATGAAGAGCGAGAAAAGAGATTTATCTGTGTTGTCTCTTGCAGCAAACAGCGATGCCATGTTCCTTTCATCCTCACCCCACATGGACAAGCAGAGTACTTTACCACCTCGCTCTGAGACAATCTTCCAGCCTTCCTCTGTCACATCTCTCTAACTTGCACTGTATCTTTTGGCTGAAAGGGCCCAACCTTCCCTTCCAGTTACGCCTTCCTAACAGCACAAAGCCAACAAGTATCAAAGGAAACATACACCGAATTTCCTCCTTGAGTTGGAGTACAACTAAATATTTTCCTACACTAAAGTAATTACTCTTTCTCTCAGTGCTTGCCTGTGAAATTGCCTCTGATAATCCATTTCCCTGATTCCCTTGTTACTTTCACTTCATTTCCAACTTATTGTCATTTTTCTACTTTTTACCATCGCAAAACAAATCTAGTGGTGCAGCAGAAGAAAAAAAATCAGTCTTTGCCTGGTTAAAGGTTCCCTAACAAAAAGAAAGAAAACAGGTTTAGGTCTAGGGAGTATTACCCAGCAGCTAAATTAATGGGGCTTGATTTAAAATATTTAAAAAAAATGTCTAAACTTTGTGCATCAGTCAAATAGAATGAGGAAGAAATATGAAAGAGGGGAAGTTATGATATGAGATGAAGGGATGAAAGCACGCAGCATTCCTAGTTCACAGTCAAAATCTAAGAAAGTCAAAAATTAACTTCCTAAAATGCTCACGTCTCCTCATATTTCTCTCTTTTTTCGCTCCCTTTCCCTCTTTATCACTGTCTTCCTCCTCTCCTGCTCTCACTCTGTGTCTTTTTCTGGAATCGCCCGTCGGTAATGTCAACAGAGATTTCACGGCACACTGCTGGTGTATCAGCCGGGCCTCACATTTCCCTTACCTGTGATTTACATCAGAGAACAGGCTCAGGGGGGATTTTCCATGCCAGCGAAGGAAGGGAAGCAGTAAAGATGGTGCTGGGTAAGTGTAAGGATGGGGTGAGGTGGATGGGGCTGGTACCCTGGGGCTTGACGAAGTGAGGCACTCTAACAATGGTGGCGTCGACCACCCGGCTGAGAGATGCTTTTACAGCTAACCGAACCTGTCTGACTGCATTCAGGCGGTGCTCCTTAAATGTCACCATCCTCTTTCGACAGTACACAGGTCGGACTGAGTTGTTTCCAGTGCAGGGTACATGCATCTGTGCATGGAAGCATTAAGTTTGCATCAGTTGGCAGCATGTTTTTCAAGGCTTGAACTTTATGTTTGCTCTTTTTTGGCCATTGTGAAGACATACAGAGAGAACAAAAATGTTTTTTTTTCTTTCCGATTGGTTGTTCATTTAAATTGTTTGGTTTAGAAACCTAACTGGCAATCGCACACACACACACACACACACACACACACACTATATATGTATATATATATGTATGTATATATATATATATATATATATATATATATATATATATGTGTATATATATATATATATATATATATATATATATATATATATATATATATATATATATATATATATATATATATATATATATATATATATATATATATATATATATGCGTGTGTGTTTGTAGATATATGTATACAGACATTGATCATGGAGTTGTTACTTTTATTGAGTCACTGCACAAAGTAGATGGGAAAGTATGAAATGAAACCTCAGGTGGACTTTGTTCATCTAGATGAATGACAGTCACAGATGGCTCAAACTGCAACTGTCCCAGAAGTGTTATGCCATTGCTGAAGACAAACCCCAGGTTAACGTGATTTTTTTCTTCTGCTTCTGCTTGGTTCAACTCAAATCAGACCAATGAGAGTCCCTCTGTGGTTTGGTCAGTCATGAGATGTGCAGACAAACATGAAAGATTTTATCCTGAGGTCTTTGTATAGCATTATCAAGTGTTTCATCTGCTCCCTTGACAATTAAAGGCTCATTCACGCTCCCTCTATGTAGAAATAGGTATGTCTATTTTAAAGGTATCATACTGATCTCTCTTTGTGTTATTTCGACTGGCACAGATTTTTCTGTAAGACATCCACCAGAGGGCAGCACAGAGTTCACCTCCAAGTTTCGACGCAAGTTTTGAACAATGGAAAATGGCAATAATTGGGACATTGAAGCGTGAAGAAAATTGATGTCCGGTCGTGTTTGAAACCAGAAGTGTCACATTTATGTTACTTTATTATATTTTGAATAGATCTTTGTAATAGGAAAATATTGATTATTTTAAAAATCATTGAACCTCGAAGTCGCTGTGGGCATAACTTTATTCATGTAGCTCGCCACATACACAGGCTTTTATGAACTGGTGGAGCGTTGCCTTGTCGGGGGCAGCTTTAGGTCTGGATAAAACAGTGAACAGTGGTTATTTGCCATAATTGTGCATAATATTTTAAGAAAAATGGACTCTGCTAGAACACTCAAGGCGACGAATGGTCCAAAAAGTGTTCCTGTGTTGCAAGAGTCTTATGGGGTTCAGAAAGCTGGTGTGACACCAACTAAGTGGGTTCTTTGTGTCCCAAATGGCCCTGAGCGTATTCAGCAGCCTGTCAACAATCAGAAAGTGTATGTCATGTATTTGCTGCCATTAAGCCACAACATCCTGGTGACCAAAATGCAAACCTCACCTCTCAGATTATAATACCTGCACCCCAGCCCAAACATGGGTCTCATCTGAATCCGCCAGAGAAACTGGTTCCCACTGCAAAGTCAGATTTAGCCAAGCCTTTGTCGGAGTCAGCAAAGATGGAGAAGCCATAGAACAAACCTGCCAAAAATGATCATTCCTCCACATCAAAGAAATGATGGTATCTGGAAAATTTTGACATTGACTGATCCTTACGTAAGGGTAAGTTTGGTGAGATCTACCTGGCCAGAGAACGACAAACAAAGTTCATCTTGGCCTTGAAAGTGCTCTTCAAGAAGCAGCTGGAGAAGGCCAGGTTGGTGCACAAGCTGAGAAGAGAAGTGGAAATCCAGTTTCAGGGAGTGATGGAGCTAAAGACTTATTTGCCAGGCTGCTGAAACATAACCCCATGTGTAGATTGCCCATCCATGGAGTCATGTCACACCCCCAGGTGCTTGAGTTCTCCACCAAGAAACCTACCACCTTGAGCAATGATGAATCCAGTCAATAACTCCTCTCCAAACATCTGCATGCTGGATTACAACAAAACTTCAAGAGATGATATTGTGAGCGGCTGACTTCTCCAAACCGGTTTCTCTGTCACAACGGAATGACTTTATATGGCAGACACGTCATGCCAAATGGCCATTTATCTTTTATCTTTGTGTGTCATGTGTTACCAATGGCATTCTTGCTTGTAAATAATTCAGTTGTTATTTTGTATAATTGTGAAAATTTCTGTTAAGTTTTCATGAAATGCCATTACTTAAAAAGCTAAGAAATTCTTATTTGTTGAATACGTCACTTTGAAATGTACAACAATACGTTACAGTATGTTTTAGCAATCATTTCATTTTATTGTTTCAAGAGTTTGATAAAACATTGAAGTTTGCCATGAGGACACACAACACAAGAACTAGTGGTTGGTATCAAGATGCATTTGAGTTTAGTGCTCAGACTACTGCAAAACCACTGCAAAACCACTGGAACAGGGAGAATTATAGGCCTTGAAGGGAGTTTTTTGGACATTGTTATTAAATTAGTACAATAAAACATTGGACCATACCTTGGTGTTCTGGTGACTTGCCCTATGTGTCAAACCACCATTTTTCCTAAAATTTTGAACCAGTAAACTTTCATATTAATTTCAGATGTGAAGCCTACAGAGGTGATGCTGTGACTGACCTTGCGCAGGCACAGCATCGGTGTAAATCCTGCTTCAGGGTTTGAAAAGGGTTTTGGAACTCAATGGCGATACCATGAGCATAAGAAGTGCTCTTTAAAATGTGGATTTGTAGACATATTCTGCAATGTCAGCATCATTTGAGGTGTTACATTGTTGTAAAAACCAACTTATCGTCAGAAAAACTGGAGTTAACTACATGTACTGTTTTTTGTGCTTTCTTTTTTCAAGTATGGCTGTGTGATGTTCTTACAAGCAGTCGGTGTAAACAGCTGTCAGACTGCTCTCTGAGAATTCAGGGTGGATTTCTAATTAAGGAGCAAATTTAACAGTTATTTAGAAAATGAATAGAAATGCACAAAACACAATTAACCATGTAACACAGCTCAAATCTCTATGTGGTGGTTTGATTCCGTCAGGATTTTGGCCTGTGTTATTTGAGATGTTAAGTGCTCATGTTTTCAGAATTGTCATATTTTTACTGATATATGTAATTTAGTAAGAAACTAGCAGGTGTGTGGGTTGCAGCTGATTGGTGGACTGATATGTTGACCAGCAGAAGTGCATGCAAAAACATTTCTGATGCAAAAACAACAGGTTGCAAAAATGGCTATAAATTGCTTTTGCTATGGATGTTTTTTGGGATTTTAAATCATTTTAGACAATGAAAATGTTCTCTTCTGTCACTTTAACTTCTTCATTACAATTCCTTTTAATATTTCTCACAACTGAAAGCAATTTGACAGCTTTTCTTTTGAACTTCTTTAGAGAACCCTGCTTCAGAAAATAACAAAGAATCATTCCTTTGACTTGGTTTAAACGAAGAAATGAACTTCAATTTGACTGTAAAATTAAAGAAAAAAAGAGAAAAATCATTTGTTACTGAAGGCAGTTTTGTTCGCAAGGGTTTTCAGAAATCTGTCTGGAAGACTGGAAAGGGTTAACAAACAGTTTGTTATCTAAAGAAGTCGAAAGTAAGGAGATAAATAAAGAGTTCTAATGACTTTGCACTAAATAGTGTTCCTCATGCATAAACCTTCTATAGATGGACCTCCTTCTTGCTTTTAATGCATCCATTTTCATGCTTGAAAGAATAACTAAGTCAAGCAAAAACCAATGCAGCGCAGTCTGAATAGTTCAGCCTTTTCTCTTATGATCAGGTATTTAATTTGTAAGACTTTTATTAGAGCATTATTTCCATCACCTTTTTCCCCTTTCATTAAGCCCTGGCCACAAAGCCATGGTGAAAAGCCATCCAACTCCATCTCCAGAACTAAGAAAGGATTACATAATAGAATACAAAAGAAGAAACAAAGTTAAATGAAGAGAAACTGCAAAGCAACCGTTGTGCAGACTGCAAGTAAAAGACTTTTACAGTGAGTCAAGTCCAAACTTAAACATAAATTTTACACTCTGATATCGCTCTAAACTGATTTATTGGCCATAATATGGGAATTGTCTTAAATAATAGCTCAACCTCTTGAGGTTTATGTCCATCAGTAAAACTCATCACATCACTAAAGCATCATTTTCATGTTCTTCTAAATCTCTCCTTCTAATGAAATAACATTTTTTTAAATGTAATGATTGAGGGTTTTCAACAGGCTCTGCTTATGTCACATATCTGATGACCTCATGGCAATTATACCTCAGTGTGATGTCCAAAAATTATATTGACAGATTCACAGTATTAGCGTTAACGTAGTAAGGAAAAAGTAAGTCAGCTACAGTCTGAGAGCTGCATTAGAATAGGGATGACTGAATATTTATTACAGAACTCAGACCCATGTAGCCACAGAGATGTGCAGATGATTTAATGCCCAGTCTGACCATGTGTGTTGTCTGATAGCTTCACATGCTAAAGCCACAGCCGAGCATGCTCAGTGCAGTGAAATGTGTTGCGATGGTTGTCATGTCCGGAGCTAACGAGTCGGGACACAACGTTGGTACAACATGCCATTTGTCTCCCATAATAAGACATGAGAGCTCACAGACATTTGAGGGAAGTCAGCATTGCAAAACGACTTCTTCCTGGAAAGACACACAGTGAGGCTTGCCAGGAAAGCTTTTTATTTATTTATTTTCTTCTTTTTTTATGAGTCTGTTTGTGTGTGTGTGTGTGTGTGTGTGTGTCTGCTTGAATGAATGTAGGCATACTGGCTTCACTACTTAGCTTCTGAATCTCTGTGTGTGTGTATGTGTACGACAGATGTGTGTGAGCATCCAAGCTTGCTAAAATGTTCAGAAATCACACCCTGTGTTGTGGGTTTGTGTGTATTAGTGTGTGCGTGTCCCTGTACAAATGCCCCCTCCCTATTACAGCTGACTAGTAGATGGATGCTGGCTGTCACACCTGCCTGACTTTGTTCCTGCCAGATGCAGTGGGGTCGCAGGGAAAGCGCCCAAACACTCATCAATCTCAACCATTGTCCAACATTCTTTCGGCTCCGGCAACAGCTTCCAATATCCATTTAGTCGCTCCAGATGCTGGAAAAATGCTTACATATACAGAAACAGGGTGGCCAAACCTATTGACCTGCGCTGTCGGAACGGGCGGATGAAAGAACAAAGGACGTCACAGGATCAGTAGCAATCTCTACAGTAAGAGCTTCTGACAAATAAGTGTTTAACTTTGCATTCACTCTGCAAGGTTGTCACCGTCATTAGGCTGGCAGTAAAAGAAATTGAATTTGGTGAGTTCCCAAAGGCTGCCATCGAATGTGATGTTGTAAGCCTGTATACTCATGGGAACCTGAGGTCTTTTCATTTAATAACATGAAAGAGCTTTGGAGTCACTTTGGGGGAAAAAAAAGTTGAGGACGGACTTCTAGGTATAAAATGATCCAGATAATAAACAAACACCATCCCAACAACACATTCTAAATATGCCCCAGGTGGACTTTGGAAAAAGGTCCACGGTATATATTTGGTATACATGGTGTATATTTCCATGGTAGCAAACAACTTTTCTCAGCTTTGACAATTTGCAAACTTGTCAGACTATACACATGTAGCATAATGTGGATGTACTTACTTTAAAAGATGTGCTAGCTCAGCTGCTTACTCTGTTTAGCTAACGTGATTTTGAAGAGAAAGTTAATAATTCAGCAACCTACAGCACAATATTTCTGTGTGACTTTTTCTTCATTGATGTTTCATTCAACCCAAGCAGTTACCTTCCCTGTATCCAAATCATTGTTAGACACTAAGTAGCATAACCGTTTCAGGGCCCCTGTAATATAAGTAAACACAAACTCCTGCACTGTTGTGCTTGCATCATTTAAGAGGCTATGAGCTAATAGGAAATGCAAAGTGCTTATCATTGTAGTTGTGGATATAACTGTTCTTCAAGGCAAACTACAAAACGTTTGCCATTTTTCCAGTGATGAGCCCCTATCAACAGCTAATTCAGCATCCATCTTGCATCCTACCTGACCTGTTAGCTCCCAGCCAGCAAAAGACAATGACTTTGTTTTGTGACTTTCTTTCTTTCATGCATCTTTTTGCCAAATCAGTGACAGTGCACATTCAAAACAGCCAGAGTTTTTATATCCATTTTGTAGCGTGTGATGCGAGAATGCTGTAGCATCACGATGTGTTGTCTGGTGGGGTTTCTCAGCTCCAGAAATGCACGGGATAGATGTGTCATCAAACAAGTCTGGAACACTTTAAGGTTAGAAAGTTACATAATGTGTCTTTCAGTCTGTTACATTTGCCACAAGAAGAGACTTTTTTCTTATTGTTTACCAGGCTATAAGAATATCATTTGTTCATCATGACCCTGGTATAGGAGTTCTTGGGGCTTATTTCTATCATATCAACTCAGAACCTTCTAATCATGGGGCTCTGAGAATTATTGTGTGATTGGTTAGACATTTGATGTTAGGGTGGCTAATATGCAAACACATAAAGCAAAATATGTTCACTTCTATCTGTAGAGTGTTCCCCCAGTTGCACGAGAGACATTGAAAATGACAGGGGTCAGTGATTCAAAGGAAGAGAAGTTATCCAGAAGAAAAGCTTAAATTTGGGGATCTAAAAATCTCCAGTAAACACCAGTTAATTCCAGTTAATGCACCTATCCTAAACAGTCACAACATAGGCAATGGTCAAACAAATGAAGACAGATGTGAGGATACTTAACAAGGAGAAAGGTAAGAATAGGTGGTCAAGAATCAGAGGACAGGTTTCTGTCCAGACAACCGTAGAGCAGAAGAGGTCCGTCCCGGGAAAAGAAAAAGCAATCCAGGGACAAGAACGTCTTGGACAACATGAAACAAAGAGTGAGGAAAGACTCAAGGATATTTACTAGCACAAGTATACCAATAATCCAGCAAAGAGGATGAGACTGGAGAGAGGCCATGTTGTAGGCTGCTGTGCACAAGTTGGACAGGATAATTAGGGAAAGGTAAACTAAATAAGGCTGGTTAGACAACAAAGTCTTGGTATGAATAACATGGTGACAAAACATGAAGTAAAAACACATTAAACACAAACATGGCATGGTGGAAATATGAATCAAGACACATCTGTTACAGAAACAAACACATATTCTAGCACTGTTATGCTTGTATTGGTTAGCATGCCAGCCAGTGGCTAACAAGTAATGTAAATTTTCCATCATTGCAATGGCAGTTATAAGTGATCTTAGCTGACAGGATAACTTTCCCATATTCATCAGTAATAGTTATGTTCACATTGCTTGAAACTAAGGTCCATCATGTCAGGGCATCTGTGAGAAAAGTGACACAAACTTACTAGTGGCTAACGTGCAATGTGAAGTGCTAACCACTGTAATTGTGAACACAGGTTAAAACTGTTTGAATCTTCTGCCTTACTGATTACTGGCTCATTGCATGATTTTTATATCTTACAGCTAACACATCAACAGTTTAGGTAAGTCCAGAAATGAAACAGTTCATTGATAGCTAATAAAGGACACATTTACATCAGTCTTTTTTATTTGAATCCTAGTCCATTTGCTCAGAAACTCTGCTTTGTTTGAGAAGCTGTGAACTTGCCAAACAAATTCGAATTTGGACTAAAGAAGCAGACCCGGTCCGGCCACAAATGCAGGCCATCCAAAAAATACAGGAAGCGGACTACATAAAAAAAAATAAATAAAAAAAAAAGGCACTTCCTACATTTGACGTAGTATTGCATTGTGGGTAAATACATAGCGCTCGTGTTAAGAATTCTCTGCCTCATCTGTTGTTTATACTGCATCCATTATGTCAGTGTGTTTCTGCAGTATTGCCTACATAAGACAAAAAAAAAACAAAAAAAAAAAACAAAAAACACAGTGATAGTTTCCTGCTCAATGCTTAACTTGAAAGAGGAGGAAACAGTTCTTTTTTTTTCTTCACGTGGGTCTTGTCCTCTCGTTTGCTAGATACTAGTGCAGCACCACCTTTGGTGGGAATGGGGATATACTACTGTAAAGGTTTGGCGCGTTTGACCAAAATGAAGCGTGAACACAATCTTGAGCCCCCCACAACTGAGCCGAGTCCCCAGTTGGACTCAGTCTAGCAGACTACCCTGATGCAAATGCACCCAAAGTTTCTGAGCTGACTGATATTAAATGAGAAAAATTTTGTGCATATCAGCTAAGGCAATGTGATATGAAGGCTTAGTTTGATACTAGTGCCCCACAAAAAAAGCCAGAAAAAAAGTCTTTTTCTAACGTTTTTTATTTATACAGGTCCCTTGGTAGGAAACACCACTTCAGTAGCCAATCTGCTAATTAGAGAGAAGAAAATGGAGATAACAAATATAAACCTGACAAATAATTCTTATTCTGCTGGAGTTTTTGTGCTACTATCCTGATAGAAGAACAAAAAAGCCAAAGAAAAAGTTTTTAATGAGCTTGTGGTGTCTGAAATATTTATGGGAAAATATGCAGTGACAGACAAATATGGAGGAAATTCGAATGCAGCTGAATGACATCAACTTACCTGTGGACTTTTAAAATGACAGCTCATTCACGTTGTGTCTATAGTTGGCCAATCATTGCTGGGATGGGTTACGTCTCATGTCAGAGAGGTGTTTTCATCCAGCACTTTTCTTTATCTTTGCCATATCGTAGTTTCTCATGGTGCTAAAATGTTCTTCAAGTAGTAATGGTGTGAAAATACAGCCATGTCACATTTCCTTCTCTTCCCTTGCCCGTCTCTTCCTGTCTTCTTTTCAGCTGCGTTTCTCGTAGTGTCGTTTCTACATTTTCACCCCTCAGCTCTCCTTCTCCCTTTTTAATTCTCTGTTCCCTCCTCTGGGTCTCCTGAGGGTTGCAAAATAATGTACACAAACATAACAGGCGGAGGGGAGAAGCGCTCATGTTGTTTACGATAGGAAGGAGGCAAAAGAGAGAGGGAAAACAGGAGGAAGGAATCATCACAGCATGCATTTCCATTCCCGCACCCACTTTAATTGTGAAGAAATCAGAAAGTTGTGAGAATTCCCCTCAGTATGCAGATGCACTTTGATGCTGTCACTCACACGGTGTGAAGCTTTTGATTAGGCTCGTCTGTGCTTGGGAGGCTCATGACCACACTTGGCAAGCAGGAGCCATTAAAACCCCAGCAACTTTGGCTCCCCCCGCAGTTTTTCTGTCTTTTTGTCTCTTTCCATCTCCCAACTGGGTCACCACTGTGAGAGACTTCATAGTGAAGGTAATACTACTAATAAGTAATGTTAATGCTAAAAAAAAAAAAAAAAAAAAAAAAAAAAGAGGATGTGGGCACAGTGAAATGTTCCTTAATCAAAAAAATAAACTGTAAAAAGATATATTACATTTTTTGGAAAATGCAAAACGTTCATGCTACAGTGATATAATATCATAAAAGTAAGACATTTAAGTAGAAGGATGCACTACTGATTTCCTCATCTCAAAAAATTCATTCAACACAAAAGGTAACAACAATGGTAGTTACACCACAACAAAAAATGTGAACGTCTCAATATCTCGTCATGTGCCCTTGAGCATCAATTACAGCTTGACAACGACGTCTCATGCTGTTCACAAGGCAACTTATTGCCTGCTGAGGCATGGCATCCCACTCTTCTTGAAGGGCAGCCCTCAGGTCATTGAGGTTCTGGGGTGCAGGGTTTCGAGCCTCTACACGACGGCTCAGCTGATCCCACAGGTTTTCAATGGGATTCAGGTCTGGAGAGAGTGCAGGCCATTCCATTTGAGGTACACCAGTCTCCAACAGCCGTTCCCTGATGATGCGGCCTCGATGAGCAGGAGCATTGTCGTCCATGAAGATGAAATTAGGCCTGTGCTGTTCATGTAGGGGCACAATCACTGGATTAATGATGTTATTCAGGTAGTATGGGCTTGTCACTGTACCATTCACAAAGTGTAGGGCAGTTCTGTACCAAGTGGACACCCCTGCCCACACTGTAACACCGCCACCACCAAAAGCTCGCCTGGTGACAACAGTGGCTGATGCATAGCGCTCTCCCTGACGTCTCCAACATCGTTGCCGGCCATCATTTCTGCTCAGTGTGAATCGACTTTCATCAGAGAACAGCACTGAGGCCCACTGGTTCCTCGTCCAGCGTAAATGCCCCCTGGCCCATGCAAGACGATGATGCCTGTGCCTGGTGGTGTGGTCAGGTACCCGTGCAGGTCGTCTAGCACGCAGACCACGCTGATGTAAACGGTTTCCAATGGTCTGACGTGACACTTGGGTGCCTCTCACCTCTCTTAAACGTGCCTGGAGTTGAGTGGCATTCATCATCCGGTTTCTCAGGGCAGTGTTCACAATGTAGCGGTCATCAGCACGGGATGTGGCCAAAGGACGTCCACTTCTAGGCCTTTCTGTGACTCTTCCAGTCTCTCCATATCTCTGTTGCAACCTGCTGATGACACTCTGTGACACTTCAAGCTCAGTGGCCACTTCTGTCTGAGAACGTCCTGTTTGAAGCATCGCAATGGCAAAGGACTGTTGTTCCATTGTTAGGTGTCGTCTTGGTCTCATAAAGTCAAAATGTGAACAGCATGATGAGGACAACTGTTTAAACACCAGCTCTAATTGAACCAGGACATTTATTGGTCAATTCAAGGATCACACATCTGCCGTGATTTTTGCCGTTAAGCTCCTTGTTAGAGAACAGCAACTTGTGCAAAATTCATTGAAACATTTAACAGTTGGACATGTGCATTTAAAAGCTTAGAGAAGATCACATTAAGTTCACCTGTACAGGTTTGAAGGCATTTTAGGCTTGTTGTGAAATTTCACCCAGAAGCTGAATATCTCTAACTTTTTGTGAATAGTGTATATATATATATATATATATATATATATATATATATATATATATATATATATATATATATATATATATATACATATATATATATATATATATATATATATATATATATATATATATATATATATATATATATATATATATATATATACTGTATATAACTATTCTGGATTGATCTCTCAAATGTGAGGGCAGTGTTGCTGATAGAAACTGTATCTATATTTAACACGTTTCAAAAAGCCGTACGTGTGAAACAGTGTTAAAACAGTGTGTGTGTGTGTGTGTGTGTGTGTGTGTGTGTGTGTGTAATTACACACATAGTTATGGTTATTCTTACAAGAAAGAGACATTGAAACCCTTGTGTAAATATTTTTGGATGAACAAGGAAATAAAGCACATGACTTATCCACCATTTTGGAGCAGTTGGAGGAAGAGCAGTCCTCAGTCATGCAATACCTGCAGATGACAGATATTGCATGTCCCAGCTGGGATCCCCAGATGTGCTGTCTAAGTCCTAAATGCAATGTGTTGCCTGATGGTCACAGTTTCCACAAACCCTGTAGTCATGTGTTGTTTTTATTCAGCGGCTGAATTTCTTAGAGTAATAGGAGCAAATGATTGTGCTCATGTGCAAAACATCTCAAGTCAGCGCATGATTCTTATATTTTCTAAAAATGGTTTTCTGTTATTCAGGTTGCGAGTTGGCCAGTTTTTAGATGGCTGGCTTGTAGAAGGGTCAGTTTATAAAATTCTCAGTGAAAATAAAGGAGACCTATATTAGAAACATTTACTTTTTAAGATGACATTTGCTTTATTATATGCTAATTTTTCTTTTGTTCATCTTCTAATGTCCTCACTCCATCATCCCATTTGCATTCTTTTACTGATAACATCAACTTTTTCATAAACTCACTCCCATATAGTGTTTATTTGTGTGGCAGTCAGATTTCTTAGCTGTAGGTCATGTTTTCTCTCCAAACTCACCATGCTGCATATGACATCACGCGCATAACCCTCATTTAAATGGGGAGCCTCAAACACATTTGCACATGCCGCTCATTTACACCATCATTCCAGTGAATCACCCCCAAAACCGTGGTTCAGCCCCATGTGCAAAATTCTACATTGTACACACAAGTTAGCCTTAATCATTGTTTAGTATGGTAAATGTTACTTTATTCAAACATAAGAAAAAAATAATCATTTCACATTGTGATGCTTTTAATTCCATAACCAGTTCTTTGCTATCAGCCGAGTTTTATTGCTTGTCATTGCTCTCTTCCTGTGTTTCTTTTGTGATTTTCCTGCCAGAAAAGATTAACAAAATAAAGCAACTGAAAATGTTTTCTTTATTATGTCATTCTTCCTTTCAATAGATGAGATGGCCCCACGTGTTCATGGCATGGTTGCCATTTCCCAGAGTGTGCAGCAATTAAATTCTTCCTTCATAATATTTCTGCATTATATGTCCTACAGTGCTCTGTGGAAATATTAGCAACATATCTGCACCTCACAAAGATCTCATTTCTGTTGGAAAAGGGATGTTTTTTTTCTTTCATGTAGTGGAACATTTTGTTTTCCTTGGGTCCTGGGGAGGCAGAACACACCATTACAGTTTCGAACACAACATCTGTGCAAGAACTATGACTTATTTTTACACTCTGGATTTTCAATTTAATTTCCTGCCGGGACAAAGAGTGAAAAGTGGTTCTGTACCTGCACTCAGCGATCTATAACAGACATAATCACTGGGTTGAACTTTTTTTTTTTTTTTTTTTTTTTTTTTTTAATCTTCCTTTCCAGTGTCTTGAATTTGATTAAAACCAGAAACAACTGAAAATGAGTAAAACACTGGAAGTAATAGTCTTCTCATCCATATGTGTTATTTAAATACAGAAGCTTACACCAGTGGGATAGTTCAGGGTTCAGAAAATAAAATAAAAACCTTCATGCATTTGTTTGGACAGACATTTGGAAACCTACAGCAAGTGTGGAGCTCAGACACAGTAGCCATGTGCGTTAAGGAGACAGGCAACCACAGACTGAGTGACACTTACAGAAAGGACGACGCTTTCACTTCTCTGTGCAAACACACTTCCTCTGTGCCTTTGCAGAGTCCTGGGGACATCTTCCATGCACGCTGCGTGTCACAGCAGACGGATGACTGGCTTCAGTAGCACCATGCCATTTCCCATCCTCACACTAAACTGTCACAACCACCTCCTCCACGCCTTCCCGGCCTGCTGGGCCTCAGCCGGACCTCCAGTTTCCCTGCCCAGATTCACTCACACATACACACACATACATGAAGAGAAACACATATTCATGCATTCCCACTCTCACAAGAACATGGCTCTGTCTTTCTGGCGATGATTTACAGACAGTGAGAAACTGAATAGCCAAACAGCCATCCCACTAACCAGAAACCATCTCTCACAGCAGAATACCTAAATCTACTCGACTTAGGACTAAATCTCCTTCATAATGGTGAACTTGTCTGCCAGCAATTGTGATAGCAGGGAGCCCCATGCAGCCAGCGTTTTGGAGCATTTAGGCTCATCTTTCAGAACTGCGTAATGTTCAGTTCTGGGACAGCAGATGTGGAAGGCTGATTTGGTCTGGTGTGTCACAACGTCTTTGGGGTTCACACTCAGCATATTGAGTGCGTGCTGAGTGCATGATTGGAGCGTGCTTGGAGAGCACATTTTGGGGACGTCTTGGTGTATGCACCTGGCCAAATCTGTGTTTAATTTAGAAAACATCAAAAGTGAAAAATGCATATTTTGATGTCTTTTTGCATCTTTGCAATCACCTTCAGATTCAGAAAGATGTTAAAAGACATCTTTGGCAGTCAATGAGTCAATGCCATTTCTTTATATCTTAATCCATTGACTATGTTGTGCAAAAACTGGAGCACACCTTTTTTTGGTATTTTGGTATCCACTTAGCGATGCTGTGTAAAACTCTAACATGTTTTAAAAACATCACATCTTTTATCTAGCCAAAGTAATTGGCAAACCCTCAATGAATCCTCAAACTAAATGTGTATTTCCACCCTCTACCTGAAAGTAACCATAACCCAAATCTAAACATTGACCCTAATAGCATGGCGGTAGAAATTTTGGTCATTTACAGGAAGTCTCCATAAAACTGGTGACTTGTCAGGTTCTGGTCCCCATTATGATGGAAAACATGCACAAGTACACAGGCCTGAACTGTGTCCTGGAGATGATTCTACTATACCAGTAATAATTGTTAGGACAGTCACAGACTCTGC
The DNA here is from genome assembly GCF_933228915.1 of Telmatherina bonti. Lineage (NCBI taxonomy): Eukaryota > Metazoa > Chordata > Actinopteri > Atheriniformes > Telmatherinidae > Telmatherina > Telmatherina bonti. The sequence goes on along the minus strand of NC_136619.1, from coordinate 9,946,256 downwards.
CAGGGAATTACCATAAGCAGCCCGGTGCTGTTTTCTCTGTATTCCAGTGATTGGAGAACAAACTTGCGACAAAACAAAACTGGGCGTAAAACAAATGTAACCCCCTCAAGACAAAACACAACAAACAGAATATTCAGGAGAGGAAAAATTATTCTACAGAAAGGGATAAAAATGTCTTGCTCTGAAAATTTAAGATTTGCCATTGACAAAGCTGCATGCTCTTACAAATCAAAATTTGCCACCAATTTGCTCTTGTTCAGATTTCTTTAGGGGATGGCAGCTTGTTTGTGTCCCCCTGTCAGACTAGAGGCTTCAGAAATTAAGCCTGTGACAAAACATGCACAGTTACAGTTCTGGAAAGAGGGCTTCTATCCGCAGTGCAGAGCACCATTTATTCTTATCAATACTCGTGCATTAATTTGCTAAACCACATTAATGCCGCTGGTAAAATCCACCCCTGCTCTGTCTTCCCTTGAAATCGTTCATAAATCTCAGAACATCTCTTCTTCCACCAGCATCACTGCAGAAAGCCACACTTTTCAATTTCTGGAGTGAGAAAAAGACAAGGGGTAAAAAGCCTCTTCCAGTATTACATCTTTTCTACTTTATTACCAGTCTTGTGGGAAAATGGGGGCAGCTCTGCAGCTTGGCTATCTGTTTACATTTTCTTTACAAGACTATATTGGAATTATAATTGTGTTCTATGGCGCCTTCTTTAGGTGCCTTGCTCTGTTTAAAGGTCCTGTGGACCTGGGGAGATGAAGAAAAATGGACCCCTTTTGAGGGATTCGATTACTGAGGAAGAAAATGCAGCTGCACACTGGCTCTTTTTTCTTTTTCCTTTTCTGTTTTCCTCCAGGTGCCAGTCTCTGGGGATGCTCGATATTAGAGCTGGAACGGCGCTGACGCAAACACGCTGGGAAATCATTTCTTTGTGCAACAAAGGTGGAAACCAGTAAAGAGGAATATAAGTGAGATGGGTCATTATGAAGTAAATGACTAAAAAGAAGTCTCCCACATGTTTCTCTCATTGACAACAGATGCTGCTGGAGTGACATTAATTGCTTTATTGACTTGTGCTGCGTACTTTCTGCTGCCTGAGCTGAGGTCATGGTGCAGAATGCTGCCAGTTTTTAGATACTCTGAGGATGACTTAAGTTTATTATAGAGGTACTACAACTGCGAAAACCAGTTTTTCAGGAGTACATATTTATAGTATTAATGCTCTTTTTAAACCAGTTACTAAAAACATAATAATAGTAATAATTAAAGTAATGGCCTTAACTGCCCATCATTAATGCTGTGTATATGTTTTTCAGTCCATGACATGAACGGTGTCTCCGTGTCATGCTTCAGAAATTAAACCTCTGCCAAAACATGCACAGTTACTGTTCTGGAAAGAGGACTTCTATCTGCAGTGCAGAGCACCTTCTTATCAATACCTTTGCATTAATGCACAGACAACTAATAAAGCATTTTAAATTCTTTTCATTGATGTTTGCGACAGCCGGTTGCAAAGATCAATAATTTCTTCCCATCTCTTTAGCTGTGTCGATGAAAAAGGTCAACGATAAGCCTGACAGACATAGAAACATATTTTTCAGACTAATAAGATGATTCCAATTAAGTTATTTGCCAAAAAAATGGCATATAATATTCAGTGCATCCATAAAAATTCAAGGAAACTGCACAAGTTGAGAGCTACAGAACAACTGTTAGGTCAGAATAGTAACAGTAGATGAAGAGTATCTGAAAAAGTGCTCAGAAAAACAGGGAAAACAGAATATATGAGCAGCACAACCCTCAGATGATCTATCTACTGTTGGCTGAAGCCTCATCACATATCATCTCCATGGAAGGATGAAGACAGATGCAACAGTGAGTGTCGGTGACCATGTGACCTGGCACAGACATTGCAGAAGTGAAGCTATGAAAGGTACAATGATTGCATCTCTTCTTAGACTAATATTTTGATAGAAAAACAAAAGCCACACTATCTAAAGCAGAATGTCACGTTCATGCTTATTAGATTTGAACAAACTCTGCTTTGCCTCACATACTTCAACTCTATTTGTCCTTGTCCATCTTTCAATAAACCACTGAATCTACTTTCTGTTTTCCTGAATGAGGCATGTTTCATTACTGTAATTCTAAATTCACACCACTTTCAATGCAGCCTGAGACTTATAATACGAAAGAAGGAATCACGTGGCTGCGCGAGTTGCAAAAACCATTACATATTTGCAATTGTAGGCATTGCTTTTGCTCTTTGGTATGTAAGTTACTGAAAAACATTTCCTTGATCTTTATTTTCAGCATCATCTGAACATGGAAACGGAGAGCTTTATCGCTCGTCACGACACGATGTGACGCGCAGGTTATACACACAAACAGCATAAATATTCCATCACAATATGGATAATTGCTGATATTCCTGCTGCTCAGCTACACTGTGTAGTGCAGCGAAGTGAGACAATGAATTTGTACCCTTAATAATGTTAAGGAAATAATTAAAATGCAAAGCCACGTGCACAGAGTGCAACCACAGGTGGCGGCGAAGAGAGCACGGCGAGAACAGGCTTGATGAGCGGGAGCCTTCATAACTCATGTCCATTTAACTGATGATTTCTAATTTCATTATGGCGATTCTTATTATTTTTGCCACCATTACAATGAGATGAGTTTGCCATTTTACACAACAATTTCCTGTGGAATATCATTCTGTCAATAAGTAATTACTTGCTTGGCAAATTGCTGTGCAAAATGTTCATCGGAGGGGAGAAGATCCATATCATTTATTCATTTGCATAATGCAAATGAATCCTCTGAGGCCAAATAAATAAAAAAAAAAAAAACTGTGTTGCCACCGGTGACAGTTGGATGCCAGACCTGCAGTTGGAGAAGCATAAGTGCCTTTACTAAAGAGCAGCACAAAGGTCTCCTGCACCGCTTTCCGGAGCAGAGAAGTCCGACCCCATGATGTTTTTTTTTTTCCTTTCCATCAGATATGATTTCAACGGGTTAGAAAGGAAGAAAAAAAGAATGTTACCAGTATTTGACAAGTGGAGCTGGGGTTTGTGATTATTCGTCCATTTGCCGATACATTAGAAGCGGATGAGCATCCCGCCACTCCATTAGGCTTTCCCCTGATAGAGTAACACCGTTTTAGCCCCCCTGTTTACTTAATATGCAGGATCCGGCCGGTCTATTTGTTTCTAATCAACTGATAAGACGAAAGGCCTTTTCTACAGTCCCTGGAGGATGAAAACCAAACTCCTAATGGTCATTAGTAGCAATTATGTTCGGTAACTGGCACACCCTAGTCTACTTTTGCTGTGTTGGCTGCTCAGGCGAATGCAGATCTGATGTGGGCACGTGGGACCGTGACTGCAGCTCTGGAGCGTTTCAGGATAAGCTTCCATATGCTGAGGCTCAACTTAGCTCCCATTAGATTGTAGATAACTTCAGTTTCCTGTCTGATTGCCTGCCATGATTGGAAAAGGTTTCCATTCTTAGCAATTTGCACAGTAAGTGTGTATTGGTTCTATTTACAAGTTTGGTTACTGCACTTCGCATGCTGCATGACTAACAATCCCCCACTATTCTCCTCCACTTTGAAAGCATCATTAAGACGGCGCTCTGAACTTACTGTAATTGCCATGTTGTCAAAGGCATCTTGAGGGCACCGCATGAAGCCACGGCTTCGGTCCGTACCAGCATGCGTGATGAAGCACTTCTCAATTAGCCAACTCAGCTCCTTCCCCACAAGGTTTGGGAAACTTGTGATTTTTATGCAAAACCACCAAGATCAAACGTTCCCTGCCCTAATCCCCCGAGTTGAACCTGGGGAGTGTGATCCTTATCAACTGACACCAAGATGGTGCATAGCCTGATCCCATTACTAATGCACAGCTTTTTTTTTTTTTACTTCCTTTTTTCCTCGCCACACCAGTGGTGCAACAACGAAAGGGATCCCACTGCTTATGTTTGCATTGTAAATGTTAGCACTCATATAATGTGTAGAAATCCAGATGGAGACACCTGATCTGATTCCATAACTTTATGCGCTATTTGTTGAGGTAATACAGCACGCTCTGGTATGTGCGCAGTTAAATCCCTTCATCCTATTTTCATCTGTGTGTCGGGTATGAGCCATTTATGAATCCCTGGAGATCATTTCTAACTAGCTGCTGTAGAGGAATAACTGCGTTAGAAATGGGATTTTATGAATATTACTGGCATCTCGGAGCTAAACTGACAAATAAATCGAAGCAACATCCCAATAAAAAAGCATTGTTTTATCAGATTTGTATGTGAAGCAGCATGAGAACCGTTCATGTGATATAGGATTCAGCTGCGCAAACAGAACAGAATGGCCTCTCACACACTTCAGTACACACACACACACACACACACACACACACACACACACACACACAGCACACAGTGGTGATGGGGAAGGCCATTGTCAGACAACTAATAAAGAGGCCGAGTGTTGCTGCAGTGCAGTAATTACATATCCCTGGATATCAGCACGGTATTTATAAAAACACCGGGCATCAACAGAAGAGAAAAGGTCATCCCGACAGATACGGCATTAGCATTTTGAACGTACACACACCGAGGACGTGCGCTCACAGCACATGTGTGTGAGTGGGCACGCACTGGCACCAAACACAACAAAAAGATAATGTCATGTTTTCTTATCTGGCCACTCAGAGAGACACATAGACGCCGTGTGTTTGCATGTGCATCTGTGTTTACGTGCTGGCGCGTTGCTGTGTGCAGGGGGACGCTGATAAACACGCCCCGTCTTGGCAAGTGCCGGTTCAAGCGCCTGCCGGCTTCTGTAAACACTGAGCACTTCACAGATTGAGATGGAGGGAAACGAGGACCTGTGTGTGACTGCTTCCATCCCTCCTCAACGGCAAGCCGTTCAAAGATTTGTGGAGCCGTTTGAATTTTTTTTGCTGCCTCACCACAGCTGCTCCTCGCCTTCATCAGCCAACATGGCTTCATGACGCAGATGAAGCACAGAAAGTAACATAAAAGGGCACCGTGCCATTTGGCAAAGTTCCTCCAGTCAGGAGAGTCATCTCCAGAGACTCAGAAGGGGTTTCCCGCTAAAACACAGCTCCTCATTTATTTGAGAATTTTAAGAGCCTTTAAGCTTCTTGGTTTGGCTGCAGAGTACTTAAGCAGAAGTCGTGCAAGGGACGATATCGCTGACAAAGCTGTGTTTGGGGATTTTCAGTTCAGAACATCAAATAAATGCTATTATATATCAGAAAACCGTTCAAGCTTTTCTGTTCATTTTTAGCATATTTTCATCATCCCGATGTGACATCAACATAACCAAAAGAAGGATCCAACTAAAAATAACATTTATAAATAAAAGATGCAGCATGCTCCAGTTTCCACCCACAGACACCGGTTGGGTGAACTGGCAATTCTAAATTGCCTGAAAGTGTGAATGTGTTGTGTTGAGTGTGCGTTTGTGTGTGTGGGTGTGCGTTCAACTGTGATAGATTGGCAGCCTGTGAAGGTGCCAATCTACTGCCTCTTGCCCAGTGCATTCTGGGGCGGGCTCCAGGCCCCCTGTGACCCCCGAGCAGGAGCAACTGACTGATATTTGTGTTACATCATTTCGCTGATACAAGGAGGGGAAATTACAAGTAAAACTGTAAAATATCTGTTTGATCTGCTTCGTTGCTGCGTTTGTGTGAAAGGAGAAGGAAAATTCTTCGGCAGTGAGAATAAATTTTGGATTCAAATTGACGATATTATGTAATTTGATTGTTGCAAATTGTGAGTGGGTGAGCCGTAAAAATAATTTAGCTCTTTTTGCAGTGACCACGGCCGGCTGCTGGGCTGAAATCTGAAACAGCCCTGAGGTCCATCTGCTGTTTGACATTTGAGTACTTTATTTGTTATTCTGAGAGGTTTCAGTAACCTAGTAACGTCCGCAATGAGGAGGTCACAGCCTGAAAGGTTCAGTTAGACTTCCCTCCTTCAGGTTACATAGATGGAAAACACAATGAGAACAAATAGTCATTGTCCTAACAGGTACTAATGTTAGAAACATTCGCTTCGTGCACAGATTTGCATGTTTTCACATATACAACATTAGGATATACCTTGACTCCCATGAAATTTGGACTTTTTTTCCCCTCAGTGAGACAAAAAGCCAGAAACTGCAGAGCTGATGCAGCACTGATGCATCTTTTAAGCCATTTTAATGAAAAGTATAAAACAAACAAACAAACAAAAAAAAAAAACATGCATGTCTGAAGCTTTTCTGTGGTAGTAAATAAAATAAGACGTCAGGTGAACCAATCCCGTCTCATCACAGAATGTAAACCGCAGCACAAAATGGTTTGAAAAATTATGCAAAAAATGTCAGCTAGTGCATTGATCTGTTTACGCATCGTCTCATCATCACTTTGCACGCTTTGTCTTGCTGGTGTCCACTTAGGTGAGCAGGCTTCAGAGAGGAAGGAAATGAAAAGAGTAGAATATTTATGGATCTTTGTGACATGTTTATCTCAGGTTTGCAGGACATCATCGCTTTAAGACTTTCCCTGCACAATGTTTCCAGCAGTCTTGTCCAACTTCTTCACTTTTCTGCTGTTTTTTCACCTGAGAACATTTCGGGTTGCCTTCAACGGGTCGGTTCAGTTCACACATCCATGCAAACATCTTTTCCAGCCTGGACTGTGACTTCACCACTTATTGGACAAGGAAATATGACTATGACATGTTTTGTGGTGAGGCAGTTCTATTCGAAATGTTTGTCCAGTTCATAAAACTCTGATAATGGTGTATTTTGTTGTAGTTTGTTTCAGAAAGAAAATTCCCAGCAGCAGTTACTGGGACACGCTCCAGTTATTGGTCCACATCATGTCAGTCACTTAACACAGAACCAGAACATGTCATTATGAATATATAAACTTCATTTTATATGTTTTATTACCCTTAAAAAATTCAGTCAGTCATTTTCTGAACTGCTTGGTCCAATTAAAGGTTACGGGAAGCTGGAGTCTATCCCAGCAATCACTGGGTGAGAGGTTGGGTACCCCCTGGACAGGTTGCCAGTCCATCACAGGTTAACCTTAAAAACGTCCGTGTTTACGTGTTAAACAAACCAGAGCTGAGTGGTCTAACTACATAGCCAAGAGTTTACCGAGGTGATATTAGTAGGAATCACCTACCAACGTTTTAATACTCTACCAGCCACTAGCTTGGGGTTCCTAGGTGTGTAACAATATTTTGATCTACAACTATACATTGAATCAATAAGCACAAATCCAAATATTATTCTGGGGATCATTTGTTAAATGGTTATAAGATCAAGTGGAATTATTTACATTTATTTCGTTTTAACAACCAAAATAAGAGCCAGAGCATTTCCAATCCATCGTTAGTTGTTGTGTTTTCAGTGTTCATCTCAGATCTGTTGCAGTGTGTTCCAGACGTCCATGTCCACGAGTTTCCTGCAGAGCAGCTGCCTGCAATGTGGACACTTTGTTGCTTAACTTCATTTATTTTAAGTTTTTTCTAGAAGATACTTTTGCCGTCCTCTGTCTCTGCCACCCCCACCCCCAACCCCATCACTTTAGCCACGTTTCTGACTCAACACACATTACTCTCCTCTATCAATGGTTTACCTTGAAACAGCATCACAAACATGGAAGGAAAACTGCTCACTGAACACTATTTTCCTTCTTATTTGACTTGATTTTATTTTACTTTGACTTATATTTAAGAGTCCTGCATCCAACTCCAGCTGTGTGTCTGCTAGCTTTATATCAGAAGCTACAACTGGTCCAGTTTGTCCATGAAGAAAGAAAACCATCATGACATTAATGATGGCAGAGATATAACAATACGTTTCTCTATGCTGATATTCAGCATTGATTAAAAGTCCATATCTGAATAAAATACTGACATAATAAATGTGCTTGACAACAAACTTTTTTTGCAGAGGGTTATGTTGATATGTGATGGACTGACGACCTGTCCAGGGTGTACCCGCCTCCCGTCTGATGATTTCAGCGATAAACTCCAGCTTCCCAATGACCCCTAACTGGACAAAGCAGTATTGAAAGTGAATGAATAAATGAATAAATGTTGAAATGTGTAAGTGTGCTGTTAACTATGATAAAACTAGACTTTGCTGCCTTGATTATTCTAACTAACTTCTAACAACACTTGGATGGAGGGTCTAAATAGGAGGAAGGTTTAAACTGTATCCTGCTTTAATGTTTGCAAAAATAAATGTCCTCTTTCAGTTTTCTTCTACAGAGCAACATGGAAAAACCTTTTTGGATATTTTATTTACTTTTTGTGATTTGACTTAAATGGAAATGATTGGGGTTGTAATGTGATTTACAGCCCCCCTCCCCAGTTGCTTCATCGCTTCAGTGTTCATGCCTTCAGTGCACACAGCACTCAGATAAAATGCTTATAAAGGTATGTAGTTCCTCAGGGATTCACAAAGTTCCCAAAACCCTCAAAGAAGCGCAGAACACTGTCTGGTCTACAGCAAAAATATAAACGGCTCCTTATGGAAGAAAATACAGAGGATTAAAGTTTGGACTTAGCTGGTTATCCAACCTATAGACAACCAGACAATGTTGCACAACAAAGTTGTGCAATAGAAGAATCAAATCCTGTAACAATACAAATAACATCCACCAGTGTGCAGGTCACAGTGGACACCTGGGCTGCAAGCTATGCAGGCTCTCTGATACCAGTAAGCTGCTGCTGTGGAAGCTCAGATGCCATTTCCACACATGTAAAATCAATTCGCCTTTCATAAACAGAAAACAAAGTTTCCAAACAACACCTATATCAGGGTTTCATTTATCTTACAGATGCACATTTCAGTTTTCCAACTACTTCCTCTCAGATTCACATCATTATTTGTATTTTTTACCTAAATAACACGATTCCAGGGGTTGGAGACATGCAGAGCTGCGACATTCTACCTGCAAAACCAATCTGCCATCAAACTTAAATGTGACAATGTTCCTCTAATTGGATGTTCCATAATTCATAGCAGCAGACGTTTTGCTTGGAACTTTGCATTTCATGAAACAATAGATGAGCGTGGGCCTCAGCAAAGATTTGTTAATATTTCATCGGATAGGTAATCAGTGTGCGTCCACGCCACGAGCACAACAACAAGCAGCCGCAGCTCGGGATGAAGGCAATTAGCCAGACTTCGACAACAGAAGGCCTCTAGCCCCTAAAAGCTTTTCACATGTTTCCGGCATCCTCCATTCACTCCCTCAACGCCTCAGTTTGTTGCCAGCTGAGAGGGGCGACGCTAACGTGTCGCGCCCCTGGACGTGCGTACAGCACTGGCAGACGACGCACACACGACAGGATTCTTTGGGAACA